>NC_041386.1:542159376-542306563 GCF_002162155.2 Triticum dicoccoides | reverse complement strand
CGTTGAGAAAATCACGTTCCCGAAGGTTTCATTCCGTTTGGACTCCGTTTAATATTCCTTTTCTTCTTAACCCTAAAACAGGCAAAAAACAACAATTCTGGGCGGGGCCTCCGGTTAATAGGTTAGTCCCAAAAATAATATAATAGTGGATAATAAAGCCCAATAATGTCCAAAACAGTAGATAATATAGCATGGAGTAATAAAAAAATATAGATATGTTGGAGATGTATCAGAGTCAAAAACCCCGGGAGATTATATAATGAATTTTTGCCGACCAAAATACGTGTCGTGTACGAAAACGGAGTCCGGAGAGCACACGAGGTGCCCACGAGGTAGGGGGCACGCCCAGGGGGGTAGGGCGCGCCCTCCACCCTCGTGGAGCTCTCGTGTCCTTCCCGGACTGCATCTTATTTTTCTATTTTTCTAAATATTCCAAAACGGAGAAATATTGCCTTAAAAACTGTTTTGGAGTCGGTTTACTTACCGTACGACGTACCTATTCCTTTTCGGAGTCTGAAACGTTCCGGAAAGTGTCCCTTATGTATTCCTCCGGGGTTACAGTTTCAATAATATTGGTTTCAACATTTATGGGATTACCTGAGATATAATGTTTGATTCTTTGACCGTTCACCACCTTCGGATTTGTGCTTTCAAAGTTGTTGATTTTTATGGCACCGAAACGATAGACCTCCTTGATAACGTAAGGACCTTCCCATTTAGAGAGAAGTTTTCCTGCAAAAAATCTTAAACGAGAGTTGTATAGCAATACATAATCACCTACATTAAACTCACGCTTTTGTATCCTTTTATCATGCCATCTTTTAACTTTTTCTTTAAACAACTTGGCATTTTCGTAGGCTCGGGTTCTCCATTCATCGAGTGAGCTAATATCAAATAACCTCTTCTCACCAGAAAGTTTAAAAATCATAATTGAGCTCTTTAATAGCCCAATATGCCTTGTGTTCTAGTTCGAGAGGTAAGTGGCATGCTTTTCCATAAACCATTTTATACGGAGACATACCCATAGGATTTTTATATGCAGTTCTATAGGCCCATAATGCATCATCAAGTTTCTTGGACCAATTCTTTCTAGACCTATTGACAGTCTTTTGCGAAATTAATTTGAGCTCTCTATTACTCAATTCTACTTGACCACTAGACTGTGGGTGATAAGGATATGCAATTCTATGATTAACATCATATTTAGCAAGCATTTTACGGAAAGCACCATGAATAAAATGAAGGAAATATGCCCTAGAGGCAATAATAAAGTTATTATTTATTTCCTTATATCATGATAAATGTTTATTATTCATGCTAGAATTGTATTAACCGGAAACATAATACATGTGTGAATACATAGACAAACAATATGTCACTAGTATGCCTCTACTTGACTAGCTCGTTGAATCAAAGATGGTTAAGTTTCCTAGCCATAGACATGAGTTGTCATTTGATTAACGGGGTCACATCATTAGAGAATGATGTGATTGACTTAACCCATTCTGTTAGCATAGCACTTGATCGTTTAGTTTGTTGCTATTGCTTTCTTCATGACTTATACATGTTCCTATGACTATGAGATTATGCAACTCCCGTTTACCGGAGGAACACTTTGTGTGCTACCAAACGTCACAATGTAACTGGGTGATTATAAAGGTGCTCTACAGGTGTCTCCGAAGGTACTTGTTGGGTTGGCATATTTCGAGATTAGGATTTGTCACTCCGAATATCGGAGAGGTATCTCTGGGCCCTCTCGGTAATGCACATCACTTAAGCCTTGCAAGCATTGCTACTAATGAGTTAGTTGCGGGATGATGTATTACAAAACGAGTAAAGAGACTTGCCGGTAACGAGATTGAACTAGGTAATGAGATACCGACGATCGAATCTCGGGCAAGTAACATACCGATGACAAAGGGAACAACGTATGTTGTTATGCGGTTTGACCAATAAAGATCTTCATAGAATATGTGGGAGACAATATGAACATCCAGGTTCCGCTATTGGTTATTGACCGGAGACATGTCTCGGTCATGTCTACATAGTTCTCGAACCTGTAGGGTCCGCACGCTTAAAGTTTTGATGACGGTTATATTATGAGTTTATATGTTTTGATGTACCGAAGGTTGTTCGGAGTCCCGAATGTGATCCCTGACATGACGAGGAGTCTCAAAATGGTCGAGACATGAAGATTGGTATATTGGAAGCCTATGTTTGGATATCGGAAGTGTTCCGGGTGAAATCGGGATTTTACCGGAGTACCGGGAGGTTACCAGAACCCCCCGGGGACTTAATGGGCCTTAGTGGGCCTAGATGGAAGAGAGGAGAGGCGGCTAGGGCTAGGCCCCCTCCCCCCCAGTCCGAATAGGACAAGGAGAGGGGGGCGGCGCCCTCCCCCTTCCTTCTTCTCCTCCACTCCTTCCCCCTCCCAAGTCCTAATCCAACTAGGAAAGGGGGGAGTTCTACTCCCGGTGGAAGTAGGACTCCTCCTAGCGCGCCTCCTGCCTGACCGGCCGCACCCCCTTGCTCCTTTATATACGGGGGCAGGGGCACCCCAAAGATACAACAATTGATCTGTTTGATCTTTTAGCCATGTGCGGTGCCCCCCTCCACCATAGTCCACCTCGATAATACTGTAGCGGTGCTTAGGCGAAGCCCTGCATCGGTAGAACATCAACATCGTCTCCACGCCGTCGTGCTGATGAAACTCTCCCTCAACACTCGGCTAGATCGGAGTTCGAGGGACGTCATCGGGCTGAACGTGTGCTGAACTCAGAGGTGCTGTACGTTCGGTACTTGATCGGTTTGATGGTGAATACGTACGACTACATCAACCGCGTTGTGCTAACGCTTCCGCTTTCGGTCTACGAGGGTACGTGGACAACACTCTCCCCTCTCGTTGCTATGCATCACCATGATCTGCATGTGCGTAGGAAATTTTTGAAATTACTATGTTCCCCAACAGTGGCATCCGAGCCAGGTGTTATGCATTGATGTAATATGCATGAGTAGAACACAAGTGAGTCGTGGGCGATATAAGTCATACTGCTTACCAGCATGTCACACTTTGGTTCGGCGGTATTGTTGGATGAAGCGGCCCGGACCGACATTACGCGTACGCTTACGCGAGACTGGTTCTACCAACGTGCTTTGCACACAGGCGGCTCGCGGGTGTCAGTTTCTCCAACTTTAGTTGAACCGAGTGTGGCTACGCCCGGTCCTTGCGAAGGTTAAAACAACACCAACTTGACAAACTATCGTTGTGGTTTTGATGCGTAGGTAAGAACGGTTCTTACTCAGCCCGTAGCAGCCACGTAAAACTTGCAACAACAAAGTAGAGGACGTCTAACTTGTTTTTGCATGGCATGTTGTGATGTGATATGGTCAAGACGTGATGAGATATAAGTTGTTGTATAAGATGATCATGTTTTGTTGAAGTTATCGACAACTGGCAGAAGCCTTATGGTTGTCTCTTTATTGCATAAGATGCAAGCGCCAAATAATTGCTTTACTTTATCGCTATGTGATAGCAATAGTTGCAAGAGAAATAGTTGGCGAGATGACCATGTAACGACACATTGATATAGATCAAGATGATGGAGATCATGGTGTCATGCCGGTGACGATGGAAATCATGACGATGCTTTGGAGATGGAGATCAAAGGCACAAGATGATGATGGCCATATCATGTCACATATTTTGATTGCATGTGATGTTTATCTTTTATACATCTTATTTTGCTTTGATTGACGGTAGCACTATATGATGGTCTCTCACTAAATTTCAAGATAAAAGTGTTCTCCCTGAGTATGCACCGTTGCCAAAGTTCGTCGTGCCCAGACACCACGTGATGATCGGGTGTGATAAGCTCTATGTCCATCTACAACGGGTGCAAGCCAGTTTTGCACACGCAGAATACTCGGGTTAAACTTGACAAGCCTAGCATATGCAGATATGGCCTCGGAACACAGAGGCCGAAAGGTCGAGCGTGAATCATATAGTAGATATGATCAACATAGTGATGTTCACCATTGAAAACTACTCCATTTCACGTGATGATCAGTTATGGTTTAGTTGATTTGGATCACGTGATCACTTAGAAGATTAGAGGGATGTCTTTCTAAGTGGGAGTTCTTAAGTAATATGATTAATTGAACTTAAATTTATCATGAACTTAGTCCTGGTAGTATTAGCATATCTATGTTGTAGATCAATAGCTCGTGTTTAGCTCCCCTGTTTTATTTTTGATATGTTCCTAGAGAAAACTAAGTTGAAATATGTTAGTAGCAAGGATGCGGATTGGGTCCGTGATCTAAGGATTTTCCTCATTGTTGCACAGAAGAATTATGTCCTTGATGCACCGCTAGGTGACAGACCTATTGTAGGAGCAGATGCAGACGTTATGAACGTTTGGCTAGCTCAATATGATGACTACTTGATAGTTTAGTGCGCCATGCTTAAACGGCTTAGAATCGGGACTTCAAAGACATTTTGAACGTCATGGACCATATGAGATGTTCCAGGAGTTGAAGTTAATATTTCAAGCAAATACCCGAGTTGAGAGATATGAAGTCTCCAACAAGTTCTATAGCTAAAAGATGGAGGAGAATAGCTCAAGCAGTGAGCATGTGCTCAGATTGTCTGAGTACTACAATTGATTGAATCGAGTGGGAGTTAATCTTCCAGATAAGAGAGTAATTGACAAAGTTCTCTAGTCACTATCACCGAGTTACTAGAACTTAGTGATGAACTATAATATGCAAGGGATGACAAAAGTAATTCCCAAGCTCTTCGTGATGCTGAAATCGACGAAGGTAGAAATCAAGAAAAACATCAAGTGTTGATGGTTGACAAAGACCACTAATTTCAAGAAAAGGGCAAATGGAAGAAAGGCGAACTTCAAGAAGAACGGCAAGCAAGTTGCTACTCAAGTGAAAAAGCCCAAGTCTGGACCTAAGCCTAAAACTGAGTGCTTCTACTGCAAAGGGACTGGTCACTAGAAGCGGAACTACCCCAAGTAATTGGCGGATAAGAAGGATGGCAAAGTGAACATAGGTATATTTGATATACATGTTATTGATGTGTACTTTACTAGTGTTTATAGCAACCCCTCAGTATTTGATACTAGTTCAGTTGCTAAGAATAGTAACTCGAAACGGGAGTTGCAGAATGAACAGAGACTAGTTAAGGGTGAAGTGACGATGTGTATTGGAAATGGTTCCAAGATTGATATGATCATCATCGCACACTCCCTATACTTTCGGGATTAGTGTTAAACCTAAATAAATGTTATTTAGTGTTTGCGTTGAGCATAAATATGATTGGATCATGTTTATTGCAATACGGTTATTCATGTAAGTTAGAGAATAATTGTTGTTCTGTTTACATGAATAAAACCTTCTATGGTCATACACCCAATAAAAATGGTTTGTTGGATCTCGATCGTGGTGATACACATTTTTATAATATTGAAGCCAAAAGATGCAAAGTTAATAATGATAGTGCAACTTATTTGTGGCACTGCCGTTTATGTCATATTGGTGTAAAGTGCATGAAGAAAATCCATGCTGATGGGCTTTTGGAATCACTTGATTATGAATCAGTTGATGCTTGCGAACCATGCCTCATGGGCAAGATGACTAAGACTCCGTTCTCCGGAACAATGGAGCGAGCAACAGATTTGTTGGAAATCATACATACTTATGTATGTGGTCTAATGAATATTGAGGCTCGCGGCAGGTATCATTATTTTCTGATCTTCACAGATGATTTGAGCAGATATGAGTATATCTACTTGATGAAACACAAGTCTGAAACATTTGAAAAGTTCAAAGAATTTCAGAGTGAAGTGGAGAATCATCATAACAAAAATAAAAGTTTCTACGATATGATCGCAGAAGTAAAGTATTTGAGTTATGAGTTTGGCCTTCAGTTAAAACAATATGAAATAGTTTCACTACTCATGCTACCTGGAAGACCATAGTGTAATGGTGTGTCCGAACGTCGTAACCGTACTTTATTAGATATGGTGCGATCTATGATGTCTCTTACCGATTTACCACTATCGTTTTGGGGTTATGCATTAGAGACAGCTACATTCACATTAAATAGGGCACCATCTAAATCCGTAGAGATGACACCGTATGAACTATGGTTTGGCAAGAAACCTAAGCTGTCGTTTCTTAAAGTTTGAGCTTGCAATGCTTATGTGAAAAAGTTTCAACCTGATAAGCTCAAACCCAAATCGGAGAAGTGTGTCTTCATAGGATACCCAAAAGAAAATGTTGGGTACACCTTCTATCACAGATACGAAGGCAAGATATTCATTACTGAGAATGGATCCTTTCTAGAGAAGGAGTTTCTCTCGAAAGAAGTGAGTGGGAGGAAAGTAGAACTTGATAAGGTAACTGTACTTTCTCCCGAATTGGAAAGTAGTTCATCACTGAAATCAGTTCCAGTGATGCTTACACCAATTAGTCAAGAAGTTAATGATGATGATCATGAAAGCTTCGGATCAAGTTACTACCGAACCTCATAGGTCAACCAGAGTATGTTCCGCACCAGAGTGGTATGGTAATCCTATTCTGGAGTTCATGTTACTTGACCATGACAAACCTACGAACTATGAGGGAGTGATGATGAGCCCAGATTCCGCGAAATGGCTTGAGGCCATAAAATCTGAGATGGGATCCATGTATGAGAACAAAGTGTGGACTTTGGTTGACTTGCCCATTGATCGGCAAGCCATAGAAAATAAATGGATCTTCAAGAGGAAGACGGACGCTGATAGTAGTGTTACTATCTACAAAGCTAGAATTGTCGCAAAAGGTTTTCGACAAGTTCAAGGTGTTGACTACGATGAGAGTTTCTCACTCGTATTTATGCTTAAGTCTGTCCGAATCATGTTAACAATTGCCGCATTTTATGAAATCTGGCAAATGGATAAACAAAACTGCATTCCTTAATGGATTTATTAAAGAAGAGTTGTATATGATGCAACCAGAAGGTTTTGTCAATCCTAAAGGTACTAACAAAATATGCAAGGTCCGGCGATCCATCTATGGACTGGTGCAAGCATCTCGGAGTTGGAATATACACTTTGATAAGTTGATCAAAGCATATATTTTTATACAGACTTGCGGTGAAGCCTGTATTTACAAGAAAGTGAGTGGGAGCACTACATCATTTCTGATAAGTATATGTGAATGACATATTGTTAATCGGAGATAATGTAGAATTATTCTGCAAAGCATAAATGAATTTTTCAAAGAAAGACCTCGGTGAAGCTGCTTACATATTGAGCATCAAGATCTATAGAGATAGATCAAGACGCTTGATAAGTTTTTCAATGAGTACATACCTTGACAAGATTTTGAAGTAGTTCAAAATGGAACAGTCAAAGAAGGAGTTCTTGCCTGTGTTACAAGGTGTGAAGTTGAGTAAGACTCAAAACCCGACCACGACAGAAGATAGAGAGAGAATGAAAGTCACTCCCTATGCCTCAGCCATAGGTTCTATAAAGTATGCCATGCTGTGTACCAGACCTATTGTATACCCTGCCTTGAGTTTGGCAAGGGAGTACAATAGTGTTCTAGGAGTAGATCACTGGACATTGGTCAAAATTATCCTTAATGGAACAAGGATATGTTTCTCAATTATGGAGGTGACAAAAGGTTCGTCGTAAAGGGTTACGTCGATGCAAGTTTTGGCACTGATCCAGATGACTCAAAGTCTCAATCTGGACACATATTGAAAGTGGGAGCAATTAGCTAGAGTAGCTCCGTGCAGAGCATTGTTGACATAGAAATTTGCAAAATACACACGGAACTGAATGTAGCAGACCCGTTGACTAAACTTCCCTCACAAGCAAAACATGATCACACCTTAGTACTCTTTGGGTATTAATCACATAGAAATGTGAACTAGATTATTGACGCTAGTAAACCCTTTGGGTGTTGGTCACATGACGATGTGAACTATAGGTGTTAATCACATGGTAATGTGAACTATTGATGTTAAATCACATGGCGATGTGAACTAGATTATTGACTCTAGTGCAAGTGGGAGACTGAAGGAAATATACTCTAGAGGCAATAATAAAGTTATTATTTATTTCCTTATATCATGATAAATTTTTATTATTCATGCTAGAATTGTATTAACCGGAAACATAATACATGTGTGAATACATAGGCAAACAGTATGTCACTAGTATGCCTCTACTTGACTAGCTCGTTGAATCAAAGATGGTTAAGTTTCCTAGCCATATACATGAGTTGTCATTTGATTAACGGGGTCACATCATCAGAGAATGATGTGATTGACTTGACCCATTCCGTTAGCATAGCACTTGATCATTTAGTTTGTTGCTATTGCTTTCTTCATGACTTATACATGTTCCTATGACTATGAGATTATGCAACTCCCGTTTACCGGAGGAACACTTTGTGTGCTACCAAACGTCACAACGCAACTGGGTGATTATAAAGGTGCTCTACAGGTGTCTCCGAAGGTACTTGTTGGGTTGGCATATTTCGAGATTAGGATTTGTCACTCCGAATATCGGAGAGGTATCTCTGGGCCCTCTCGGTAATGCACATCACTTAAGCCTTGCAAGCATTGCCACTAATGAGTTAGTTGCAGGATGATGTATTACAGAACGAGTAAAGAGACTTGCCGGTAACGAGATTGAACTAGGTATTGAGATACTGACGATCGAATCTCGGGCAAGTAACATACCGATGACAAAGGGAACAACGTATGTTGTTATGCGGTTTGACCGATAAAGATCTTCGTAGAATATGTGGGAGCCAATATGAACATCCAGGTTCCGCTATTGGTTATTGACCAAAGACATATCTCGGTCATGTCTACATAGTTCTCGAACCCGTAAGGTCCGCACGCTTAAAGTTTCGATGACGATTATATTATGAGTTTATATGTTTTGATGTACCGAAGGTTGTTCTGAGTCCCGGATGTGATCCCTGACATGACGAGGAGTCTCGAAATGGTCGAGACATGAAGATTGATATATTGGAAGCCTATGTTTGGATATCGGAAGTGTTCCGGGTGAAATCGGGATTTTACCGGAGTACTGGGAGGTTACCGGAACCCCCCGGGGACTTAATGGGCCTTAGTGGGCCTAGGTGGAAGAGAGGAGACGCGGCTAGGACTGGGCCGCGCGCCCCTCCCCCCAAGTCCGAATCGGACAAGGAGAGGGGGGTGGCGCCCCCCTTCCTTCTTCTCCTCCACTACTTCCCCCTCCCAAGTCCTAGTCCAACTAGGAAAGGGGGGGAGTCCTACTCCCGGTGGAAGTAGGACTCCTCCTGGCGCGCCTCCTCCCTGGCCGGACGCACCCCCTTGCTCCTTTATATACGGGGGCAGGGGGCACCCCAAAGATAAAACAATTGATCTGTTTGATCTTTTAGCGGTGTGCGGTGCCCCCTCCACCATGGTCCACCTCGATAATACTGTAGCGGTGCTTAGGCGAAGCCCTGCATTGGTAGAACATCAACATCATCACCACGCCGTCGTGCTGACGAAACTCTCCCTCAACACTCAGTTGGATCGGAGTTCGAGGGACGTCATCAGGCTGAACGTGTGCTGAACTCGGAGGTACCGTACGTTCGGTACTTGATCGGTCAAATCGTGAAGACGTACGACTACAACAACCGCGTTGTGCTAACGCTTCCGCTTTCGGTCTACGAGGGTACGTGGACAACACTCTCCCCTCTCGTTGCTATACATCACCATGATCTTGCGTGTGCGTAGGATTTTTTTTAAATTACTACGTTCCCCAACATAAAATGTGATCCACCACCAGTCATTAAATATCTAGGGACTCCAAACCTTGGAAAAATAACTTCTTTAAGCATTTTAATAGAAGTGTTATGATCAGCACTACTAGTTGGAATAGCTTCTACCCACTTAGTAACATAATCAACAACAACTAAAATATGTGTATAACCATTAGAGGAAGGAAAAGGTCCCATATAGTCAAAGCCCCAAACATCAAATGGTTCAATAACGAGTGAGTAGTTCATGGGCATTTCTTGACATCTACTAATATTACCAATCCTCTGACATTCATCACAAGATAAGACAAACTTACGGACATCCTTGAAGAGAGTAGGCCAATAAAACCAGATTGCAATACCTTATGTGCAGTCCTATCTCTAGCATGGTGCCCTCCATAAGCTTCGGAGTGACACTTGCGTAGGATCTGTTCCTGTTCATGCTCAGGTACACAAAATCTAATAATACCATCTACTCCTTCTTTATAAAGATGTGGGTCATCCCAAAAGTAATGCCTCAAATCATAGAAGAACCTTTTCTTTTGCTGGTATGTGAAACTAGGTGGTATAAACTTAGCAACAATGTAATTAGCATAATCAGCATACCATGGAGCAGTATGAGAAGCATTTATAACATTTAATTGCTCATCAGGAAAGCTATCATCAATAGGTAGTGGGTCATCAAGCACATTTTCTAACCTAGACAAGTTGTCTGCAACGGGGTTCTCAGCTCCCTTTCTATCAACAATATGTAAGACAAACTCTTGTAGCAAGAGAACCCATCTAATAAGTCCAGGTTTAGCATCTTTCTTTTCCATAAGATATTTAATGGCAGCATGATCAGTGTGAATAGTTACTTTAGAATCAACAATATAAGGTCTGAACTTATCACAAGCAAATACAACTGCTAAGAATTCTTTTTCAGTAGTAGCATAATTTCTCTGAGCATTGTCTAGAGTTTTATTAGCATATTGAATAACATTTAGTTTCTTATCAACTCTTTGCCCTAGAACAACACCTACAGCATAATCACTAGCATCACACATAATTTCAAAGGGTAAATTCCAATCAGGTGGCTGAACAATAGGTGCAAAGATCAACGCTTTCTTAAGTATTTCAAATGCTTCTACACAATCATCATCAAAGACAAATGGTATATCTTTTTGTAATAAATTAGTCAGAGGCCGAGAAATTTTGGAGAAGTCCTTAATGAACCTCCTATAAAAACTGGCGTGACCAAGGAAACTTCTTATACCTTTGATGTCCTTGGGACATGGCATCTTTTCAATAGCATCAACCTTGGCTTTATCAAATTCAATACCTCTTTCAGAAACTTTATGCCCCAAGACAATACCTTCATTAACCATAAATTGGCACTTTTCCCAATTCAAGACAAGATTAGTTTCTTCACATCTCTGCAAAACTCGATCAAGGTTGCTTAAGAAATCATCAAAAGAAGATCCTTAGACGGAGGAATCATCATGAAAACCTCACAAATCTTTTCACAGAAGTCAGAGAATATAGCCATCATGCATCTTTGAAAGGTTGCAGGTGCATCACATAAACCAAAAGGCATACGTCTATAAGCAAAAGTACCAAAAGGGCAGGTAAAAGTAGTCTTTGATTGATCCTTAGCTGACACGGGTATTTGAGAGAAACCAGAATAACCATCTAGCAAGAAAAAATGTGTATGTTTAGATAATCTTTCTATCATTTGATCGATAAAAGGTAAGGGGTAATGATCCTTTAGTGGCCTTATTTAATTTGCGGAAATCAATTACCATCCTATAACCTGTAATAATTCTTTGAGGAATCAATTCATCTTTATCATTAGGAACAACAGTAATACCTCCCTTCTTAGGGACACAATGGACAGGACTTACCCACTGACTATCAGCAACGGGATAAATTATACCTACCTCAAGGAGCTTTAGTATTTCCTTTCTTGCCACTTCTTTCATTTTAGGGTTCAGCCATCGTTGATGATCATGAACTAGTTTAGCATCTTCTTCCAAATTAATTTTATGTTGACATAGAGTGGGACTAATGCCCTTAAGATCATCAAGAGTATACCCAATAGCAGCACGGTGCTTCTTCAGAGTTTTCAATAATCTCTCTTCCTCATGCTCTGAAAGGTTAGCACTAACAATAACATGATATATCTTTTTCTCATCAAGATAAGCATATTTAAGAGTATCAGGTAATGGTTTAAGATCAAACACGGGATCACCCTTGGGTGGAGGAGGATCCCCTAGGATTTCAACAGGAAAATTGTGTTTCAGAATAGGTTCCTCTTTAAAGAATACTTCATCTATTTCCTTCTTTCGTTCATAAACATATCATTTTCATGGTCTAGCAAATATTGTTCTAAAGGATCACTAGGAGGTACGACAATAGAAGCAAGACCAATAATTTCATTCTTACTAGGTAATTCTTCTTCATGGTGTTGTCTACTAAATTTAGAGAAATTAAATTCATGAGTCATATCATCTAAACCGATAGTAACAACATCCCTTTTGCAATCTATGGTAGCATTAACAGTATTTAAGAAGGGTCTACCAAAAATAATGGGACAAAAGCTATCTTGTGGGGAACCAAGAACAAGAAAATCAGCAGGATGTTTAGTTTTCCCACACAAGACCTCAACATCTCTAACAATTCCCATTGATGAAGTAGTATCTCTATTGGCAAGTTTAATTGTGACATCAATATCTTCTAACTCAACAGGTGCAATATCATGCATAATTTCTCTATATAGGCTAATAGGTATTGCACTAGCACTGGCACCCATATCACATAAACCATGATAACAATGATCTCCTATTTTAACAGAAATAACAGGCATGCCTACCTCAGGTCTAGGTTTATCTTTAGCACAAGGTTTAGAATTCTAGCAGTTTCATCACAGAAATAAATAACATGCCCATCAATATTATCAGCCAAGAGATCTTTAACAATAGCAATATCAGGTTCAACTTTAATTTGCTCAGAAGGTGGATAAGTTTTAATATTGCTTTTACAAACCACAGTTGAAGCTTTAGCATGATCCTTTATCCTAACAGGGAAAGGTGGTTTCTCAACATAAGAAGTAGGAACAATAGGATCATTATAAGTGATAGTCTTTTCTTCAACTTTAATAGGTGCAGCTACTTTTACTTCTATGGGAGGATGATATTTAAACCACTTCTCCTTGGGGAGATCAACATAAGTAGCAAAAGATTCACAGAAAGAAGCTACTATCTCAGAGTCAAGTCCATATTTAGTGCTAAATTTATGGAAAACATCGGTATCCATAAAAGATTTAACACAATCAAACCTAGGTGTCATACCTGACTCCTTTCCTTTGTTGAGGTCCCAATCTTCAGAGTTGCGTTTAATTCTTTCCAATAAATCCCATTTGAATTCAATAGTCTTCATCATAAAAGAGCCAGCACAAGAAGTATCAAGCATGGTGCGATTGTTATTAGAAAGCCGAGCATAAATTTTTTGAATAATCATTTCTCTTGAGAGCTCATGATTGGGGCATGAATATAACATTGATTTAAGCCTCCCCCAAGCTTGAGCGATGCTTTCTCCTTCGCGAGGCCAAAAATTATATATATAATTACGATCACGATGAACAAGATGCATATGATAAAACTTCTGATGAAATTCCAATTTCAATCGTTTGTAATTCCAAGACCCCATATCATCACATAGCCTATACCATGTGGATGCATCTCCCTTCAAAGATAAAGGGAACACCTTCTTCTTAACAACATCTCCGGGTACACCTGCAAGCTTAAATAATCCACAAACTTCATCCACATATATCAGATGCTCATCAGGATGTTTTGTTCCATCTCCTAAAAAGCATTAGCTAGTAGTTTTTCTATCATACCCGAAGGAATTTCAAAGCAGACATTTTCATTTTCATTTTCATTTTCAGTAGGTTGAGTAGGTTGAGGAGCAAATCTTTGCTCTACTGGTCGGGGTGAAGATACCCCAGACAAGCCCCTCAGAGGATTACTTTCCATAGTAACAAGTGACAGTACATTTCAGCACACTATATACATTTTTCCTTACCAAATTCCACCTACCAGAGGCGCTTCACTCCCCGGCAACGGCGCCAGAAAAGAGTCTTGATGACTGTCGGTGTAAAAACCGGCGGATCTCGGGTAGGGGGTCCCGAACTGTGCGTCTAAGGCGGATGGTAACAGGAGGCAGGGGACACGATGTTTTACCCAGGTTCGGGCCCTCTTGATGGAGGTAAAACCCTACATCCTGCTTGATTATTCTTGATAATATGAGTAGTACAAGAGTTGATCTACCACGAGATCAGAAAGGCTAAACCCTAGAAGCTAGCCTATGGTATGATTGTATGTTGTCCTACGGACTAAAACCCTCCGGTTTATATAGATACCGGATGAGGCTAGGGTTACACAAGGTCGGTTACAAAAGAGGAGATATGCATATCTGTAATGCCTAGCTTGCCTTCCACGCCAAGTAGAGTTCCATCGGGACACGAGACGAAGTCTTCAATATTGTATCTTCATAGTCCAACAGTCCGGCCAAAGGATATAGTCCGACTGTCCCGAGACCCCCTAATCTAGGACTTCCTCAGTAGCCCCTGAACCAGGCTTCAATGACGATGAGTCCGGCGCGCAGTGTTGTCTTCGGCATTGCAAGGCGGGTTCCTCCTTCGAATACACCATGGAAGAGTTTGAATACAAGGATAGTGTCCAACCCTGCAAAATAAGTTCCACATACCATCGTAGAGAGAATAATATTTCCACAAATCTAATCTGCTGACACGTTTTGGCAGCATGACCTCACACCATGGCCCGACAATTATTTGAACCGTTTTTCTTTAACCAGCCCCGCACATAACGTGAGGCGGTTTCTTGAACGTCTTGTCAAAGCAGAGATTGTGCTCCCCTTATTATGGGATTCTCATTAATACGGACGTGGGTAACCCAACCGTGCCTAGGACTCCTAGATTTTAGGCAAGTACCAAACGGCCACGAGGAGGACGCTTGATATTCACCCTCTTTATAAAGGGACAAGACTTTTACTTTTTCCCTCCCGTGCTCAATCGAATCCTTCCCCTGCCTCGAGTTCTAACACCCAAAGCCCAGGTCAGGTGCTTCGGACCTTCAATCATGTCCGAATCCAGCCTTCAAGGCTGGTGGATGCCTTCCTCTGTCACGGAGGAGGATATCAAGAAGTTGAGGGAGGCTAGATATCTGACCGCTGAAATTTTGCATAGGCTGCCCGCCCGAGGGCAGGTCGTCCCTACTCCCGAACCCAACGAGAGCGTTGTGTTCGTCTCCCACTTCCTTCGAGGACTAGGCCTCGCTCTGGATCCCTTTGTTAGGGGTCTTATGTTCTATTACGGGCTGGGTTTTCATGATCTTGCCCCGGATTCCCTTCTTCACATCTCATCATTTATTGTCGTTTGTGAGGCCTTCCTCTGCATTACCCCTCACTTCGGCCTGTGGCTCAAGACCTTTGATGTGAAGCCGAAGATGGTCGAGGGGCAGTACGCAGCGTGTGGAGGTGCTCTAATAAGCAAAATTGGTCACGCTCCATGGCCGAAGGGTTCCTTTCCAAAGGTGTCCGGATTGTGCCAACGGGAGTGGTTTTATGTCACAGCTCCCCGAAGTGCCAAGTGGGTAGCTACCCCACCTTTCGCTCAGGCCCTCCACCACAACTGATGTCATGGATCAATAGGGGGCTGAGCTGGGGTCCAGCCAAGGACGTGCCCATACTGCAGAGCCGCATCCGAGATCTCTTCGAGGGAGATTTCAGTCTGGTTATGGTAATGCAAGTTATGCTGGTTCGTCGAGTCCAGCCTTGCAAACGCCGACCCCTCTGCATGTGGGAGTTCAACCCGTAAGGACCGCGCACTATTCAGAATTCCTCGGCCTGACGCACGAGGAGATGTACAAATCCTTCTTTGGACCCCAAATAGAGTGTCCAGACACTACCGAGGACGTGGGCCTGAGCAACAACCGCACCGCTGCCCAAGTAAGTAATCCCATGGACGAACACACTGTCCTTTTATTTATCATGACATCACTCTGAAGAATCGCTCTTTGACCAGGACTAGATAACAAAGGCGAAGATGATCCGGTGTTCGGCCCCCCTTCCTGAAGGCTTGGACAATCTGGTGTTGGAAAAGATGCTCGAGCCAGCACCTTGCCTAGTGCCCTCAAAGGAAGATGAAGGGGGGAATAAAGAGGGCGAAAGCGGGCCTCCATTTCTACCTATTCCAGCCGAGGGAATGAGCGCCTCCGCGAGGGAGGATAACCAAGGGGAAGAATCTGACATTCTCTCTCCCCGGGGAAGGAAGAGGACTACCTGTGAAGATCCGGAAACCAAGGTTTCCAAATGGGAGAAGAAATCTCCGCCAGAGGGTCCTGCCTCGGAGGGTGTTCTTGCCGAACAATGTCCGCACGGGGATCAGCCCTCTAACGAGTTGTAAGTAATCAAAAAGTACTTAATAGTGAAGATATCCTACCTTACTTCTGAGGAAAATAACCGAAGCATTTATCTTGCAGTTCGACTCTTAGCCCTTCTCAGCAGAGCTCGCCTTCGGGGGATCTTCTTCCAGAGATGATGGAGAGGGAAACGCCTCCCCCTGCCACACCGCCTCACGAGGCGGGCGACCCCGAGGTGTCGTCGTGGAGGGTTTCTCCTGATCCGGCAAGGCCAGAAGGTAATCCTATGGCCACCCGAAGTCCCCAGTATCCGGCTCTTGAAGAGAGCAATCAAAAGAGTCCGGCACCATCTGGTATGCGGTCGGACGTACTGAGGGATCTGCTAGAGCGAGCAACTATCTCAGAAGAGCACCGTATGTTGATGAGTACGGTGATTGAAAGGATTTCGTCTGCCGAAAGCGGTTTGCATGAAGCCTTTATGAGTCTACTGACAGGTTTTGAGGTACGTGAAATGATGTACATTTTTTACAGTACCGCACATTTTTAGGTGTGCCCTGTGTAGATAGTAGCTCCTGAGACTCTGGTTGTCGTCGAGAACGGCGGCAAACAGAGGATCGTAGTCCCAGGTAATAACCAGACCGCTTGTATGGGTAGGTGGTTGAAGCTTCGGTGGCTAGCCGGACTGATGGGTTTGCCGAGCTAAAGCGGCAACCGGATGCGGCAGATGCCGACATCGTGCTTGTTAACAAGCGGCTTGACGAGGCACATGGTAGGTGATTTTTCTGGTGAATGTCACATAGTAAGAGCAGCATGATGCCAATATCTTTAATATGTTGTGACTGCAGATGGAGCTGCCACCATGGAGACCCTTCGGGCGGAGCTTTCCCGAGACAAGGAGCAAGCAAGGAGTAGTAATGCGGCCGCTTTAAAGGCGGCCGAAGAGTTAAGGGCCGAACAGGCCGCACATTGCGGGAGCAAAGAAAAAATTGCCAAGATGGACGTGGAGTTGAAAGATGCTGCTGACCGTTACCGGCTTCTTGAAGAAGAAAACCGGGAGAAGGCGACGGACCTGGAGAAGGCCCGGGTGGCTGCCTGGAGGCCCGCTCCAAAATTAGAGCGACAAAGGAGGAGCTGAATCAAGCTGCAGATATCGTTTCTGGGGAGCCCTTCTTGTTGCGGACTAAGTTCGGAGATTCAAAATATGCTCCTCTGGACCGGCTATGGAGTTCTGCGGATGAGTACTTGGATCTGGCTGCGAGTGCTCCGGATGCGACCGAGTACTTCAAGGATCAGAAAGGTCCTGAAGTGGAGAAGCTATTCTGGTCACAGTTTCACACTCCAGTCCGTCTACTGCTGCTGAATGAGCGATTGACCAGTTGGGCCGAGCTCCATAGATTATCCGGACTGGCCATGAGGTCCGTTGTGGATCATTTGTGGCCAGGAGGGCCAAGGCCGAGTAGTTACTTTAGCTTAGTGCAACAATTGCTTGGTGTTGTGCCACACATTGATGCTGTAAAGAGGTCGGCGTGCATAAAAGGCTCACAGATGGCCCTTGCCCGTGTCAAAACATACTGGGCGGAGATGGATGCCACTACTGTTGCGGCACAGGGTTCGGCCATAGGCCGAGTGGCTGCCGAGCACTACTTTGAAGAAGTTCTTGAAGGCGCTCGTTCAATAGAGGCTCAGTGCTCGAAGAATATTATGTTTGAATGACATGTATTCCCATTGTAAAAACAATGTTTTATTGAATTTATCAAGGCTGTATTTATACTTTTGCTCAAAAGTGCAATAATGCCTCCTGTGCGGCCGTTTATGTATATATGTATATAACCTGAAAGATTGCAGTCGTCGGCTTCAGCCCCCACGCATATAATGCGGGGGTGTTCGCAGAAGACGCGTGTTCACACTTGATCCAACGTCTTGGTCCATTAAGGAGGTGATAGCGCAGCGAACTAGGCAACCGGACTATAATTCTTTAACACTTTCACTTAGCCAGAGGAGTTTGACAGTGGGGTTACCATACAGCCCCTGGTGGCTCCGCACGCATCCGAATTCGGGGTGTGTACATGCCTGGCCGGGAAACGACCCTTCGTTAAAGCGGAGGAATCTCGAAGATTCCGCTAGGTCATCGAGTGGTTGACCAGTCTCACGCTATATCATGACAGTCAGTTTTCGGCTTTCTCTACTAAGGTGCTCGTCCAGATGAACCAGGGCACAATCGCAGTAGTTCTCCTGGTGCTGCCTTAGCCGATATAGCGAAACGTAAGGCAGCAAAACACAGGAGCCGGGCAAACCCAACATTTGACCAAAGACATGATTCGGAGCTGATGCATATAAGGCCAAACTCGCGACGCCGAACACTCCCTAAGGTATTCGGTCTTTGTGGTGGAAACCGGGCTTGAGCAGTGCCCTTTGTAATAAGCCCCTGGTGTCCAGGTACATGCAATATTCTGACGTGGCCACATGCCAATACGTCAGCATCCTTCTTGATTGTACTGAGAATCCGGCAGATGTTTATCAACAAAAGATAGTAAAAAAGGTTTACACAGGGTCTTAATCTAAAAAGAATCCTTGGAACGGGTCCCTGCTGCATGTCTGCGCCTGTGTCTCCGTTGTCCCGTATCCTGGATGGGTGTAGCATGATGGTCATCTGTTAGTTGAAAAGTTGTCGTGCAAAAAGGTAGGTTATACTAAAGAAACCATGTATAATTCAAGATGAGTAAAATTGAGCCTAATTGCCACTTGTTTGCGTGCGTTGAGCCCCTTGTATTGTAATAGGGGTATGTCCATCAAACCTGTATCAATTACATATAGCTGCGCCGGACTCGTCTAACCGCGTCCGTGGTCTTAACGACCTGTCAAATGCTTTAGTTGGTGGGGCCGTTTAGTGTGCGGCTGCCAAGGCAGCCGCACTGCCTTCGGCGCGCAAGGAGCGCTCAATATTTCCATTTACTGTAATGATGCCGCGTGGACCGGGCATCTTGAGCATGAGAGAAGCGTAATGCGGTATTGCGTTAAAGCGAGCGAAAGCTTCGCGTCCGAGTAGTGCTTGATAGCCACTTGGGAACGACGCGATGTGGAAGGTTAACTTTTCACTGTGGAAGTTACCGGGAAGGCCAAATATAACCTCTAGTAGCAGGGAGCCCATGCAATGGGCTTCTGGGCCTGGCGTTACTCCTTTAAAGGTAGTATTGCTATGGCTAATTTTTGCTGGGTCTATCCCCATGTTGCGGACTGTGTCCTGATATATCAGGTTTAAACTACTGCCGCCGTCCATCAGGACTCGTGTGAAGTGGTATCCGTCAATTATTGGGTCTAATACCAAGGCAGCCCATCCTGCACGCCAGATACTTGCCGAGTAATCCCGATGGTCAAAGGTGATCGGTTGGGACGACCAGTGGCAGAACTCCGCGGTGATAGGCCCTGGGGCATGTGTCTCTAGGAGTGCTGCTTTGTTTCTCCCCTTTATCACGTGTAACAAGTTGATTGTTTTGACTTCTGGTGGGAATTTCTTCTGTTCCCTAGTGCTTTGCTTGCGAGGCTCGTCCCCGTCTTCGCTTGGTGTATCCTGCCCCTTGTGTTCGGCGTTAAGTTTGCCGGACTACTTGAAGACCCAACATTCTCTGTGGGCATGATTTGCAGGTTTATCAGGCGTGCTATGGATCTGACATATTTGGTCTAGAATCTTGTTTAGGCTGGACAGTTCATCTCTGTTGCCTTTGGAGGGCAGCTTTTGCTGACCTGGCCGAGAGCTTCTGAATCTGGCGTTTACCGCCGTGCCCTTCGGGCTTTCTTCTTTATTCCGGCACTTGTTTTTGCTGCGTCGTGATTTCCCGTTTCCGTCCCTGACTTCGGATATACTTGGGTCACTGGTGCTGCAGCGGGCTAACCAGTTTTCCTCGCCCATGCAAAAGCGGGTCATGAGGCTTGTTAAAGCTTCCATTGTTCTCGACTTTTCTTGGCCGAGGTGTCTGGCGAGCCATTCGTCTCGGACGCTCTGCTTGAAAGCTGCTAAGGCTTCGTCGTCCGGACAGTCGACTATTTGGTTCATTTTAGTGAGGAACCTGTTCCACAGCTTGCGGGCTGACTCTCCGGGCTGTTGGGTTATATGACTTAAATCGTCTGCATCCGGTGGTCGGACATAGGTCCCTTGAAAATTTGCCCGAAAGGCGTCTTCAAGCTCTTCCCAGCTTCCAATGGAGCTTTTGGGGAGGCTTTTAAGCCAGTGCCGAGCTGGCCCTTTGAGCTTGAGGGGTAAGTACTTGATGGCGTGGAGATCGTCTCCTCAAGCCATGTGGATATGGAGGATGTAGTCCTCAATCCAGACCCCAGGGTATGTCGTTCCGTCGTACGCCTCTATGTTTACGGGTTTGAATCCCTCTGGAAATTCATGGTCCAGCACCTCATCGGTGAAACATAGAGGGTGTGCGGCACCCCTGTATTTGGGTGTATCGTGGTGTTCGGATGTTTGTTGTGTTGCATTGCATGCTGGAGAACGCTTGCGTGGCCCATATATGGATCTGGTTGCGCCATCCTTTTGATGCGAGACCTCGTGTGGATCGCGTACTGGCTTATGTGCGGCGTCGTTTGCCGCTCTATGTTGGTCACGAGTTCGTCCAGCCGACCAGATGGCCATTTTGTTTTTTAATTGCGGGGGATCTAAGGCCTCCTCATCGAATTCAGGTAGCAACTTTCGCTTCGGGTAGCTCTTGGTGTGGCGATTACCGCCGTACTTTGCTGCAGTGTTGAGTACTTCACTCCATCTGATTTCGAGTGTGTCTTGTGCAGCCCTGAGCCTTTGCTTCTACTTTTTCAGACTCCTCGCAGTGGCAACAAGCCTTTGATGGGCATTCTGTTGCTCCGGGTGCCTGTCCGGTGTGATGTCGTCCGGACTGTTATCTTCGATGGAGTCGGGTTGTTTGGTTAGATTCTTTGTGTTGCCGTGGTCGGGCGATGGTTCACCCTGCTCTAATGCTGGGTCTATATGATCATTGTTTCTGCCGAGGCAGGATTTGGAGCGGCGCTTACGCCGCCGCTTTGACTGCTTCTCGAGGGAACAACCCTTCGCTGCGTCCTTCTGTTCCTCGTCGTCATTTTCTTTGGGTGCGTCCACCATGTATACGTCATATGATGAAGTGGGCGTCCAGTGCCCTGTGGGCAGTGGTTCCTGTTCGTCTCTTGCATCGTCGTCCATACCGTCGATGTCTTCGGAGTCGAAGTCGAGCATGTCGGTCAAATCGTCGACAGTGGCTACTAAGTGGGTGGTGGGTGGGCGGCGAATTTCTTCGTCATCCGCATCCCAATCCCGCCGGACATAGTTCGGCCAGGACTCTCCTGACAAGGAGAGTGTAACGCCCTCGATGCGGCTATATCTCCCACGTGTCGAAGCACGACTTAGAGGCATAACCCCATTGAAAGCAATGTCGCAAGTGAGGTAATCTTCGCAAATAACCCAGGTAATACAATAGGGAAAAAAATACATAGTTGGCTTACAATCGCCACTTCACACAAATACATGAATAAAGCATTACATCAACTAGATACAATCAAGGTTCGACTACGGAACCAAAATAAAAGAAGAACCCCAAATGCGACAAAGGTCCCCGATCGACCCCAACTGGGCTCCACTACTGATCAACTAGAAGGAAACAACACAACGGACAAAGTCTTCATCGAGCTCCTCCTGAGCTTGGTTGCGTCACCTGCACGGACTCATCGGCACCTGCAAGCTGGTTTTGGAAGTATCTGTGAGCCACGGGGACTCAACAATCTCGCACCCTCGCGATCAAAACTATTTAAGCTTATGGGTAAGGTAAAGGTATGAGGTGGAGTTGCAGCAAGCGACTAGCATATATGGTGGCTAACATACGCAAATGAGAGCGAGAAGAGAAGGCCAAGCACGGTCGATAAAAATATGATCAAGAAGTGATCCTAAAACAACCTACGTCAAGCATAACTCCAACACCGTGTTCACTTCCCGGACTCCGCCGGAAAGAGACCATCACGGTTACACACGCTGTTGATTCATTTTAAATAAGTTGAGGTTCAAGTTATCTACAACCGGACATTAACAAATTCCCATCTGCCCATAACCGCGGGCACGACTTTCGAAAGTTCAAATCCCTACAGGGGAGTCCCAACTTAGCCCATGACAAGCTCTCATGGTCAACGAAGGAATAGACCTCCTCCCAAGACGTTTCGATCAGACTCGGTATCTCGGTTCTTCAAGACACTTCGACAGGTTAAAACAAGATCAACAATACCGCCCGAATGTGCCGACAAATCCCGATAGGAGCTGCACATATCTCTTTCTCAGGGCACACTTAGATTGTCTTAGGTACGGGTAGGCCAGCCCAGAGTTGCCCCTGGTGGCCACCGGCAGCTGACAGGTGGACCAACACTCAGAGGAGCACTGGCCCAGGGGGGTTTAAAATAAGATGACCCTCAGGCTCCGGAAACCCAAGGGAAAAGGGGCTAGGTGGCGAATGGTAAAACCAATGTTGGGCATTGCTGGAAGAGCTTTACTTAAGGCGAACTGTCAAGGGGTTCCCATTATAACCTAACCGTGTAAGGAACACAAAATCCGGGAACATAACACCGATATGACGGAAACTAGGGCGGCAAGAGTGGAACAAAACACTAGGCGAGGGGCCGAGCCTTCCACCCTTTACCAAGTATATAGATGCATTAATTAAATAAGATATATAGTGATATCCCAACAAGTAAACATGTTCCAACAAGGAACAACATCTCCATGTTCCAACAAGGAACAAATTTCAATCTTCACCTGCAACTAACAACGCTATAAGAGGGGCTGAGCAAAGCGGTAACATAGCCAATCAACGGTTTGCTAGGACAAGGTGGGTTAGAGGCTTGGTTCAACAATATGGGAGGCATGATAAGCAAGTGGTAGGTATCGCAGCATAGGCATAGCAAAAGAGCGAGCAACTAAGCAAGCAAAGGTAGAAGTGATTTCGAGGGTATGATCATCTTGCCTGAAATGCCGCAAGGAAGAAGAACGAGTCCATGAAGAAGACAAACGGACGTAGACGAACGAATCCTCACAAACACGACGTTACCGGATCCAACCCGAAGAAGCAAACACCGGAAAAGAAGCATACAACATAGTAAACAACCAACACATCAACATGGCGTGATGCACAATCGAGTACGATGCAAGTCCAGTTTAATGAAGCATGGCATGGCAAAGTGCACAAACAATCCGACAAATTAAGTGGAGCTCATTATGCAACGGAGTTGCATATTAAAGAAAACACCACATTACTTATTTAGTTCTCTCTCGTTTATGTACCCAACAAGATTAAATGTTGTTAGCATGGCAAGAGGTGAAGCAAATGAAAACTACCTATCTAGTCAAGGTTAATGAGGCCTGAAGCAACGAACAACAATTCTGGAAACTCCTCATGAGCATATTATAGATTTGGTACTGTTCTGCCCTAAACACAATTTTAGAGTTGTTTAACATGCAAATAAAGGTCACCATGTTAAACTAGGCATTTTTCTACCCCATTTACATATAAAGTTTGTTAGATTCCGAGTTACGGTTATTTAGTTACGAATTAAAGCATTTTAGCAAGTCATTTAAGCAAAATTAAACAAACAGCATTTTAAACATGTTAAACATGGATGAAAGTTGCATATTATGAAACTAGATGAAATTCTAAGCAAGTTTCATATATAATTTATTTAGATCCGATGCATGGTTGTGGAGTTATTAAATGCATGAAGTCTAGGGGGCTTCCTCTAAAACTGGTTATCTCTGGATAAATGGACAAATCGTAGAACAAAAAAAACATGCCATGGGCCGAAACTAGCAGGCCCAGAAGTGCATAGGGGAGGCATTGGAGGGGCTGCTCACATCTGGCCAACAGGCCGAAGGGGGAGCAGGGTGGTGGGCCGGCGGATCTGGGCCGCGGAGACGCAGCCCATGCGGACGCGGTCAACGGTGACGGGCGAGCTCCTCCTACTCGAAGCAGAGGCGGGAACAGGCGTGGCGGCGGCGGTGGTCTGGCCAGGACGTCGATGGGGCAAGGCAGGGAAGGCCGGGAACGAGCAGATCGGCGCGTGGGGAGCTCGAATCCGGCACTGGACGCGGTCAACGGTGACGGGCGAGGCCGAGGAGGCCGGCGACGAGCTCGGCGGTGGCTCCCGCAAAAATGGCGGCAGCGCATGGCTTAGAGTAGAGGAAGAGCAAGGGAGAAAGGAGATGGGGAAGGAGCAGGGCGGCGGGAACGGCCTGCTGGTGCTCATCGGCGGCGTTTGAGGTGGCCGGCGAAGCGAGGCAAATCGAGACGGCGGCGGGGTTCTGGATCGAGGGGCTCCTCCCCTCGAACCAGATCGGGAGCGAGGAAGCGGGAGGCGCTCAGGCCCTGGATGGGCTCGGGCGGGCCCCGCACGGGCCTGAGCGGGCCGCGGTGGATGGGGGCGCTGGAGGGGTGACGTGGCGCATCATGGATGCCCAGGAGCGGCGGCGCTGGCGGCTTCTACCCTCAGGGACGGCGCCAAGTGGCAGAGAAGGGGCGGCCGGTGCTGAAAACGAGGTGGGAGGTGGCGGCTGAGGGTAGGGGGAGGCTAGGTTGCCTGAAATGGACAAGGGGGTATCCATATATAGCAAAAGAGCTAGGGTTAGGGGATTTAGGGGGGTTTTCGGACTCTCCGATCGCGATCCGATGGCTCCGGTCGGAGTGGGGTTTGGTGGGCTGTGAAGAGGAGGTTGGGCTGAGATGAGAGGGAAGGAGTGCAGCCCGGCAACTGTTTCCGGAGACCGAAAATGTCCGACGTTAGACCGGCTATACTGCCACTATAGTTATCCGTTGGGGCATCAAACGATCTCCGAATGCGATGAAACTTGACAGGCGGTCTATCTACACCATAATAAGACCACACGTCAACTCTCATCCCATACCGAGAACATTTTCTGGCCACTTATAAAATACTATTTGTGGACATGCCGCGGGCACATGCAAGTGTGTCTGGGCTCAGAACGGACAACGGAGAGAACGAGGAGGCCGGGATGGATGCAAGTTTTGAAAACATGATGATGCAATGCACATGATGACATGACAAGATGCGACCCGCAAGCAAATGACATGGCAACGACTGCGAATAACTGGAGGACACCTGACACATCAGTCTCGGGGCGTTACAACACTCCACCACTACGAGAGGATTTCGTCCCGAGATCTAGAATGGCACCGGAGGAACAACGAAATAGAACAAGAAGAGGTAAAACTAAGTTGCTTCTTTGACCAATGAGTGAAACCAAAGAACCTTGAGAGGTTGAACAATTGAAAGAAAGAATGCAACGAGAATGAACGAAGTTGAAAGCACTCCGTTAGGAAAAGGAACAAGGAAGAACAAATTCGGGCAGCACTCCGATTGAAAAGAAAAGGAATTGAATAAGAACTTGGTAAGGTGAGAAGATGCTTGATGAAATCACGACACACTGCCTTCGGAACTATTGTATGAATGTAACAAGGGGTAAGAAAGATCTCAGACAGCACTCCGGTTGAACAGAGATGAAAGGCTTGATAAGGCGAAAAGAACTTGAGCAAAATCACACAACACTCTGGTTAAATGGGTGGGTATGAAAAGAATATGATCTTGTCAAAATGAGGTGATGGAACGGAAGGAGCAACACACAATGCCTCCGGAACAAAAAGAATAGAAGATTGAAATACAAGAATGGAGAAGAAAATGCCAACTTCTGCCACAAATGATCTCGGAAGGCACCCTTCCAAGAAGGTTAAAACGGAGTTGTTGGGAAAGACCAATGACAAAACGAATAAGTTTGTAGTGGGCTTATGGGAAAACATCTCAAAACTATGAGGTGAAATTTTGCCACTAACGGAAACGATAAATTGGATTGATATGAACAAGGAGACGAGAAGATTATTTCACCGGGAGGATAAACGAAGAACGTGGGTCATTTATGAGCACCATAATAGCAACAATCCTTAGGGGAAAGCTTTAGGTGAAATATAATCCAAGATAACTTCAATGAAGAGGTTGCTGGATTGAGAAGAGCTCATGCTCGAAGGACTTGATGGGTTTAAACTATCTCATACTTGACAACTTGCGAATCATGAAACATGAAGGGACATTGTCAAGAAAGACATAACACCATCTCAAAAGATAAGGGGGAACAATTGCACTCCGGATTGCAAGATGAAGAATGCTTAGGCTCCTTAGAAAAGAATCTCGACGAAAACTTCGAGAAGGAATTAAATCCTTGGTGAACCATCATGTAGAGCCTCCATGAAGAATTTCTTTAAACAAAAGGATGATCAAAACGGAAGGAAAAAGAAGTTGAAAAACACAAGGTGAGTCCTTGTAAAGATTTAGATGGATCTCTGTGATAATTAGAGCTTGGAACTCCGGGAAAGAAAGATGAGCACTTGAAACCAAGAATAAGTATGATGAGCCACTCCGGAAAATAGGAATTGAATAAACTCGATGAAACACGAATAAGAATTGCATTATGCTTATCCTTCACCAATTAAATTGATGACAATCAACGGATTCGACATATTACTTATTCTCGTAGAAATGATTAAGATAGATATAGCGCCAACTTGGGAAGGTCTTCTTTGAACCACCGGTAGGATTGACAACGAATAAATTGATAAGGAAGAGAAACCTGGAAGAACCACCGCAAGAAATGAAAATGAAGGAAGAAAAGATAAAGGAACACTGGGAAAAATTTGCAAATGAACGAAGATGCTTGAGAGAAACTAGCTACATGAGAATGAAGGGATCACGAACTGATTAGAGATCACTTGAACGAAGCACCGGTAAGATTTTGGAGAACCATCGCTGAAAGCTGAGAATGAATAAATTCTAAGATGATGGACTCCGGATGAACATACTGAAAAAGGCTCCTGAATTGCTCCGGAAGGATGAAAACAATTCTGACAATCGAAAACAATTATGAGAGGATGGTCTCGAACTAGAACCACGAATCTCTAAGAGAACGGATAAAATATGGATGTAAAACTCTTCTTCGGTCTTCAAATGTTGAGAATGACGACAAGAAACACCACCATGAATTATTGAGACACTCCGGGATGATTAAAAGAGGAGAGGTTGAGCCAACGATGAAAAGAATTGTGAAAGATCTAGGAGAAGGCATTTGACTGATGATAACTCATTCTTACGTCAAACTTGGAAAAGAATTTGAGAGTAACGCCGGGAAAATAAGAAGAGTCAGGTAAGATCCTGGAAAAAGACCTGTGGGTTAGGGCCCACTCAAAAGAAACATCGTAGAACGATTACTTGAAAAGAGAGATTGCACCGGTTAGATTAAAAGGCTTGAATGAGATAACATCCTCGAAAGAGCTTGAATGAATGTAGAGTGGGAAACACGAATCATCGAGATATCTTGAGCACTCCGGAACAATAGAATAGCGGGAAGTGGAAGATTATGAGGTGCACCGGTATGAGAAGGTATTTGAAACGAGGAAAAAGAATATGATCAACAAAACTTGACTTGAAACCACCGGAGAAGAAAAAGAACGAAGACGATGAACTTGAAGCTCCCTTAGCATCTTCGTGAGAATCACCGGATAAGAACATTGACGGAAAAAGGATGGAGAGACTTCCCATCAATAGAAGGATACTTGAATAAGAAATCTGAATCGTTGAAGAAAAAGGGTGGGTGGGCGGGAAAAACAAAGGCAATTTGGAGACGGATGAAACAAACACCGTTGAGAAGAACTGGGATTGAATCTTGTGGATGTTGCAATGATCGGATCCACTTGAAGAGAAGCACACCGGTTAAAAGGGATTGGCATGACAACTCGATGATTGAGAAGGATTAGTATTCACATCAGAATATGAGAACACCACTTGGAAAAGGTATGGAATCAACATTTGACTTCGAAGCAACTCGAATACCACAACCCCAAAACAAAACAAAGGATTGTTTTGCAAAATAAGCCAGAACAAACATATGATAGAGATTTCGTCCGAAGTTTTCGTGGTGGGGCCTACACGGGCTCGATCGTACAGCACCATCATGTACAAGGCAGTGCACGTGACATACGAAGCTTCCCCGAGTCGGCATAGCCAAGGACTCTTTAAGACACAATGAGACCACTGTAAAACCAACCGTGAATAGGCGGACCACTAGACGTCGAACCCCAATTTCATATCATACATCTGTCGGAAAGATATCCTAAGAGCTACTTGAATTCCCACTTATGAAACTCCCGAAATTTTCCGGTTATGCAATCAGGTGTTGGGGATACAGGGGAAGCATAATATCTCACCCAAAACTAACAAATCCTACATCCAGCTGTATCCATCCTTCAACACATAACCAAGAAACCTTCGGAAATCGTCTACCTCAACCTTCGAAAAGCATCTGTTATACGAGTTATGGCAATACTCCCGAACTCCCGCCCTGGATGGCGTCGAGGTTATCTCACCAACGAACTGCATAAAAGAGATTTTCGATGTCGGCATACTAAACTCAGGTATTCCAGAACTGCAACAATAAAATTATGACGACAACACCTCAGAGGTCAACTCCCCGGGACACTTCCACAAAACCCCTGACAGGAGGCACCAAGACAATGTTCTCATCACAAAACCATCGGAACGATTCCGAGATACCCGCGTGATCCTAAATTTTTTTAGTGAAATTTGAGAAGAGAAGAGTCAAAACTCTACGTCAGGATGCCTTACCAGAGCGATGAGGAGACTGGGAAGTAAAAAGAATTCCTAAACTCTCCGATATATAATTCCTAAATGACTCAAAACATTTTTCTAGACACAATTCGGCCGCTAATAACGATCAAGCAATGGGGCTCCTAAGGTCGGGGAAGGCTCTGATTACCAACTTGTAATGCCCTTGATGCGGCTATATCTCCCACGTGTCGAAGCACGACTTAGAGGCATAACCGCATTGAAAGCAATGTCGCAAGTGAGGTAATCTTCGCAAACAACCCAGGTAATACAATAGGGGAAAAAATACATAGTTGGCTTACAATCGCCACTTCACACAAATACATGAATAAAGCATTACATCAACTAGATACAATCAAGGTCCGACTACGGAACCAAAATAAAAGAAGAACCCCAAATGCGACAAAGGTCCCCGATCGACCCCAAATGGGCTCCAGTACTGATCAACTAGAACGAAACAACACAACGGACAAAGTCTTCATCGAGCTCCTCCTGAGCTTGGTTGCGTCACCTGCACGGACTCATCGGCACCTGCAAGCTGGTTTTGGAAGTATCTATGAGCCACGGGGACTCAGCAATCTCGCACCCTCGCAATCAAAACTATTTAAGCTTATGGGTAAGGTAAAGGTATGAGGTGGAGTTGCAGCAAGCGACTAGCATATATGGTGGCTAACATATGCAAATGAGAGCGAGAAGAGAAGTCCAAGCACGGTCGATAAAAATATGATCAAGAAGTGATCCTAAAACAACCTACGTCAAGCATAACTCCAACACTGTGTTCACTTCCAGGACTCCGCCGAAAAGAGACCATCACGGTTACACACGCTATTGATTCATTTTAAATAAGTTAAGGTTCAAGTTATCTACAACCGGACATTAACAAATTCCCATCTGCCCATAACCGCGGCACGGCTTTCGAAAGTTCAAATCCCTATAGGGGAGTCCCAACTTAGCCCATGACAAGCTCTCACGGTCAACGAAGGAATAGACCTCCTCCCAAGACGTTCCGATCAGACTCGGTATCTCGGTTCTTCAAGACACTTCGACAGGTTAAAAAAAGACCGACAACACCGCCCGAATGTGCCGACAAATCCCGATAGGAGCTGCACATATCTCTTTCTCAGGGCACACTCAGATTGTCTTAGGTACGGGTAGGCCAGCCCAGAGTTGCCCCTGGTGGCCACCGGCAGCTGTCAAGGGGTTCCCATTATAACCTAACCGCGTAAGGAACGCAAAATCCGGGAACATAACACCGATATGACGGAAACTAGGGCGGCAAGAGTGGAACAAAACACTAGGCGAGGGGCCGAGCCTTCCACCCTTTACCAAGTATATAGATGCATTAATTAAATAAGATATATAGTGATATCCCAACAAGTAAACATGTTCCAACAAGGAACAACATCTCCATGTTCCAACAAGGAACAAATTTCAATCTTCACCTGCAACTAACAACGCTATAAGAGGGGCTGAGCAAAGCAGTAACATAGCCAATCAACGGTTTGCTAGGACAAGGTGGGTTAGAGGCTTGGTTCAACAATATGGGAGGCATGATAAGCAAGTGGTAGGTATCGCAGCATAGGCATAGCAAAAGAGCGAGCAACTAAGAAAGCAAAGGTAGAAGTGATTTCGAGGGTATGATCATCTTGCCTGAAATCCCGCAAGGAAGAAGAATGAGTCCATGAAGAAGACAAACGGACGTAGACGAACGAATCCTCACAAACACGACGTTACCGGATCCAACCCGAAGAAGCAAACACCGGAAAAGAAGCATACAACATAGTAAACAACCAACACATCAACATGGCGTGATGCGCAATCGAGTACGATGCAAGTCCGGTTTAATGAAGCATGGCATGGCAAAGTGCACAAACAATCCTACAAATTAAGTGGAGCTCATTATGCAATGGAGTTGCATATTGAAGAAAACACCACATGACTTATTTAGTTCTCTCTCGTTTATGTACCCAACAAGATTAAATGTTGTTAGCATGGCAAGAGGTGAAGCAAATGAAAACTACGTATCTAGTCAAGGTTAAATGAGGCCGGAAGCAACGAACAACAATTCTGGAAACTCCTCATGAGCATATTATAGATTTGGTACTGTTATGCCCTAAACACAATTTTAGAGTTGTTTAACATGCAAATAAAGGTCACCATGTTAAACTAGGAATTTTTCTACCCCATTTACATATAAAGTTTGTTAGATTCCGAGTTACGGTTATTTAGTTATGAATTAAAGCATTTTAGCAAGTCATTTAAGCAAAATTAAACAAACAACATTTTAAACATGTTAAACATGGATGAAAGTTTCATATTATGAAATTAGATGAAATTCTAAGCAAGTTTCATATATAATTTATTTAGATCCGATGCATGGTTGTGGAGTTATTAAATGCATGAAGTCTAGGGGGCTTCCTGTAAAACTGGTTATCTCTGGATAAATGGACAAATTGTAGAACGAAAAAAAACATGCCATGGGCCGAAACTAGCAGGCCCAGAAGTGCATAGGGGAGGCGCTGGAGGGGCTGCTCACATCAGGCCAACAGGCCGAAGGGGGAGCAGGGTGGAGGGCCGGTGGATCTGGGCCGCGGAGACGCAGCCCATGCGGACGCGGTCAACGGTGACGAGCGAGCTCCTCCTACTCAAAGCAGAGGCGGGAACAGGCGTGGCGGCAGCAGTGGTTCGGTGAGGACATCGGCGGGGCAAGGCGGGGAAGGCCGGGAACGAGCAGATCGGCGCGTGGGGAGCTCGGATCCGGCACCGGACGCGGTCAACGGTGACGGGCGAGGCCGAGGAGGCCGGCAAAGAGCTCGGCGGTGGCTCCCGCAAAAATGGCGGCAGCACATGGCTTAGAGTAGAGGAAGAGCAAGGGAGAAGGGAGATGGGGAAGGAGCAGGGCGTCCGGAATGGCCTGCTGGTGCTCGTCGGCGGCGTCTCAGGTGGCCGGCGAAGCGAGGCAAATCGAGACGGCGGCGGGGTTCTGGATCGAGGGGCTCCTCCCCTCGAACCAGATCGGGAGCGAGGAAGCGGGAGGCGCTTAGGCCCTGGATGGGCTCGGGCGGGCCCCGCACGGGCCTGAGCGGGCCGCGGTGGATGGGGGCGCTGGAGGGGTGACGTGGCGCATCATGGATGCCCAGGAGCGGCGGCGCTGGCGGCTTCTACCCTCAGGGATGGCGCCAAGTGGCAGAGAAGGGGCGGCCGGTGCTGAAAACAAGGTGGGAGGTGGCGGCTGAGGGTAGGGGGAGGCTAGGTTGCCTGAAATGGACAAGGGGGTATCCATATATAGCAAAAGAGCTAGGGTTAGGGGATTTAGGGGGGTTTTCGGACCCTCCGATCGCGATCCGATGGCTCCGGTCGGAGTGGGGTTTGGTGGGATGTGAAGAGGAGGTTGGGCTGAGATGAGAGGGAAGGAGTGCAGCCCGGCAACTGTTTTCGGAGACCGAAAATATCCGACGTTAGACCGGCTATACTGCCGCTATAGTTATCCGTTGGGGCATCAAACGATCTCCGAATGCGATGAAACTTGACAGGCGGTCTATCTACACCATAATAAGACCACACGTCAACTCTCATCCCATACTGAGAACATTTTCCGGCCACTTATAAAATACTATTTCGGACATGCCGCGGGCGCGTGCAAGTGTGTCTGGGCTCAGAACGGACAACGGAGAGAACAAGGAGGCCGGGACGAATGCAAGTTTTGAAAACATGATGATGCAATGCACATGATGACATGACAAGATGCGACACGCAAGCAAATGACATGGCAACGACTGCGAATAACTGGGGGACACCTGGCACATCAGTCTCGGGGCGTTACAGAGAGAGACCTTAACGAGTTCAGTATGTCGCCGAAGGGCGAGTGCTGAAAGATATCCACGGAGGTAAACTCCATGATCGGTGCCCAGTCGGATTCGATAGGCACGGGCGCAGGCGGTTCGGAGTCCGTGGCCAGGGAAGGATCCGACAGCTTGGCATCACGGCTCTCGTGAAGGGTAAGGTCGATACTCAGCTCGATCACAGCTGAGGATACGACCTTCGTGGTGGGGTCTATCCACCCGTCTATGGATGGCACAACTGGTTCCGAATTGAGGGTCGGAGTTGTTGCCGGTGCGGTCTCCTGAACACTGTCCGATGATAGAGCTAAATCATGCTCATCGTGACCGTGTTGCACACTCGGCAGGGACTCGAATCCGTCGAAGATCAAGTCTCCGCGGATATCGGCCGTGTAGTTTAAGCTTCCAAACCTGACCTGGTGGCCAGGGGCGTAACTCTTGATCTGCTCCAGATGGCCAAACGAGTTGGCCCGCAGTGTGAAGCCGCCGAATACAAAGATCTGTCCGGGGAGAAAAGTCTCACCCTGGACTGCATCGCTATCGATGATTGAAGGAACCATCAAGCCTAGTGATGACGACACAGAGGAACTCTCAATGAAAGGACCAATGTCGGTGTCAAAACCGGCGGATCTCGGGTAGGGGGTACCGAACTGTGCGTCTAAGGCGGATGGTAATAGGAGGCAGGGGACACGATGTTTTACCTAGGTTTGGGCCCTCTTGATGGAGGTAAAACCCTATGTCCTGCTTGATTATTCTTGATAATATGACTAGTACAAGAGTTGATCTACCACGAGATCAGAGAGGCTAAACCCTAGAAGCTAGCCTATGGTATGATTGTATGTTGTCCTACGGACTAAAACCCTCTGGTTTATATAGATACCGGAGGAGGCTAGGGTTACACAAGGTCGGTTACAAAGGAGGAGATATGCATATCCGTATTGCCTAGCTTGCCTTCCACGCCAAGTAGAGTTCCATCCGGACACGGACGAAGTCTTCAATCTTGTATCTTCATAGTCCAATAGTCCGGCCAAAGGATATAGTCCAGCTGTCCGGAGACCCCCTAATCCAGGACTCCCTCAATGAACCACAAGTATAGGGGATCTATCATACTCCTTTCGATAAGTAAGAGTGTCGAACCCAATGAGGAGCAGAAGAAAATGACAAGCGGTTTCCAGCAAGGTATTCTCTGCAAGTACTGTTGGAAATATGCCCTAGAGGCAATAATAAATTAGTTATTATTATATTTCCTTGTTCATGATAATCGTTTATTATCCATGCTAAAATTGTATTGATAGGAAACTCAGATACATGTGTGGATACATAGACAACACCATGTCCCTAGTAAGCCTCTAGTTGACTAGCTCGTTGATCAATAGATGGTTACGGTTTCCTGACCATGGACATTGGATGTCATTGATGACGGGATCACATCATTAGGAGAATGATGTGATGGACAAGACCCAATCCTAAGCCTAGCACAAGATCGTGTAGTTCGTATGCTAAAGCTTTTCTAATGTCAAGTATCATTTCCTTAGACCATGAGATTGTGCAACTCCCGGATACCGTAGGAATGCTTTGGGTGTACCAAACGTCACAACGTAACTGGGTGGCTATAAAGGTGCACTGCGGGTATCTCCGAAAGTGTCTGTTGGGTTGGCATGAATCGAGACTGGGATTTGTCACTTCGTGTAACGGAGAGGTATATCTGGGCCCACTCGGTAGGACATCATCATAATGTGCACAATGTGACCAAGGAGTTGATAACGGGATGATGTGTTACGGAATGAGTAAAGAGACTTTCCGGTAATGAGTAAAGAGACTTTCCGGTATCGGTGTCGGGGGTTTGGTGCGACATATGCCAAAGGATGGCTTATCATGGTGGGGGCGAGTAGAACGTCGCCGGTGCCTGGAAATGGGATAAGGCGAAGACATGCATGCCGGCAAATCTTACCCAACTTCAGGGCTCTCCGGGGATATAATACCCCTACTGCTGCTCTACGGGGTCTCCGCATGATCACTATGGCAAAGTGTTTACACGGTTGCTCCTTGAGCTGTTTCCTGGAGGTAGGAGAAGGCAAGGCTAGCTCTCTCCTTCCTATATGATCTGGTCTAGTGCTAATGGATTCCAACCCTTTACATGGATGCCCTGGAGGGTTTATATAGGCCTACCCCCCAGGGGTACAATGGTAATCCGGCTGGGCGCGGGCCCAGCCGTCAGTCTCACTGGCTGTCGTCTTATCCACCGACTCCTGGGGCCCGCCGACTGGCTCGGTACGGAGCCGACAGGCCGCGTCCGCCGCGGGCGGGTCTTGCCGGCTGTAGATTACTGTAGCTGTGCTTCAAATGACGCAGGCTCGGTCATGAGGTCGTGGCGACAGCTCTGCCGTCTGGCGGGCGATCACTGTGGCCACTACTTGTCGTGTCTGATTAATGGCGCGTGGGGCCCATGGGAGGGGCCGGCCGACTTCTGGTGGCCGACTCCCATCCGGGCCGATTGGTGGTGCTTTCGCTGTCTTTCGTACGCCCGCCGACTGGTGGGACCCATCATCCATGGGTCGTACCAGCAGGCCGTCGTGGGCACAGGGCTCCGCCCCCTGGGGCTGACGTCAGGGCCGGCATGGGAATAGTGTCGCGCCATGCCGAGATCTCCACGGGTACAGCGTACTGTAGCCACGCCTGCCCTTGGAAAAGGGGTGGGAGTGGACCTTACTATGGCCACTCCCCGTCCCGTCCCTCTTTATGAGGGCATAGGGGTTGTTGGCGTCGCGGGCCGACTCCCCAAGGCCGGCTTCTCTGGAAGTCGCCAGTCAGGAGTCGGCTCATCCTGAAGTCATCCCTGGCACTCGGCCGTGAGTGGGCAATCGGCTGCCTCGCCGCTGACTCTCAGAAGGCAGCTCTTCGTCCTGGGGTCTCGAGGGGCGCAGTCTGCCTCAATGTCTTGAAAGGTTCTGGGCCTGGGTTAGCCTACCCGTGGCCCATTACTCCGACAGTAGTCCCCGAAGCTGGTGAGGCTCCGAGGGCGACATGTCGTGGAGCCTCAATAGTTTCTTCACTCCGGCGATTGGATCTGGGCTTCGCTAGCCGTCTTCTATCAAGCCGACTAGTTGGAGTCGGACTTGCTCAAGGCCGACTTGCCCCTAAAAAAGTTTGAACGTTGAGGCGGAGTTCAGGCGGCGTGCCTGATAAGCTTCCGGGTTGCCGCCCGTGGTTGACCCGTCGTGAGGCACCACGTGGCGGAGCTAGTCTGATCACCCACACGCACGACAAGACAGGCCTACAGGCGGGGCCCGCCACTACCGCGCCTCGGCATGCGAACGGATCCGTTGCGGCCGCGCGGACGGTTGGGGTTCCCGCGCGGTTATTGCATGTGGTAACTTCATGTGGTAAATCATGGGGGTCGTGGGGTCCCGGGCGTAGTTAATCCGACGGCCGCCCCCTCGACTTCTCAGCCCACGAGCCTACAAGTAGGCGGGGGGAGGGGGGCGGTGAAGCACGCGCACCCATTCTCCCCACTTCCTTTCTCTCCTTCTTGCTACTTCTTCTTCTTGCCGCTGCTGCTCCGAACCACGCCGTGCCCGCAGCGATGAGCTCCTCCTCCGCCGCCGCGCCTCCTGCTGTTCGCTCCGGAGTGTGGGATGGCTCCGAGGTTGACAACGACGACATCGAGATCCTCCGCCAGACACGGCGGCTGCCTGGCAGGGACTTAGTGCGGGTCCGCCTCGCGCCGGAGGGAGAGATAACGCCGGCACCGGAGGAGGGCGAGCGGGTCATATTTCGCTCGCACCTTATGCGTGGCCTGGGGCTGCCGGCGAGCGGCTTCTTCCGCTCCTTCTTGGAGTTCCATGGGCTCCAGCCGCACCACCTTACTCCGAACACGGTGGTGCTGCTGGCTGCCTTTGCCACCCTGTGCGAAGGCTTTCTCGGTGTTCTCCCCACCATCGAGCTCTGGGGTGAGTTCTTCCAGTCCATGCTCGGCACACACGTCGCCGATGTGCCGGCCCAGTGCGATGCATTCATCATGATGCGGAGATTAGTGGCCGACAATCCGTTTCCCACCATCGCACTGATTAAGTCGGTGAAGATGTGGCAGCGGTCATATTTTTATGTGAAGAAAATCGCCCTAGAAGGCGACTGGGTTAACCTGCGGGCTTACGAAGCCGGCGCGCCGGCTGGGAGGCTCCCCAGCTGATCACACCGAGCCAAGACGCTGTCTCCCGCAGGTGCCGCCACCGTCGCGCGACTCCGAGTGCTGACGCAGTCGGAGGGCTTGAGTCCTCCCACTCCAAGGCTGACCTCACCTGATCTGCCAGATGAGCGGTCATCGGGACCCGAGCCGGATGTGCTCCAAGGACATGCCTCATGCGGAGGTGGCGAAAACGGTGAACTACATCACGAACTGCGGTCTCTCGGTGGACTGGCGGCTCAGCAAGGAGCCGTATTCGCGCGCCAACCCTTCGCCTATTGTAAGTCGTCTTCCTTCTTTTGTTTCTTTTGCTGCCGAGTCCGACTTGCCAAGTCTGACCGTTTTTGTTTTGAATCAGAATCCTCTCGTCCCTCCTTCGGCCGGCACCGCGGGGCCGGCTCGCCAGTTTGTCCCCGATCGGGCGAAGAGCGACATCGACGATCCCGACTTGGGGGCGGCAGCCATGGAAGCCGACGCCGAGGGAGGAGGAGGAGAAGCAGGCGGCTCCAGGCCTTCGGCCACTTTCGCCGACTGGCCTGACGACGAGGCCGAGGGACAAGTCGCCCCGCGTCGCCAGCCAAAAGTCGGCGAGCCAAGCGCGAGTTCCTCCACCAGCTTGGACGCTCAAGGCAGTGCGAAGAAGCGCCGGGCCGGGCCGAGTATGCTTGGTGGCCGGTCGAAGAAGTTCAAGGGAGCGGCCGCTGCGACTAAGCGGGAAGAGGCGGCTGCGAAAGCCAACCGCTTTCGTAAGGAGGTGAAGAAGCCGCCGCTGGTCTCTGCGTAAGCGCCTCCGTCCCTTATCTTTATTTTCTCTTTGTTGATCTTGTCTGAGTTTTTCATATGCTTCTCTCGCCTCAGGGCTCCCCTCACTCTTGAGAGGGTTGTCGCCGCCTCCGTTATGGGGTCGGTGGAGACGTCCGCCACCACTCAGCGGATTGACCCCGCCGCCGACCTTCGGGAGGCGACGGAGCGGAACGCGCGAGAGAAGCGCGAGGAGGACGAGGCCGCCCGCCGGGAGAAAGCGGAGGTCGAGAAGGCGGAGGCCTCCGCCCTGAAGAAGCTGGAGGCGGCCGAGGCCGCCGCTGCGGCAAAGCAGCCGGCTAAGGAAGTCGCGCCCGGCGGTCGGAGGTGTTTGTCACACCTTTGAACTCCGCGCCGCCGCCCCCGGAGTTCACGGGGCAGTCAGGGGAAGCTGGCGGCGAGTTCCTGATCGTGGAGAGAGGCGACGGCGACACCCCCATGCCGGACGCGGTCGCGCCGCCACAGCCGCCCCCACCGCCGTCTAGAAGCGTGCAAGGCAAACAGCCGGCGGATCCGCCCTTGCCGCCGACTGATGACGAGGCCGTGGCAAGGCTACTCCTTCAAGTCGGCTCGCCTATGCGCCGTCATCTTGAGAAGGCGACCTCGGCGCCACGCCCCTTGGAGACCTGTACTGCCAGCTCGACGATTCCAGACGCCGAAGCGACGAGCGCTGCGCCCATTGGGTGGGTGCGAGGAGGCGGCACGGGCCCGCTGAACCAGGCGCTTCTGGATGTCCAGACGAAGCTGCGAGCCGAGAGCGACGCCATCCAAAACTGCACCAAGGCGCACCTGGCGTCGCGGGCAGCCATCCGGGTATGCTTTCTCCTTTGTCCCTGTTTTCTTGTTTCTCTCTGTGGGGGCGCGCCAGCACACCCACTGGGTGTAGTCCCTGAGTTCTGGGCTGGCTGCTGAGCAGGCGGCCCGGAACTCCAATTGGTAATTTCCAGGTACTAACCTTTGTTCTGAAATACTTGTTGCAGGACTATCACAACCTCCGTGTCACCGCCTTCAATCGCAACGTTGAAGAGCTGGGCAAGCGGACTGCCGACTTGTCGGAGAGCCGGAGTGAGACCTTTTTCTTCTTTGCGGGGGCGCGCTGGCGCACCCGCGGGCTGTAGTCCCCGATATTCGGGCCGACTGCTAAGCAGTCGGGCCGGATCTCCCCGGCGACCTTCTTCGTTGATGACTTAACGCCTTCTTTCTTCTTTCTCTTCAGAGGCCAACGCCATTCTTCAACAGCAGCTGAGCGAAGCCAACTCCGCGTTGCGCGCCAAGGGGGAGGAGTGCAGCAAGCTCACTGCAGAGCGCGATCTGCTGGCCGCACAATTGTCAGAGCAGAAGGAGCTGCTTAAGAAGACGCAGAAGGAGGCGGAAGAGGCGGAGGCCGCCCTCTTGGCCGAGTTCGCGAGCGAGCGCTCCTCCTGGACCGACAAGGAGGCAATGCTGGTCTCCGGCTTCCATGAGATCGAGGGCCTCGTCAACGGTGAACTTTTTTGCTTTCCTTCTTTGAGCCGCCGACTATATGTCGAGCCGACTCCTGGTTTTTTGACTTGTTCTTCATTCTTTCCGTCTTGGCAGACTTCTTCCCCGGCCACTCGCAGGCCGCCATTCAAGCTATCGAGGCCGATGCGAGGAGCGGAGGGCGGGTGGTGCGGAGATCGCCGCTGATGCCCCTCAGACTCTTGACGAGCATATTCTGAGCATTGGGGCTCGCCTGTGGCCAGCCCACCAGATGCTTTGCCGGCTTCAACATGTCGGCGCCCAAGCGATCGCCGCCCTATGGCCAGACGTGCAGGCTCCGTGCACCCCAGTCGGACTGCCGACTGGCTGGAGGTCGCGGCTGGCCGTCTTGAGGCCTGGAAGGGTTCCTCGGCCCGGGCCGGAGCGCGCCGAGCCTTGGAATTCGTCAAGGCGTGGTATCCGGGGCTGGACCTAGACCGTCCGGCCACACTCCGGTCAGAGGCCCAGCCAGAGCTGGCAGCCGCGGAAGACGCCCTTGTCAAGCATGCAGCGGCGATCACCGAGTACACCGACACCAGTATCTTTGTCCCCGAGCGGGCTGAAGACAGTGAGGAGGTGCCGCCGGAGTGGTTTGGGCTGAACCCCGACTACGGCAAGGACTCGGCAGAGGTGATCGGCTCCAGCGTCGAGGAGGAAGACGAGGCGGAGGACGGGAGCGAGACGGAGGCACCGGAAGACGGAGCGGACGGCCAACCTCAGCTCAACCGTGCCTCCAGCAACGAGCCATGCCCGCCCGAGCCGACTGCTGCCGGAGGTGATCAAGCCGAGACCGCCCAGCCGGCCGCCCCAACATCCAACACCGCCGTCTCCTCCGATCCTCCAAACCCGTCTGCCGCCCCCTAGGCTGCCACCTTGTCTTTGTTTTATCTGTTCTAATAGTTTTTGAAGAACTTGTTCATCCGCACAATTCCACTCGCGGGGTGTATTTTGAAATTCTGCTCGAAGATTCCGCCAAGGGCCTTTGTTATGTAAATATTCATCCGACTTCTATCTTTCTTGCTCATTGTTCTTTTGGCTTTTTCGTTTGTCGTCTTCCCTCAGTTGCCGTCTTTGTCAGTCAGATAGCCGCTCCATGGACTGCTGCTGGATCATATTCTTGGTCACTTTGGGAAGGCAAGTACTTAGTCGTTTTTAGAGTTGTTTAACAAGTCAGATAGAAGGCGGCAAGGCGACTATTCAAGAGTCGGTTTGCGAAAAAAGGCTGGAAGCCGGCCTTAAGCTATGTTTGTGCTTTGAGTCCTTAGCCATTTTTCACGTGGACGCCCATTCTTCCTTACTCCTGCCCACCAGACAGTCGCTCTGCGAGCTACGGCTTCTGGTAGGAGACGGTTTAGACGCCACACACTACTTGTCCGGCTGCAGGAAGCATTTCATAGCGCAGGTCGGCAAGTCCCCGGGCCGACTAGTTGAACCCGGCGCCAAGCGGCATAACAAAGAGTAATATACTCGAAGGCATATTTCTTATCATATAGATAAAAGAGGGCAGTCCCTGTGCTCTTCTCAAGGGGCCCGAAGTCTTGGTACTTTTAATACAAAAGGTAGCATGATACATACTGCGTTTAACTGTAAAATTTTCGGAGGAGATTTGCATTCCATGGCCGCTCTGTCTCTTTGTTGGAGTCGTCCCTCTTGCGTGCTCGGGGCTTCTGAGCGCCGATCAGGTAGTAGGAGTCGTTGCCTAGCACTTTGCTGATGATGAAGGGGCGTTCCCAAGGTGCCGACAGCTTGTGCTGGCCGGCTGTTCGCTGGATTAATCGGAGCACGAGGTCGCCCTCCTGGAAAGATCTCGGTCTGACCATCCTGTTGTAGTATCTGCGCAGGCTCTGCTGGTAAATACTGGACCGGCTGAGTGCCAACAGCCGGCCCTCTTCCAGCATGTCGACGCCGTCTTGTCGTGCTTCTTCTGCTTCTTCCTTGGTGTACATGATGACTCACGGGGAATCGAACTCTATGTCCATTGGGATGACGGCTTCAGCACCGTAGACGAGGAAGAAAGGCGTGAAGCCGGTTGACTTGTTTGGAGTCGTGTGCAGACTCCAGAGGATGGCTGGCAACTTGTCGAGCCAGCAGCCAGCCGAGCGCTCCAGAGGCTCGATCAGTCGGGGCTTGATGCCGGACAAGATGAGGCCGTTTGCTCGCTGCACCTGGCCGTTTGACTATGGATGGGCGACAGATGCTAGGTCCAGTCGGATGCCTTATGTCGCACAGAAACGGGCCAAGGCGCCTTTGGCAAAATTCGTGCCGTTGTCGGTGATGATGTTGTGTGGTATGCCGTACCGAATTGTGATGTCGGAGATGAAAGTCACGGCAGTCGGACCGTTCAGTTTCTTGATTGGCTTCGCTTCTATCCACTTGGTGAACTTGTCCATCGCGACAAGTAAGTGAGTTAAGCCACCTCGTGCCGTCTTGAATGGTCCCACCATGTCTAGACCCCAAACTGCGAAAGGCCAGGCAATGGGGATGGTCTTGAGTGCAGAAGCCGGCTGATGCGGCTTGGAGTGGAACTTCTGGCACCCTTTGCATTTTTGGACCAATTCCTTGGCCTCTTCTAAGGCCGTTAGCCAAAAGAAACCGTGTCGAAAAGCTTTGGCGATGAGTGCTCTTGAAGCCGCATGGTGGCTGCACTCGCCTTGATGGATGTCTTTGAGAATTGCTTGGCCTTGCTCTGGCTCTACGTAGCGCTGGTAGACACCAGTGACGCTGCGCCTGACCAGCTCTCTGTTGACTATGGTGTAGGCTGCCGCTCGGTGTTGTACTTGCCGAGCTAAGGTCTCATCAGTCGGCAGCTCTTTGCTCACCAGAAATTTGAGGATGGGCTGGGCCCATGAGGGTGCTGCTATTTCTTCGACCGCCAGAACTGCGACATGGACGAGGGCGGCTGGGCTGGGAGGCGGCGGGCTGGAGTCAACAACTGCTTGCTGGATTAATGAAGTCCTCGGGCCGACTGGCGCAGCTCTTGGGCCGAGTTCTGGAGTCTTCGGGCCGGCCGCTGTAGTCCCCGGGCCGGGTTCTGCAGTCCCTGGGCAGGCCTCGGCTGTGGCGGCTTTGGAGCCATCTGCCAAAATCCCCGTACCGTCTGCCGGGGCTCTGGAGTCGGATCCGACTTCTTCTGGAGGAGCCGGCACAAAGATGGAGTCTGATTCTGGTGAAGGCTTAACAGACAGCTTGAGGAGACGTTGAAGGGCGACGCTGGATGGTATTGTTTGGCGGGTAGAGCCGATTCGTGCCAAGGCATCTACTTGGTCGTTGTCGTTTCTTGGCACATGGAGGAACTCGCACCCCTCAAAATATCCTGAGTTGCTGCACGAGGAAACGGTAACTCGCCATGTTTGCATCTTTGGCGTCCCAGTCGCCAGACGACTGCTGGACCACTAAGTCCGAGTCGCCATAATACAGGATCCGGTGAATGCCAAGTTCTTTGGCAAGTCGGAGCTCGTGAATGAGTGTTTCGTACTCGGCGATGTTTTTGGAGGCGGCAAAGTGGATTTGCAGTGCGTATTTGAGCTTGTCGCCTTTAGGAGAAGTGAGGACAACGCCGTCTCCCAAGCCGGTGCGCATCTTGGAGCCGTCGAAATGCATCCGCCAATGGGTGGAGTCGGGCGCTGGTGGTAGGTACTGGGTTTCGGCCCAGTCGACGAGGAAGTCGGCCAGTGTTTGTGACTTGATGGCGGTGCGCGGTTGGTAATAGATGGTGTAGGGAGCCAGCTCTATGGCCCATTTCGCCACTCGGCCAGAAGCATCTCGGCTTCCGATGATCTCGGCAAGTGGGGTCGTGCAGACCACAGTGATTGGATGCTCTTGAAAGTAAGGCTTCAATTTCTTGGCGGCAAAGTGCATGGCATAGCACATCTTCTGGTAGTGGGGGTAGTTCTTCTTGGAGGCCGACAACACTTCGCTCAGGTAATATACCGGTCTCTAGACAGGTAGTGCCTTGCCTTCCTCCTTGCGTTCCAATACAATGACTGTGCTGACTACCCGGCTGGTGGCGGCGATGTACAGGAGCATAGGTTCCCTAGGAGTCGGGGCCGCCAGAACGGGTGGAGTAGTCAGCATCTTCTTCAACTGGAAAAAAGCTTCGTCCGCGAAAAAAGTGGTCTTCTTCATGAGCTGGTATAAGGGGAGAGCTTTCTCGCCCAGCCGACTGATGAATCGGCTGATGGACGCCAAGCAGCCGGTGAACTTTTGCATGTCCAGCAGTCGGCTGGGTACCTCCATCCTCTCAATGGCTTTGATCTTTACAGGGTTGCACTCTATGCCACGTTCAGAGACCAGGAAGCCAAGGAGTTGGCCGGCTGGTACTCCGAAGACGCACTTCTCAGGGTTGAGCTTGATCTGGAATCGGCGCAGGTTCTCAAAGGTCTCCTTGAGGTCTTCCAGCAGTGTTCCACGCTTTTCCGCCTTCACCACCACATCGTCCAAGTAGACGTGGGTGTTTCTGCCGAGTTGCTTGAGGAGGCACTTCTGCATGCAACGCTGAAAGGTGGCGCCGGCATTCTTCAAGCCGAACGTCATGGTGAGGTAGCAGAAGGCTCCAAACGGGGTGATGAAGGCGGTCTTCAGTCTGTCAGCCGGGTTCAGCTTGATCTGGTGATATCCTGAATATGCATCCAAAAAGCTCAACAGCTCGCATCCGTGGAGTCTATCACCTGATCAATTCTTGGTAGAGCAAACGGGCCCTTGGGGCAAGCCTTGTTGAGGCTTGTGTAGTCAATACACATTCGCCACTGCTTGTTCTTCTTCAGTACCAGGACCGGGTTGGCTAGCCACTCTAGAAAGAATACTTCCATAATGAAGCCGGCTGCTAGGAGTCGGGCTATCTCTTCTCCGACAACTCTTTTCTTTTCTTCTGATAGGCGGCGCAAGGGCTGCCTGACCGGCTTTGCATCAGATTGGACATGTAACTTGTGCTCGGCGAATTCCGTCGGTACACCTGGCATGTCTTTGGGGACCATGCGAAGATGTCCCGATTCTCACGGAGGAAATCGACGAGCTCGCCTTCCTATTTGCTGTCGAGGTTTGCGCCTACGACAGCGTACCTCTCTGGGTGCTCCGGATCCAAGGGTATCTTCTTTGTCTCTTTGGCTGGCTTGAACGAACCCTCATCCTCCGACTCCTTTGGGTTAGGCGACACCTCTAGCTGCTTGCCGACCATCGCCACAAGCCGGTCAAGGAGCCGCTTCTCGACCGCGATCACCAGGGACTTGGCCAGCCGACTACTCTCAGCCGCACATGCAGACGACTTCCGATACTCGCCGGCTACGGTCAGAATCCCCCTGGAACTGGGCATCTTCATTTTGAGGTAGGCGTAGTGAGGGACCGCCATGAACTTGGCCAGGGCGGGTCGGCCAAGTAACGCATGGTAGGGGCTCTTGAGGTCCACCACCTCAAACCAAACTGACTCTCGGCGGAAGTGATCTTTGTCTCCAAAGAGGACGTCCATCAGGATCTTGTCGATTGGTGAGCAGGAAAGACCAGGAACAATACCATGGAACACAGTCCGACTGTTCTGAAGCTGTCTTTGCTTGATTCCTAACTTCTCCATGGTGTCCTTGTACAGGATGTTGATGTTGTTGCCTCCGTCTATCAAAACTCGTGAGAAACGAGCAGCTCATCTATCCGTGGCAAAGGTGGCATCCAAGACCAAGGCATAAGAGCCCAGACTCGGCATCACCTCTGGGTGATCAGCTCTGCTCCAGCTGATTGGCTTCTCGGACCAGTGCATGAACTCTGGTGTCTCTGATGCTACTGCATTCACCTCTTGTCGCTGCAGCCGCTTGCTGCGTCGATCATCAGCCACGCTGGTAAATATCACGTAGGCTCCATGCTCTTCGGGGTACTCATCTTGTACTGCGCCGACTGGCCTGACAACCGGCTGCTGGGGCGGAGGCGGAGGCTGCTGCCCAGCAGGCCGGGAGGGGGGGGGTAGGAGGCCGTCTCCTTTGGCGATCCTAGTGAGCCAGTGGCACTTCCGGGTGGTGTGATTCGACGGCTTCGCGCCGCTATGGAACTTGCAAGGACCATCCAGAGTGTGCTCGTATGAGAAAGCCGGCAACCAGTTGGGCTTGCCACCTTTCTGTCGCTTGGGTGGAGGCTGCCCATCCGGCTGCTGGTCTTCAACTGTCGCGACCTGCCGGCTGCTGGTCTTCAACTGTCGCGACCTGCCGGCTGCTGGAAGCCGGCTGCGGGCCTTGCGCTTGTGGTCGTTCTGCTGTTTCCGCCGACTGGCGTCTCCTGCTGGAGTTCTAGGAGCCTGAGGGGCCACTTTGCCAGTCGCGCTAACTTGAATCTCCGCCTTCATTGAGGAGTCGTCCGTGGCATACTTTTCTGCTATGATCAACAGCTCGTCGAGGGTTTCTGGCTCGTCGCAGAGGAGCTTGTGCTTGAGGAGGGTGCCTTCTCTGCACCTGGCGGTGAAGTACTCAATAGCCTGCACCTCGTGCACGCCCTCGCAGGAGTTCCGAAGCTCGGCCCAACGCGTGAGGTAGTCGCGAGTCGACTCGCTGGGGCCTTGCATGCACAAGGAAAGCTGATGAGGCTTGGGAGGACGCTTGTACGTGCTTGTGAAGTTGCGGACGAATGCGTCGGTGAAGTCAACCCAGCTGTTGATGCTGCGGGGCTTCAGGCTGTTCAGCCATGTCCGGGCCGTGCCCTGGAGCATGAGCGGAACGTATTTTACGGTGACACGCTTGTTGCCGTTTGCTATGTTGACAGCCATGGAGTAGTCGACCAGCCAGTCCTCCGGCTTCACGGAGCCGGTGTACTTGGGCGTGTCTCTTGGGAGTGTGAACCCTTTGGGAAAGGGCTCGTCTTGAATGCGGGGCCCGAAACAAGGCGGACCCAACTCGTCTTCTTCTTCCAGCGCCAGGGATCGGTGAAGTCGGTCGATCCGGTGGTGGGCGTCGTTTTCTCCGACTCCCTCTCAGCGGCCAAGGCGGTCGCCGAGAGTCGGATGGTCAGCAGGCGGCGGGGAGACTCGCCTTTCCTTGCGAGGAGGAGGAGGCGGACAGTCGTCCCGTTGTTCCACTGCTCTGGGCGGCCGTCTTGGCCGCGCTCTATGGTAATGTGAGTCCGGCTGTGGCTGACAGCCGGATCCTTGTCTTTCCTTCCTCGGGCGCCGCCAGTCGGTGTTCGAGACGTCGCGCCTTGATCTCAGCGTGGAGGCGGGTCGTCGTTTTGTCGGTGCGGCACCTCCGTGCGGCAGTCGGCCTCGTTCTGCGCGGCAGACGCGTCGAGGAGCCGTTGGACTCGCTCCGTCATTAGGCGGTGCTCTTCGCCCTCGAAGTTGTCCAGCTCGTCCGCCGCCGCCTGGGCGTCTCGAATGTTCCCCGCAGGCGTGGCGTACACAGGGCGATTTCCCCCGAACAGGTTGGCGATGGCCACGCCGCGCTGCTGGACCGCGCCAAGGCGGCTGGGCCCAGCTGGGGCTGGCGAGCCACCCATAGCGCGATCCATCTCACGCTGGTAGGCTTCTGACAAGCGTCTCATGCTAGCCAGCTTCTTCGCGCCTTCGACGAGCTGAAGGCGGCGCGCCTCCAACGTCTCCACGTCAGCGTCTTCCGGAATGAACGCAGTCAGGTCTTGTAGTGCCGCGCCAAGTGGGTCATGCGCTCCTCCGCTGGGAGGCTCGTCATGACCGATGACGAGCACCTCAGTGACGGTGCTTCAATCACTCTCCGCATGAGGGAGAGGTTCGTCATAGACCACCATGTTGGTGGGGAACGCGTCGAGCGACACGGTGTCGGAGTCGACCAACATCGGGTCGGTGGAGCCTACAGACTCCAAGTCCACGGCAGTCTCGCCGGCGACGTGGAGTTGGTCGAGGAGGCCCGCGAGGAGGCTCTCGGGGCCGCTCGTGCCTGCGTTGGATGCAGGTTCGTCGGAGAGGTGAACCTCGCCGACAAGATCGGCAGTTGGCTGCGCAGGCGATCTCAACGCCGTGCAGGGCGTCAGCGCAAACTCCGTCTGGCGTGCCGGGCTGGCTGCGCTCGCCAGGGAGGAAAAGGGTTCCCGTCCAGAGTAGGTCTCCGGATAACAATGCAACAGGCCCCACGGTGGGCGCCAAATGTCGGGGGTCGGGTGCGACATATGCCAAAGGATGGCTTATCATGGTCGGGGCGAGTAGAACGTCGCCGGTGCCTGGAAACGGGATAAGGCGAAGACATGCACGCCGGCGAATCTTACCCAGCTTTAGGGCTCTCCGGGGAGATAATACCCCTACTGCTGCTCTACGGGGTCTCCGCATGATCACTATGGCAAAGTGTTTACACGGTTGCTCCTTGAGCTGTTTCCTGGAGGTAGGAGAAGGCAAGGCTAGCTCTCTCCTTCCTATATGATCTGGTCAAGTGCTAATGGATTCCAACCCTTTGCATGGATGCCCCGGGGGGTTTATATAGGCCTACCCCCCAAGGGTACAATGGTAATCCGGCTGGGCGCGGGCCCAACCGTCAGTCTCACTGGCCGACGTCTTATCCGCCAACTCCTGGGGCCCGCCGACTAGTGGGCCCCAGCCGACTGGCTCGGTACGGAGCCGACAGGCCGTGTCCGCCGCGGGCGGGTCTTGCCAGCTGCAGATTACTTTAGTCGTGCCTCTAATGACGCAGGCTCGGTCGTGAGGTCGTGGCGACAGCTCCGCCGTCTGGCGGGCGATCACTGTGGCCACTACTTGTCGTGTCTGATTAATGGCGCGTGGGGCCCGTGGGAGGGGCCGGCCGACTTCTGGTGGCCGACTCCCATCCGGGCCGACTGGTGGTGCTTTTGCCGTCTTTCGTACTCTCAGAAGGTAGCTCTTCGTCCTGGGGTCTCGAGGGGCGCAGTCTGCCTCAATGTCTTGAAAGGTTCTAGGCTTGGGTTAGCCTACCCGTGGCCCATTACTCTGACAATCGGGATACCGACGATCGAATCTCGGGCAAGTATCGTACCGATAGACAAAGGGAATTGTATACGGGATTGATTAAATCCTCGACATCGTGGTTCATCCGATGAGATCATCGTGGAACATGTGGGAGCCAACATGGGTATCCAGATCCCGCTGTTGGTTATTGACCGGAGAGTCGTCTCGGTCATGTCTGCATGTCTCCTGAACCCGTAGGGTCTACACACTTAAGGTTCGGTGACGCTAGGGTTGTAGAGATATTAGTATGCGGTAACCTGAAAGTTGTTCGGAGTCCTAGATGAGATCCTGGACGTCACGAGGAGTTCCGGAATGGTCCGGAGGTGAAGATTTATATATAGGAAGTCCAGTTTCGGCCATCGGGAAAGTTTCGGGGGTAATCGGTATTGTACCGGGACCACCGGAAGGGTCCAGGGGGTCCATCGGGTGGGGCCACCTATCCCGGACGGCCCATGGACTGAAGTGGGAGGGGAACCAGCCCCTGGTGGGCTGGTGCGCCCCCCATGGGCCTCCCCTGCGCCTAGGGTTGGAAACCCTAGGGGTGGGGGGCCCCCCACCTGACTTGGGGGGCAAGTCCCCCCTTGGCCGCCGCCCCCCTTGGAGATTGGATCTCCTAGGGCCGGCGCCCTCCCTAGGGGTCCTATATATAGTGGTGGGAGGGAGGGCAGCCGCACCCAAGTCCCTGGAGCCTCCCTCTTCCTCCGTGACACCTCTCCCTCTCGTTGGTGGTTGGCGAAGCCCTGCCGAGATCCCGCTGCTTCCACCACCACGCCGTCGTGCTGCTGGATCTCCATCAACCTCTCCTCTCCCCTTGCTAGATCAAGAAGGAGGATACGTCTCTCCTTTCCGTACGTGTGTTGAACGCGGAGGTGCCGTCCGTTCGGCGCTAGGATCTGTTGGGGAACGTAGCAGAAATTTAAAATTTTCTACGCATCACCAAGATCAATCTATGGAGTAATCTAGCAAAGAGGGGAAGGAGAGTGCATCTACATACCCTTGTAGATCGCTAAGCGGAAGCGTTGCAAGAATGCGGATGAAGGAGTCGTACTCGCAGCGATTCAGATCGCGGTTGATTCCGATCTAAGCGCCGAACAACGGCGCCTCCGCGTTCAACACACGTGCAGCCCGATGACGTGTCCCACACCTTGATCCAGCAAGGGGAGAAGGAGAGGTTGGGGAAGACTCCATCCAGCAGCAGCACGACGGCGTGGTGGTGAGGGAGGAGCGTGGCAATCATGCAGGGCTTCGCCAAGCACCGCGGGAGAGGAGGACTTGGGAGAGGGGGAGGGCTGCGCCAGAACTTGGGTGCGGCTGCCCTCCCACCCCCCACATATATATAGGGGCAAGGGAGAGGGGGGCCGGCCCCCTCAGATCCAATCTGAGGAGGGGCGGCGGCCAGGGGGGTTGCCTTGCCCCCCAAGGCAAGGGGTGCCCCCCTTTAGGGTTCCCCTTAAACCCTAGGCGCATGGGCACTAGGGGGGATGCGCCCAACCCACTAAGGGGCTGGTCCCTCTCCACACACAGCCCATAGGGCCCTCCGGGGAAGGTGGACCCTCCCGGTGGACCCCCGGAACCCCTTTGGTGGTCCCGGTACAATATCGGTAACCCCCTGAATTATTCCGGTGACTGTATGATGACTTCCCATACATAAATCTTTACCTCCGGACCATTCCAGAACTCCTCGTGATGTCCGGGATCTCATTCGGGACTCCGAATAACATTCTGTAACCACGTACATCTATTCCCTATAACCCTAGCGTCATCGAACCTTAAGTGTGTAGACCCTACAGGCTCGGGAGTCATGCAGACATGGCTGAGACAACTCTCCGGTCAATAACCAACAGCGGGATCTGGATACCCATGTTGGTTCCCACACGCTCCCCAATAATCTCATAAGATGAACCATGATGTCAAGGATTCAATCAATCTCGTATACAATTCCCTTTGTCTATCGGTACGATACTTGCCCGAGATTCGATCGTCGGTATCCTGATACCTTGTTCAATCTCATTACCGGCAAGTCTCTTTACTCTTTCCGTAACACATCATCCCGTGATCAACTCCTTGGTCACATTGTGCACATTATGATGATGTCCTACCGAGTGGGCCCAGAGATACCTCTCCGTTACACGGAGTGACAAATCCCAGTCTCGATTCGTGCCAACCCAACAGACAGTTTCAGAGATACCCGTAGTGCACCTTTATAGCCACCCAATTACGTTGTGACGTTTGGCACACCCAAAGCACTCCTACGGTATCCGGGAGTTGCACAATCTCATGGTCTAAGGAAATAATACTTGACATTGGAAAAGCTTTAGCATACGAACTACACGATCTTGTGCTAGGCTTAGGATTGGGTCTTGTCCATCACATCATTCTCCTAATGATGTGATCCCATTATCAACGACATCCAATGTCCATGGTTAGGAAACCGTAACCATCTATTGATCAACGAGCTAGTCAACTAGAGGCTTACTAGGGACATGGTGTTGTCTATGTATCCACACATGTATCCGAGTTTCCTATCAATACAATTCTAGCATGGATAATAAACGATTATCATGAACAATGAAATATAATAATAACTAATTTATTATTGCCTCTAGGGCATATTTCGAACAGTCTCCCACTTGCACTAGAGTCAATAATCTAGTTCACATCGCCATGTGATTAACACTCACAGGTCACATCGCCATGTGACCAACATCCAAAGAGTTTACTAGACTCAATAATCTAGTTCACATCACTATGTGATTAACACTCAATGAGTTCTGGGTTTGATCATGTTATGCTTGTGAGAGAGGTTGTAGTCAACGGGTCTGCAATATTCAGATCCCCATGTATTTCGCAAAACTTTATGTCATATTGTAGATGCTTCTACCACATTCCACTTGGAGCTATTCCAAATTGTTGCTCCATTATACGTATCCGGTATCTCTACTCAGAGCTATCCGGATAGGTGTTAAGCTTGCATCGACGTAACTCTTTACGTCGAACTCTTCATCACCTCCATAACCGAGAAACAATTCTTTATTCCTCTAAGGATAATTTTGACCGCTATATGGTGATCCACTCCTAGATCACCTTTGTACCCTCTTGCCAGACATGTGGCAAGGCACACATCGGGTGCGGTACTCAGCATGGCATACCGTATAGAGCCTATGACAAAAGCATAGGGGACGACCTTCGTCCTTCCTCTTTCTTCTGCCATGGTCAAGCTTTGAGTCTTACTCAACTTCACACCTTACAACTCAGGTAAGAACCCCTTCTTTGACTGATCTATTTTGAACTCCTTCAAAAACATGTCAAGGTGTGTGTTCTTTGAAAGTATCATTAGGCGTCTTGATCTATTTCTATAGATCTTGATGCCCAATATGTAAGCAGCTTTATCCAGGTCTTCCTTTGAAAATCACTCTTCAAACAACCGTTTATGCTTTCCAGAAATTCTACATTATTTCGAATCAACAATATGTCATCCACATATACTTATCACAAATGTTTTAGTGCTCCCACTCACTTTCTTGTAAATACAAGTTTCTAGCAAACATTGTATAAACCTAAAAGCTTTGATCACTCCATCAAAGCATATATTCCGACTCCGAGATGCTTGCTCTAGTCCATAGAAGGATTGCTGGAGCCAGCATACCTTTTAGAATCCTTAGGATCGACAAAACCTTTTATTGTATCACATACAACTTTTCTTACGAAAACTGGTAAGAAAACTTGTTTTGACATGCATCTATTAGATTTCATAATCGAAAAATACAGCTAATGCTAACATGATTCCGACGGACTTAAGCATCGCTACGAGTGAGAAATTCTCATCATAGTCAACTCCTTGAACTTGTGAAAAGACTCTTTCCCACAAGTCGAGCTTCATAGACGGTAACATTACCGCCCACATCCGTCTTCTTCTTAAAGATCCATTTATCTCAATGACTTGCCGATCATTGGGCAAGTCCACCAAAGTCCATGCTTTTTTCTGATACATGGATCCTATCTCGGATTTCATGGCTTCTAACCATTTGTCGGAATACGGGCCCACCATCACTTCTCCATAGCTCGTAGGTTCATTGTTGTCTAACAACATGATATCTAAGACAAGATTACTGTACCACTCAGGAGTAGTACATATCCTTGCCGACCTACGAGGTTCGATAGCAACTTGATCCGAAGCTTCATGATCACTATCATTAACTTCCTATTCAACAGACGTAGGCGCCACAGAAAACATCTTTCTGTGTTGCATCACTCTCTGGTTGAAGTAAAGGTTCGACAACCTCATCAAGTTCTATCTTCCTCCCACTCAATTCTTTCGAGAGAAACTCCTTCTCGAGAAAGGACCCGTTCTTAGCGACAAACAATTTGCCCTCGGATCTGAGATAGAAGGTATACCCAACTGTCACCTTTGGGTATCCTATGAACATGTGTTTGTCTGCTTTTGGGTTCGAGCTTCTCCGGCTGAAGCCTTAAGCATCGCAGCACCAAACATTAAGAAACGACAATTTTGGTTTCTTGCCAAACCAATATTCACATGACGTCGTCTCAACGAACTTAGATGGTGTCCTATCTAAAGTGAATGCAGCTGTCTCTAACGCATAACCTCAAAATAATAGCGGTAGATCGGTAAGAGACATCATAGATCGCACCATATCTCATAAGGTTCGATTATGACGTCCGGACACACCATTACGCTGTGGTGTTCCAGGTGGCTTCAACTGCGAAACAATTCCACAATGTCTTAAGTGATTGCCAAACTCATAACTCAGAAAATCCCCCTTTGATCAGATCGTAGGAACATGATCTTCTTGTTATGATGATTCTTAACTTCACTCTGAAATCGCTTGAACTTTTCAAATGTTTCAGAATTGTGCTTCATTAAGTAAATATACCTATATCTACTCAAATCGTCAGTGAAGATGAGAAAATAGCGATATCCACCACACACTTCAATTCTCATTGGATCACACGCATCAGCATGTATGATTTCCAACAAGTCACTTGCCCGTTTCATTGTACCTAAAAATGGGGTCTTAGTCATCCTGCCCATGAGGCATGGCTCGCATGTGTCAAGCGATTCAAAATCAAGAGACTCCAAATATCCATCGACATGGAGTTTCTTCATGCATCTTACGCCAATATGACCTAAGCGGCAGTGCCACAAGAAAGTGGTACTATCATTATTAACTCTACATCTTTTGGCGTGAACATGCGTATTACTATGACCGAGATTCAATGAACCATTCACATAGGGTGCATGACCATGAAAGGTATTATTCATGTAAACATAATAACCATTATTCTCTAACTTAAATGAATAACCGTATTGCAATGAACATGATCTAATCATATTCATGCTCAACGTAGACACCTGATAACATTTATCTAGGTTCAATACTAATCCCGAAGGCAGATGGAGCGTGCAATGGTGATCTCATCAACTTTGGAAACACTTCCAACACACATCGTCACCTCGCCCTTAGCCAGTCTCCGTTTAGTCTGTAGCTTTTTGCTTCAAGTCACCAATAATAGCAACTGAACCGGTATCCAATACCCAGGTGCTACCAGGAGTACTAGTGAGGTACACATTAATAACACGTATATACTTTGTTGAAGTTGCCAGCCTTCTTATCTACCATGCATATGGGGTAATTCCGCTACTAGTGACCGTTCCCCTTACAATAAAAGCACTTTGAAACATCCAAAATTTTCAATTTGGAATGTTATACATTAGATCATCAATGCATATCATATTTTATTTTGCATTTTGGTTGATCCTAGAAATTCTACACAACTCAATGACCCACGGAGAGAGTTGGGGATTTCGTTATTTTCATATTTGAGTTTCCTCAAATTTTGAGAATAGGATCATTTGATTTTATTTATTTTATCATCAATTATATCTATTACAAAAATATGAGAGAGGGAATAAAATGACTTTCCCAAAATAAAGAAATATTGAGGATTTAATAATAAAATCAAATAAGTTTTTATTTCAGAGTTTTTCGGTGTTTTATTTGAATTTAGGAAAATGTGCATTTTTCAAAATTGCATTTAGGTCCCAAATAAATGTTCACCTTGTGCAGTTTGATTTTAGAAGCCCGCGAAAATTTATTTCGGAATTTTTGGAGTCCGTTTAGTATTTCTTTTTATTTTTCTTCCGAGCGAAATAATTAAAAAAAGAACCGACCTACGGGCCGTGTCCGGATAGGACTCCGGCCCGAGGTGGCTTTATAAGCCAGCCCACCCGGGAACCCTAGCCCCAGCCGCCCGACCCCGCCGCCACCCGCGCCGCCGCCGCCGCCCGCCGTTACCGCCGGACGCCGCCGTCGGAGGTTCGTCGTGCCTCGACTTCCGTGCCATCGGTTTTTTTTAAAAAAGATCAGTTTTCGCCAGTTTTTCCGTCGTTTTTTTGGTTTCAGTTTTTTAAATAGATCGGTTTTTCCGGTTTATTTAAATAGCGAGCATTCATCGTTTTTCTTTTTCTTGGATTAAATCTGTGATTTTTCTGATCGTGATTCCTGATCCGATTTTCGTTTTAGTATAACTTTTCGCTCGTTTATCGGAATCAGGCGATTCAAGCGCCTAGAGTTTCGTCTCGAAACCCTCTATCCGTTTAACCAACTTAAAGAAGATTTTTCTACTGTAAAATTTGCCCTAGATCCAGATTTCTAGAACGAAGTTGTTTTCTTTCGCCGTTTGACTTTCGTTGCTTCGTTCGATTTGATTCTTTTTGCCAACCAGAGTTCTTAAGTTGAACCTTCTGGTTAGATCTCTTATTTGAGTTTTACCTGTGCATTAGATGAGTTCTTATTGTATGCTTGTTTGTTTGTTTGCGATAGAATACCCGGAGTGCGCCGCTTGTTACTTCGAATCTCTAGGTTTCCCGGATCATCAGCAAGGCAAGTAACATTTTGATCATACCTTTTCTACTACCTAGTTTTATTGCATTAGATCAATCCTCACACATTGCATGGTTAGGATCTAATTAAATTGTGGGATGGGAAGTAGATGAGGTAGTACCTATTACCTTTGGGAGTTACTTCTACTTTGCTTATTATGCCATGCTATGCCAGTAGACGTGGATTGGGTGAGTGATATCCATGATAGATGTGAGTTTTGTTAATTAATGGTTTATCTAAGGTGGCAACTTAAACACACATCTGGGTGGATTGAGGCACCTGGGTATTCCAGGACTTGCCTGTTTTCTTTTGGACCGCCACCCAGGCTCAAAGGGATCATAAGACTATTCATACTAGAAACTTCCGTGTGCAGCCACAAGCTATTATGGGCTCTAGCATAATTGACTAATTTGTGCGAACTCTTACAGTGGTAGACTAGCGGATGTAGTGGATGTAGGTGGTACGGTCTACCCGATCGTAAGGTGCTAGCGCTTCTGAAAGACTATGTCTCGGTCATCCGTCTTCTCAAACACCATGAAGTGCGAGAAACCAAACGGAGGCGATCGAGTCTTGTGGGGAAAAGTGCGCAAACCTCTGCAGAGTGTAATAAACTAATCATGATTAGTCGTGTCCCCGGTTATGGACATCTTGAGTATCTAGTACCTGGATTATCATGTGAATCTCAACATGTTACTCTAAATTAATTTTGTTGGGTTTGTTTAATGATGATGATTAATTGGGATTGAGAATGCTATCAACCATTCTCAATGTTTAACAACTACCATGATAGTTAAATAAATTTTTATTCCTTTGAAGTAGGGAAAAATTGGCTTTACGCAAAATTGTAACCATAGAGCTTTCCACCAGCCAAATATGCATATAGTATAGCTGTTTCATTCCATTACTCTCTATGTGTTACCTTGCCGGCATATTCCATGTGCTGACCCGTTTTGGGCTGCAACGTTAATGTTGCAGACTTTTCAGACGACGATTAAGGAGTTTTAGGTCGTGGTTCTATACTCAGTGATGCCGTTGGAGTTGATGGACTCACTTATCTTCCAAGCCTTCCGCTGTTATCGATATTAGATGGCCTTAAGCCATATTTATTGTAATAAGTTCTCTTTTGAGACACTCGATGTAATAAGTGTGTGATTGCTACTCTGCTATAAATCCTCCGAGTACTGTGTGGTGTCAGCATTACTGATCCAGGGATGGCACTGAAGCACAGAGATCAGACTGTCTGAGGTCTGGTTGCTACAGAGATGGTATCAGAGCACACGCTGACTGTAGGACACGGCCACTAAGCTAAAAGACCTAGATCACTATTCACTCTCTTCTCTTCTGACTTCTCATCTTTTCTACTCTTTAGGATGGCAGATGCAAGGAAGAAGTTCAAGCAGCCGGATGAAGATACACCCTTTGGACGTCACTTGAAGGAAGTCACTAGATACCTGAACATAGGAGTACCAAGCTTCACAGGAACCTACAAACACCACTTTACCTGAAGAAGAGTGTTGGATGATTCAAGTTCAAGTTCCAGGAAGGACGTTCATGCCATTCACTGAGCCCATAGAGTTTTCTTTTGATGCACCAACTTGGAGTCTAGGAAAGAGCATGGCAGCTCACATCGCCATGGGACGCATTGGAGAAGTCTACCGCAAGGATCTCAAGGATACTATCTACCAGATTTGTGGGCATCGAGATGAGCACTGGGAGATGATCAGTACCAGGAAGGATAGATCAATCGCCGCTTTTATCCAGGAGTTAAACCAGCACATTCAACGACAGGAGAACCAGATGTGCGCCGACATGATAGATCTGAAGAAGGCTAAGACTAGAATCAAGGAACTGGAGGAAGAACTCAAGGCTACACGTGAAGATTATGAAGAGGAAATTGAAGTATTGGTGGAGAAGAATGACGACCTGATAAAGAAGATTGGAATATTTATGGGAGGCCGTACGCCAGTAGATGAAGACGAAGAACCCAAGGAGATTAGCCCGGAAGACTACATCATCATCGACGGCACCGACTCGGAACCAGATAGTAGCGATGATGACTATGTTGATGAAGCTGGAGCAGATATCATGGAGTCTGCAACCGAAGAATAATTCTAGTAGACCACCTCATCAGTAGTAGTAGTCCACCATGTAAATATAGTAGTCTGAGCACTTTTGCGATAGTTAGATTGATTGTATGCCCTTGTTTGATTGAATGAAGTGAATTGTTTGCTTTTGCCTCATGTGCATATGGGTAGTGTTTTCTCTTTAGACCCCCTCTATTCTTACATCTCATATTTTCTAAACCCTCAGATGCCTCCGAGACGTGACCCCGGATTTGCCTTTCCACCGGAGCTCACCCAGTTGATCCAGCAGCAGAACACATTGATATAGTTGCTAGTCCAAAATCAGAATCAAGGGAATAACAACAACAACCCACCACCACCACCACCTGTTGACCACTTAGCCCGTTTTCTCAGGCTGAATCCGCCGGTGTTTTCTAGTAGCACCGAGCCAATAGTAGCAGATGATTGGCTCCGCAAGACAGCTAGGGAGTTGACCACAGCAGGATGCACAGATGCGGAGAAGGTGAAGTTTGCCGCACATCAGCTAGAAGGACCCGTAGCATCATGGTGGGAGAATTTCACAGCCACTTTCCCAGTTGACACCGTCACATGGGACCAGTTTCAGCAGGCTTTTCGTACTGCCCATGTTTCAGTAGGAGCTATGGCCATGAAGAAGCGTGAGTTTCGCAACTTGCGCCAAGGAGGACGGACAGTTGGCCAGTATGTGGAGGACTTTAGTAAGTTAGCACGTTATGGCCCAGATGACGTTGCTACGGATGCAGCTAAGCAGGAGAAGTTTCTGGAAGGACTGAATGATGAGTTGAGCATGCAGTTGATGGTAGCCACCTTCAACAACTACCAGGAGTTGGTAGATCGTGCTCTTATGATTGAAGGGAAGAAGCAGCAAATTGAGAATCGCAAGAGGAAGTATGGACAAGGAAAGTACAATTCAGGAGCTCAGCAGAAGCCACGTTTGACCCCTAGACCAGGAGGACAGTTTCAGCATACCCATGGAGGAGGTAGCTCGCACAATCACAATGGCACCAAGAATGGAAATGGCAATGGAGGAAGCAACGGCCAAAATCGCACCAACCCATCAACCCCAGCCAAGAAGGACCTGAGCCAAGTCACCTGCTTTAAGTGTCAGAAGACCGGACATTATGCCAATGAATGTCCTGAAGGCCAAAATGGTAATGGAAGTTCTGGGAAGAAGCCGAACCCTTTCAACAGGGGACAGGTGAACCACGTTAGCGTGGAGGAGGTTGAAGCTCAGCCCGATGCAGTAATAGGTAAGTTTTTGGTTAAGTCATTTATTGCACTCGTTCTTTTTGATACTGGTGCATTGCGTTCATACATCTCAAGGGGATTTGTGGATAAGTATAACCTATCAACCCAAGCCCTTAAGTCACCCATGTTAGTAACCTCGCCCGGAGCAGAGTATGTGGCTAGTCTATGGTGTGATCGGTTACCATTAAGGATTAGTAACTATGTTTTTCCCTCAGACCTAATAGTATTGGAATCTCAAGGATTGGATGTGATATTAAGCATGGACTGGTTATCAAAGTATGAAGGGAATATTGAATGTGCTAGTAAGTCAATTTTTCTTACCACCCCAGAAGGGAGAAGGATCAAGTATGTATCCCGGCATGTGCCGAAGAGGACCCAAGTAAATTGCTTAACAGGAGTTGTGTAGGAGGAAGTACCAGTGGTAAGGGATTTTCCTGAAGTATTTCCAAAGGAGTTGCCAGGCATGCCACCGGATAGAGATATTGAGTTTTTGATTGAGCTATTGCCAGGCACAGGGCCAATATCAAAGAGACCATATAGGATGCCAGCAAAGGATTTGGTGGAAATTAAGAAGCAGATTAAGGAATTACTGGATAAAGGATATATTCGCCCAAGTTCTTCGCCTTGGGGATCGCCAGTACTTCTAGTGGAGAAGAAGGATGGATCGTTAAGGATGGTTGTCGATTATCGAGGATTGAATGAAGTAACCATCAATAACAAGTACCCACTACCGATGATCAATAATCTGTTTGATCGATTGCAAGGAGCTAAGGTATTTTCCAAGATCGATCTACGATCAGGATACCACTAGTTGAAGATTCGAGAACAGGATATTCCTAAGACAGCTTTTACCACCAGGTATGGGCTGTATGAGTATACCGTTATGTCATTTGGTCTGACTAACGCACCTGCCTATTTTATGAACATGATGAACAAAGTGTTTATGGAGTTCTTGGATAAGTTCATCGTAGTGTTCATTGATGATATCCTGGTTTATTCGAAGAATGAAGAGGAACACGAGGAGCATTTGCGTTTGGTACTTGAAAGCTCAGAGAACATCAATTATATGCCAAGTTTAGCAAATGTGAGTTTTGGTTGAAGGAAGTAGGATTCCTCGGACACGTTATATCTGGAGAAGGTATAGCAGTTGATCCCACTAAAGTTGATACCGTGACCAAGTGGGAAGCCCCAACAACAGTTGGAGAGATCCGGAGTTTTCTTGGACTCGCAGGATACTACCGGAGATTTATTGAGAATTTCTCAAAGATTGCGAAGCCTATGACTGAGTTGTTGAAGAAAGATACCAAGTTCATATGGACAGAGGAATGTGAGGCAAGTTTCCAAGAGTTGAAGAAACGTTTGGTTACCTCACCAGTGTTGATTTTGCCAAACCAGACCAAAGATTATGAGGTGTATTGCGACGCTTCATGTGGAGGACTTGGAGCAGTGCTTATGTAGGAAGGGAGAGTTGTTTCATATGCCTCAAGACAACTGAAGCCTCATGAGTTGAATTATGCCACGCACGATTTGGAATTAGCAGCCGTAGTGCATGCATTGAAAACATGGAGACATTTCCTCATTGGAAATCATTGTGAGGTGTACACGGATCATAAGAGTTTGAAGTACATTTTCACCCAGAAGGAGTTGAATCTTAGACAAAGGAGATGGTTGGAGCTTATCAAGGATTATGATATGAAATTGCATTATCACCCTAGAAAGGCTAACATAGTAGCTGACACATTAAGCCATAAGAGCCATGTCAATACGATAATGATGGGAGAAATACCCAAGGAGTTAGCAGAAAATCTTCGCGAACTATGTGTGGAAATAGTTCCGAGAGGCTATGTAGCAGCATTGGAGATTCAGTCAACTTTGATGGATAGAATCAGAGAAGCTCAGAAAACTGACAAAGAGATTGCCGCTATAAAGGAGAAACTGAGCAAAGGAAAAGCTAAAGGATTTCATGAGGATGAGCACGACACCCTATGGTTTGAAGACCGCGTTTACGTGCCCAATGACCTGGAGATCAGGAAGTTGATTTTGCAAGAGGCACACGATTCACCGTATTCAATTCACCCAGGAGATACCAAGATGTATTTGGATTTGAATGATATTTTCTGGTGGACCGGAATGAAGAAAGATATTGCGGAGTATGTAGCAGTTTGTGATGTATGTCAGAGAGTAAAGGCAGAGCATCAGAAGCAAGCGGGATTGTTACAACCATTGCCGATACCCGAATGGAAGTGGGATAAGCTAGGCATGGATTCTATCACGGGATTACCCAGGACTCGTTCAGGCTATGACTCGATTTGGGTTGTAGTTGATCGATTGACAAAATTAGCTCATTTCATCCCAGTAAAGACCACTTACACTAGTGCTAAGTTGGCAAAGATATACATGACCACGATCGTATGTCTGCATGGAGTTCCAAGGAGTATCGTATCAGATAGAGGAACCCAGTTTACCTCAAAGTTCTGGAAGCAGTTGCACGAAACTTTGGGTACCAGGCTAGAATTTAGTACAACTTTTCATCCACAGACAGATGGATAGACCGCGAGAGTCAATCAGATCTTGGAGGATATGCTGAGAGCTTGTGCGCTAGATTATGGATCTAGTTGGGACGATAATTTGCCATATGCAGAGTTCTCTTACAACAACAGTTATCAAACCAGTTTAAAGATGGCCCCTTTCGAAGCCTTGTACGGAACGAGGTGCAGGACACCGTTGTTATGGGACGAAGTTGGAGATCGCCAGTTGTTTGGACCTGACTTGATTAAAGAGTCTGAACAGAAGGTGAAGTTGATTCGCGATAGGCTCAAGGTAGCCCAGTCCAGACAGAAGAGTTATGCGGATTCTAAACGCAAGGAGACCGTTTACGAAGTCGGAGATAGAGCTTATCTTCGAGTATCTCCACTTCGAGGAACAAAGCGTTTTGGAGTTAAAGGGAAGTTAGCACCACGATTTGTAGGACCATATCGAGTTTTGGAACGTATGGGAGAAGTGGCCTACAAGTTGGAATTGCCCGAAGGATTGTCAGGAGTTCATGATGTGTTCCACGTTTCCCAGTTAAAGAAGTGTCACGCGGAGATGGCTGACATACCTTTGAGAGAAACAGTGCCATTGGAAACTATTTAGTTGGATAACGATTTGACCTACGAGGAGAAACCAATTAAGATCCTCGAGTTTGCCTGCCGAGTTACCCGCAGCAAGGTTATCAAGTTTTGCAAAGTTCAGTGGAGCCACCACACAAAGGATGAAGCCACCTGGGAGCGAGAGGAAGATTTGCTCAAGGACCACCCTCACCTATTTTCTAGCCAACCCGAATCTCGAGGGCGAGATTCATCCTAAGGGGGGTAGGTTTGTAACATCCCAAATTTTCAATTTGGAATGTTATACATTAGATGATCAATGCATATCATATTTTATTTTGCATTTTGGTTGATCCTAGAAATTCTACGCAACGCAATGACCCACGGAGAGAGTTGGGGATTTCGTTATTTTCATATTTGAGTTTCCTCAAATTTTGAGAATAGGATCATTTGATTTTATTTATTTTATCATCAATTATTTCTATTACAAAAATATGAGAGAGGGAATAAAATGACTTTCCCAAAATAAAGAAATATTGAGGATTTAATAATAAAATCAAATAAGTTTTTATTTCGGAGTTTTTTGGTGTTTTATTTGAATTTAGGAAAAATGTGCGTTTTCCAAAATTGCATTTAGGTCCCAAATAAATGTTCACCTTGTGCGGCTTGATTTTAGAAGCCCGTGAAACTTTATTTCGAAATTTTTGGAGTCTGTTTAGTATTTCTTTTTATTTTTCTTCCGAGCAAAATAATTAAAAAAACGAACCGCCCTACGGGCCATGTCCGGATAGGACTCCGGCCCGAGGTGGCTTTATAAGACGGCCCACCCGGGAACCCTAGCCCCAGCCGCCCGCCCCAGCCGCCCGACCCCACCGCCACCCGCGCCGCCGCCGCCGCCCGCCGCCGCCGCCTCCCGCCGCCGTCGCCGCCGGATTCCGCCGCCCGAGGTTCGTCGCGCCTCGACTTCCGTGCCATCGGTTTTTTTTAAAAGATCGGTTTTCGCCGGTTTTTCCGTCGTTTTTTTTTAGTTTCGATTTTTTTTAAATAGATCGGTTTTTCCGGTTTATTTAAATAGCGAGCGTTCGTCGTTTTTCTTTTTCTCGAATTAAATCCGCGATTTTTCTGATCGCGATTCCTGATCCGATTTTTGTTTTAGTATAACTTTTCGCTCGTTTATCGGAATCAGGAGATTAAAGCGCCTAGAGTTTCGTCCCGAAACCCTCTATTCGTTTAACCAACTTAAACAAGATTTTGCTACTGTAAAATTTTCCCTAGATCCAGATTTCTAGAACGAAGTTGTTTTCTTTCGCCGTTTGACTTTCGTTGCTTCGTTCGATTTGATTCTTTTTGCCAACCGAAGTTCTTAAGTTGAACCTTCTGGTTAGATCTCTTATTTGAGTTTTACCCATGCATTAGATGAGTTCTTATTGTATCCTTGTTTGTTTGTTTGCGATAGAATACCCGGAGTGCGCCGCTTGTTACTTCGAATCTCTAGGTTTCCCGGATCATCAGCAAGGCAAGTAACACTTTGATCATACCTTTTCTACTACCCAGTTTTATTGCATTAGATCAATCCTCACACATTGTATGGTTAGGATCTAATTAAATTGTGGGATGGGAAGTAGATGAGGTAGTACCTATTACTTGTTATTATCAAACCTTTGGGAGTTACTTCTACGTTTGCTTATTATGCCATGCTATGCCAGTAGACGTGGATTGGGTGAGTGATATCCATGACAGATGTGAGTTTTGTTAATTAATGGTTTATCTAAGGTGGTAACTTAAACACACATCTGGGTGGATTGAGGCACCTGGGTATTCCAGGACTTGCCTGTTTTCTTTTGGACCGCCACCCAGGCTCAAAGGGATCATAAGACTATTCATACTAGAAACTTCCGTGTGCAGCCACAAGCTATTATGGGCTCTAGCATAATTGACTAAGTCATGCGAACTCTTACAGTGGTAGACTAGAAGATGTAGGGGATGTAGGTGGTACAGTCTACCCGATCGTAAGGTGCTAGCGCTTCTAAAAGACTATGTCTTGGTCATCCGTCTTCCCAAACACCATGAAGTGCGAGAAACCAAACGGAGGCGATCGAGTCTTGTTGGGAAAAGTGCGCAAACCTCTGCAGAGTGTAATAAACTAATCATGATTAGTCGTGTCCCCGGTTATGGACATCTTGAGTATCTAGTACCTGGATTATCATGTGAATCTCAACATGTTACTCTAAATTAATTTTGTTGGGTTTGTTTAATGATGATGCTTAATTGGGATTGAGAATGCTGTCAACCATTCTCAATGTTTAACAACTACCATGATAGTTAAATAAATTTTTATTCCTTTGAAGTAGGGAAAAATTGGCTTTAGGCAAAATTGTAACCATAGAGCTTTCCACCAGCCAAATATGCATATAGTATAGCTGTTTCATTCCGTTACTCTCTATGTGTTACCTTGCCAGCATATTCCATGTGCTGACCCGTTTCAGGCTGCAACGTTAATGTTGCAGACTTTTCAGACAACGATTAAGGAGTTTTAGGTCGTGGTTCTATACTCAGTGATGCCGTTGGAGTTGATGGACTCACTTATCTTCCAAGCCTTCCGCTGTTATCGATATTAGATGGCCTTAAGCCATATTTATTGTAATAAGTTCTCTTTTGAGACACTCGATGTAATAAGTGTGTGATTGCTACTCTGCTATAAATCCTCCGAGTACTGTGTGGTGTCAGCATTACTGATCCAGGGATGACACCGGAGCACAGAGATCAGACTGTTTGAGGTCTGGTCGCTACACACTTAGTCTCGGGTTTGGGTTCAACGTTGGGTTCCTTCACTAGAGCTGCAACTGGTTTGCCATCCATGAAATTTCCCTTCTAGCCCTTGCCCTTCTTGAAACCAGTGGTCTTGTTAAACCATCAACACTTGATGCTCCTTCTTGATTTCTACCTTTTGCGGTCTTAAGCACCGCGTACAGCTCTGGGATCAACTCCATCCTTTGCATGTCATAGTTCATCACGAAGATCTAGTAGCTTAGTGATAGTGGCTAGAGAACTCTATCAATCACTATCTTCTCTGGAAGTTTAACTCCCACTTGATTTAAGTGATTCTAGCACCCAGACATTTTGAGCACATGCTCACTAGCTAAGCTATTCTCCTCCATCTTGTTGGCAAAAGAACTTGTCAGAGGTATCATACCTCTCAACACGGGCATGAGCCTGAAATCCCAATTTCAGCTCTTGGAACATCTCATATGTCTTATGGCGTTCAAAACGTCATTGGAATCCCGATTCTAAGCCGTAAAGTATGGTGCACTAAACTATCAAGTAATCATCAGGATGTGTCTGTCAGGTGTTCACAACATCCACAGACGATGGTGTAGGGGTTTGCACATCGAGCGGTGCATCAAAGACGTAAGCCTTCTATGTAGCAGTGAGGACACTCCTCGGACTACGGACCCAGTCTGCATCATTGCTTACAATATCTTTCAACTTAGTCTTTCACTAGGAACATATTGAAACAGGGAGTTACAACATGAGCTATTTATCTACAACATATTTGCAAAGACAATTTAGACTATGTTCATGATAATTAAGTTCATCTAATCAAATTATTTAATGAACTCCCACTCAGATAGACATCCCTCTAGTCATCTAAGTGAAACATGATCCGAGTCAACTAGGCCGTGTCCGATCATCACGTGAAACGGACTAGTCAACATCGGTGAACATCTTCATGTTGAGCGTATCTTCTATACGACTCATGCTCGACCTTTTGGTCTTCCGTGTTCCGAGGCCATGTCTGTACATGCTAGGCTCGTCAAGTCAACATAAGTGTATTGCGTGTGTAAATCCGGCTTACACCCGTTGTATTCGAACGTTAGAATCTATCACACCCGATCATCACGTGGTGCTTCGAAACAATGAACCTTCGCAACGGTGCACAGTTAGGGGGAACACTTTCTTGAAATTATTGCGAAGGATCATCTCATTTAAGCTACCGTCGTTCTAAGCAAATAAGATGTAAAACATGATAAACATCACATGCAATCAAATAGTGACATGATATGGCCAATATCATTTTGCTCCTTTTGATCTCCATCTTCGGGGCGCCATGATCATCATCGTCACCGGCATGACACCATGATCTCCATCATCATGATCTCCATCATCGTGTCTTCTTGAAGTTGTCTTGTCATCTATTACTTCTACTACTATGGCTAACGCTTTAGCAATAAAGTAAAGTAATTACATGACGTTTATGTTGACACGCAGGTCATAAATAAATTAAGACAACTCCTATGGCTCCTGCCGGTTGTCATACTTATCGACATGCAAGTCGTGATTCCTATTACAAGAACATGATCAATCTCATACATCACATATATCATTCATCACATCCTTTTGGCCATATCACATCACATGGCACATGCTGCAAAAACAAGTTAGATGTCCTCTAATTGTTGTTGCAAGTTTTTACGTGGCTGCTATAGGTTTCTAGCAAGTATGTTTCTTACCTACGCCAAAATCACAACGTGATATGCCAATTTCTATTTACCCTTCATAAGGACCCTTTTCAGTGAATCCGATCCGACTAAAGTGGGAGAGACAGACACCCGCTAGCCACCTTATGCAACTAGTGCATGTCAGTTGGTGGAACCAGTCTCACGTAAGCGTACGTGTAAGGTCGGTCCGGGCCGCTTCATCCCACGATGCCGCCGAATCAAGATAAGACTAGTAACGGCAAGTAAATTGACAATATCGACGCCCACAACACTTGTGTTCTACTCATGCATAGAAAGTACGCATAGACCTAGCTCATGATGCCATTGTTGGGGAACGTAGCAGAAATTTAAAATTTTCTACGCATCACCAAGATCAATCTATGGAGTAATCTAGAAACGAGGGGAAGGAGAGTGCATCTACATACCCTTGTAGATCGCTAAGCGGAAGCGTTGCAAGAACGCGGATGAAGGAGTCGTACTCGCAGCGATTCAGATCGCGGTTGATTCTGATCTAAGCGCCGAACAACGGCGCCTCCACGTTCAACAAACGTGCAGCCCGGTGACATGTCCCACGCCTTGATCCAGCAAGGGGAGAAGGAGAGGTTGGGGAAGACTCCATCCAGTAGCAGCACGACGAGGTGGTGGTGAAGGAGGAGCGTGGAAATCCTGTAGGGCTTCGCCAAGCACCGCGGGAGAGGAGGAGGACTTGGGAGAGGGGGAGGGCTGCGCCAGAACTTGGGTGTAGTTGCCCTCCTATCCCCACATATATATAGGGGCAAGGGAGAGGGGGGCCGGCCCCCTCAGATCCAATCTGAGGAGGGGGCGGCGGCCAGGGGGGTTGCCTTGCCCCCCAAGGCAAGGGGGCGCCCCCCTTAAGGGTTCCCCTTAAACCCTAGGCGCATGGGCCCTAGGGGGGAATGCGCCCAGCCCACTAAGGGGCTGGTCCCTCTCCACACACAACCCATAGGGCACTCCGGGGCAGGTGGACCCTCCCAGTGGACCCCTGGAACCCCTTTGGTAGTCCCAGTACAATACCGGTAACCCCCCGAATTATTCCGGTGACCGTATGATGAATTCCCATATATAAATCTTTACCTCCTGACCATTCTAGAACTCCTCGTGACGTCCGGGATCTCATCCGGGACTCCGAATAGCATTCGGTAACCATGTACATCTATTCCCTATAGCCCTAGCGTCATCGAACCTTAAGTGTGTAGACCCTACGGGCTCGAGAGTCATGCAGACATGGCCGAGACAACTCTTCGGTCAATAACCAACAGCGGGATCTAGATACCCATGTTGGTTCCAACACGCTCCACGATAATCTCATCGGATGAACCATGATGTCAAGGATTCAATCAATCTCGTATACAATTCCCTTTGTCTATTGGTACGATACTCGCCCGAGATTCGATCGTCGGTATCCCGATACCTTGTTCAATCTCGTTACCAGCAAGTCTCTTTACTCGTTCCGTAACACATCATCCCGTGATAAACTCCTTGGTCACATTGTGCACATTATGATGATGTCCTACCAAGTGGGCCCAGGGATACCTCTCCGTTACACGGAGTGACAAATCCCAGTCTCGATTCATGCCAACCCAACAGACACTTTCGGAGATACTCGTAGTGCACCTTTATAGCCACCCAGTTACGTTGTGATGTTTGGCACACCCAAAGCACTCCTACGGTATCCGGGAGTTGCACAATCTCATGGTCTAAGGAAATGATACTTGACATTAGAAAAGCTTTAGCATACGAACTACACGATCTTGTGCTAGGCTTAGGATTGGGTCTTGTTCATCACATCATTCTCCTAATGATGTGATCCTGTTATCAACGACATCCAATGTCCATGGTCAGGAAACCGTAACCATCTATTGATCAACGAGCTAGTCAACTAGAGGCTTACTAGGGACATGGTGTTGTCTATGTATCCACACATGTATCTGAGTTTCCTATCAATAGAATTCTAGCATGGATAATAAACGATTATCATGAACAATGAAATATAATAATAACTAATTTATTATTGCCTCTAGGGCATATTTCCAAAAGGATCATCGGTGATTTGGATCACAATGAGTACGACTCCATCAACCCCGTTCTCTTGAATGCTTCCGCTTAGCGATCTTCAAGGGTATGAAGATGCACTCCCTCTCTCTCGTTTCTAGTATCTCCTAGATTGATCTTGGTGACACGTAGGAAAATTCTGAATTATTGCTACGTTCCCCAACAGTGGCATCATGAGCTAGGTCTATACGTAGATTCTATGCACAAGTAGAACACAAAGCAGTTGTGGGCGATGATTTGTTCAATTTGCTTACCGTTACTAGTCTTATCTTGATCCGGCGGCATTGTGGGATGAAGCGGCCCGGACCGACCTTCCACGTACGCTTACGTGAGACTGGTTCCACCGACTGACATGCACTTGATGCATAAGGTGGCTGGCGGGTGCCTGTCTCTCCCACTTTAGTTGGATCGGATTCGATGAAAAGGGTCCTTATGAAGGGTAAATAGCAATTGGCATATCACCGTTGTGGTTTTGCGTAGGTAAGAAACGTTCTTGCTAGAAACCCATAGCAGCCATGTAAAACATGCAACAACAATTAGAGGACGTCTAACTTGTTTTTGCAGGGTATGCTATGTGATGTGATATGGACAAAAGGATATGATGAATGATATATGTGATGTATGAGATTGATCATGTTCTTTTAATAGGAATCACGACTTGCATGTCAATGAGTATGACAACCGGCAGGAGCCATAGGAGTTGTCTTAATTTATTTATGACCTGTGTGTCAATGAAAATGCCATGTAATTACTTTACTTTATTGCTAACCGTTAACCATAGTAGTAGAAGTAATAGTTGGCGAGGCAGCTTCATGAAGACACAATGATGGAGATCATGATGATGGAGATCATGGTGTCATGCCAGTGAGGATGGTGTTCATGCCGTGCCTCGAAGATGGAGATCAAAGGCACAAGATGATATTGGCCATATCATGTCACTTTATGATTTGCATGTGATGTTTGTCATGTTTTTTACATCTTATTTGCTTAGAACGACGGTAGCATAAGATGATCCCTCGCTGAAATTTCAAGAAAAGTGTTCCACCTAACTATGCACCGTTGCGAAGGTTCGTTGTTTTGAAGCACCACGTGATGATCGGGTGTGATAGATTCTAACGTTCGCATACAACGGGTGTAAGCCAGATTTACACATGCAAAACACTTAGGTTGACTTGACGAGCCTAGCATGTACAGACATGGCCTCAGAACACGGAAGACCGAAAGGTCGAACATGAGTCGTATAATGGATACGATCAACATGAAGATGTTCACCGATGATGACTAGTCCGTCTCACGTGATGATCGGACACGGCCTAGTTGACTCGGATCATGTATCACTTAGATGACTAGAGGGATGTCTATCTAAGTGGGAGTTCATTGAATAATTTGATTAGATGAACTTAATTATCATGAACATAGTCAAAAGGTCTTTGCAAATTATGTCGTACCTCACGTTTTGGTTCTACTGTTTTAGATATGTTCCTAGAAAAAATTTAGTTGAGAGTTTACAGTAGCAATTATGCGGACTGTGTCCATGATCTGAGGATTGTCCTCGTTGCTGCACAGAAGGGCTATGTCCTTAATGCACCGCTCAGTGCGTTGAACCCCGAGCGTTATCTGTAGATGTTGGGAAACATCTGACATACACATTTTGATGACTACGTGATAGTTTAGTGCGTAATACTAACGGTTTAGAATTGTGGCACCAAAGACGTTTTTGAAACATCGCAGAACATATGAGATGTTCCAAAGACTGAAATTGGGATTTCAGACTAGTGCCCATGTCAAGAGGTATGAGACCTATGACAAGTTTCTTAAACCTGCAAACTAAGGGAGAAAAGCTCAATCGTTGAGCATGTGCTCAGATTGTCTGAATACTACAATCGCTTGAATCGAGTGGGAGTTAATCTTCCAGATGAAATAGTGATGATTCTCCATAGTCACTGCCACCAAGCTATTGGAGCTTTGTGATGAACTATAACATATCAGGGATAGACATGATGATCCTTGAGCAACTCACGATGTTTGACACCGCGAAAGTAGAAATCAAGTAGGAGCATCAATTGTTGATGGTTAAACCACTAGTTTCAAGAAGGGCAAGGGAAAGAATGGATACTTCATGAGATGGAAGATCAGTTGCTTCTCTAGTGAAGAAACCCAAGGTTGAACCAAACCCGAGACTAAGTGCTTCTGTAATGAGGGAACGGTCACTGAAGCAGAACTACCCTAGATACTTGGTAGATGAGAAGGCTGGCAAGGTCGACAGAAGTATTTTGGAAATACGTTATATTAATGTGTACTTTACTAGTACTCCTAGTAGCACCAGGGTATTAAAATACCGGTTCAGTTGCTAAGTGTTAGTAACTCGAAATAAAAGGCTACGGAATAAACGGAGACTAGCTGAAGGTGAGATGACGATATGTGTTGGAAGTGTTTCCAAGGATGATGTGATCAAGCATCGCATGCTCCCTCTACCATAGAGATTGGTGTTAAACCTAAATAATTGTTATTTGGTGTTTGCGTTGAGCATAGACATGATTGGATTATGTTTATCGCAATACGGTTATTCATTTAAAGAGAATAATGGTTATTCTGTTTATTTGAATAATACCTTCAATGGTCTTGCACCTAAAATGAATGGTTTATTGAATCTCGATCGTAGTGATACACATTTTCATGCCAAAAGATATAAGATAGTAATGATAGTACCACGTACTTGTGGCACTGCCATTTGAGTCATGTTGGTATAAAACGCATGAAGAAGCTCCATGTTGATGGATCTTTGGACTCACTCGTTTTGAAAAGATTGAGATATGCGAACCATGTCTATTGGTAGATATGCATGAAGAAACTCCATACAGATGGATCATTTGGACTCACTTGATTTTGAATCACTTGAGACATGCAAATCATACCACATGGGCAAGATGACTGAAAGGCCTTGTTTTCAGTAAGATGGAACAAGAAAGCAACTTGTTGGAAGTAATACATTTTGATGTGTGCAGTCCAATGAGTGCTGAGGCACACAGTGGATATCGTTATGTTCTTACTTCACAGATGATTTGAGTAGATGCTGAGTATATTTACTTGATGAAACACAAGTCTGAATTATTGAAAGGTTTAAGTAATTTCAGAGTGAAGTTGAAGATCGTCATGACAAGATGATAAAATGTCTATGATATGATCATAGAGATGAATATCTGAGTTACGAGTTTGGCACACAATTAAGACACTGTGGAAATTGTTTCACAACTAATACCACCTGGACCACCATAGTGTGATGGTGTGTCCCAACATCACAACTGCACCCTATTGGATATGGTGCATACCATGATGTCTCTTATCGAATTTCCACTATCGTTTATGGGTTAGGCATTAGGGACAACCGCACTCACTTTAAATAGGGCACCACACAATTCCGTTGAGACGACACCGTGTGAACTATGGTTTAGAGAAACCTAAGCTATCGTTTCTTAAAAGTTTGGGGCTGCGATGCTTATGTGAAAAAGTTTCAGGCTGATAAGCTCGAACCCAAAGCGGATGAATGCATCTTCATAGAATACCCAAAATAGTTGGGTATACCTCCTATTTCAGATCCGGAAGCAAAAGTGATTGTTTCTAGAAACATGTCCTTTCTCGAGGAAAAGTTTTTCTCGAAAGAATTGAGTGGGAGGATGGTGGAGACTTGATGAGGTTATTGAACCGTCACTTCAACTAGTGTGTAGCAGGGCACAGAAAGTTGTTCCTGTGGCACCTACACCAATTGAAGTGGAAGCTTATGATAGTGATCATAAAAACTTTGGATCAAGTCACTACCAAACCTCAAAGGTCGACAAGGATGTGTACTACATCAGAGTGGTACGTAATCCTGTCTTGGAAGTCATGTTGCTAGACAACAATGAACCTATGAGCTATGGAGAAGCAATGGTGGGCCCGGATTCCGACGAATGGCTCGAGGCCATAAAATCCGAGAGAGGGTCCATGTATAAAACAAAGTATAGACTTTGAAAAGAACTACTTGATGGTCGTAAGGCCGTTGGGTGCAGATGGATTTTAAAAGGAAGACAGACAATGATGGTAAGTGTCACCATTAAGAAAGCTCGACTTGTCGTTAAGATGTTTCCCGACAAGTTCAAGGAGTTGACTACGATGAGACTTTCTCACTCATAGCGATGCTGAGAGTCTGTTGGAATTATGTTAGCAATTAATGCATTGTTTATGAAATCTTGCAGATAGGATGTCAAAACATTGTTTCCTCAACGTTTTTCTTGACGAAAGGTTGTATGTGATACAACCAGAAGGTTTCGTCAATCCTGGAAGATGCTAACAAGTATGCAAAGCTCCAGCAATCCTTCTAAGGACTGGAGTAAGCATCTCGGAATTGGAATGTACGCTTTGATGAGATGATCAAAGATTTTGGGTTTATACAAAGTTTATGAGAAACTTCTATTTCCAAAGAAGTGAGTGGGAGCACTATAGAATTTTTGATGAGTATATGTTGTTAACATATTGTTGATCAGAAATGATGTAGAATTTCTGGAAAGCATACAGGGTTATTTAAAAAGTGTTTTAATGGAAAACCTGGATTAAGCTACTTGAACATTGAGCATCAAGATCTATAAGGATAGATCAAAATCGCTTAATAGTACTTTCAAACGAACACATACCATGACAAAATTTTGAAGGAGTTCAAAAATAGATCGGCAAAGAAGGAGTTCTTGGCTGTGTTATAAGGTATGAGTATTGAGTAAAACTCAAGACCTGACCACGGCAGAATAGAGAGAAAGGACGAAGGTCGTCCCCTATGCTTTAGACGTAGGCTCTAAAGTATGCAATGTTTTGTATCGCACCTGAAGCGTGCTAAGCCTTGAGTCAGTCAAGGGGTACAAGTGTGATCTAGGAATGGATCACAGGACAACGGTCAAGGTTATCCTTGGTAACTAGTGGACTTAGGAATTTTCTCGATTATGGAGGTGGTAAAAGAGTTCATCGTAAAGGGTTACGCCGATGCAATCTTTGACACTAATCTGGATGATTCTGAGTAGTAAACCGGATTCGTATAGTAGAACAATTATTTGGAATAGCTCCAAAAAGAGCGTGGTAGCTGCATCTACAAGATGACAAAGAGATTTGTAAAGCACACACGGATCTGAAAGGTTCAGACCCGTTGACTATAACATCTCTCACAAGCATAACATGATCAAACTCTTTGGGTGTTAGTCACATGGGGATGTGACCTTGAGTGTTAATCACATAGCGATGTGAACTGGATTATTGACTCTAGTGCAAGTGGGAGACTGCTGGAAATATGCCCTAGAGGCAATAATAAATTAGTTATTATTGTATTTCCTTGTTCATGATAATCGTTTATTATCCATGCTAAAATTGTATTGATAGGAAACTCAGATACATGTGTGGATACATAGACGACACCATGTCCCTAGTAAGCCTCTAGTTGACTAGCTCATTGATCAATAGATGGTTACGGTTTCCTGACCATGGACATTGGATATCATTGATGACGGGATCACATCATTAGGAGAATGATGTGATGGACAAGACCCAATCCTAAGCCTAGCACAAGATCGCGTAGTTCGTATGCTAAAGCTTTTCTAATGTCAAGTATCATTTCCTTAGACCCTGAGATTGTGCAACTCCCGGATACCGTAGGAATGCTTTGGGTGTACCAAATGTCACAACATAACTGGGTGGCTATAAAGGTGCACTGTGGGTATCTCCGAAAGTGTCTGTTGGGTTGGCACGAATCGAGACTGGGATTTGTCACTCCGTGTAATGGAGAGGTATCTCTGGGCCCACTCGGTAGGACATCATCATAATGTGCACAATGTGACCAAGGAGTTAATCACGGGATGATGTGTTACGGAACGAGTAAAGAGACTTTCCGGTAATGAGATTGAACGAGGTATCGGGATACCAACGATCGAATCTCGGGCAAGTATCGTACCGATAGACAAAGGGAATTGTATACGGGATTGATTAAATCCTCGATATCGTGGTTCATCCGATGAGATCATCGTGGAACATGTGGGAGCCAACATGGGTGTCCAGATCCCACTGTTGGTTATTGACCGGAGAGTCGTCTTGGTCATGTCTGCGTGTCTCCCGAACCCGTAGGGTCTACACACTTAAGGTTCGGTGACACTAGGGTTGTAGAGATATTAGTATGCGGTAACCCGAAAGTTGTTCGGAGTCCCGGATGAGATCCCAAACGTCACGAGGAGTTCCGGAATGGTCCGGAGGTGAAGATTTATATATAGGAAGTCCAGTTTCGGCCATCGGGAAAGTTTCGAGGGTAATCGGTATTGTACTGGGACCACTGGAAGGGTCCTGGGGGTCCACCGGGTGGGGCCACCTATCCCGGAGGGCCCTATGGACTGAAGTAGGAGGGGAACCAGCCCCTGGTGGGCTGGTGCGCCCCCCATGGGCCTCCCCCTGCGCCTAGGGTTGGAAACCCTAGGGGTCGGGGGGCACCCCACCTGACTTGGGGGGCAAGTCCCCCCTTGGCCCCCCCCTTGGAGATTGGATCTCCTAGGGCCGGCGCCCCCCCTAGGGGTCCTATATATAGTGGTGGGAGGGAGGCAAGCCGCACCCAAGTCCCTGGCGCCTCCCTCTCCCTCCGTGACACCTCTCCCTCTCGTTGGTGCTTGGCGAAGCCTTGCCGAGATCCCGCTGCTTCCACCACCACGCCATCGTGCTGCTGGATCTCCATCAACCTCTCCTCTCCCCTTGCTGGATCAAGAAGGAGGAGACGTCTCTCCATTCCGTACGTGTGTTGAACGCAGAGGTGCCGTCCGTTTGGCGCTAGGATCATCGGTGATTTGGATCACGACGAGTACGACTCCATCAACCCCGTTCTCTTGAACGCTTCCGCTTAGCGATCTTCAAGGGTATGAAGATGCACTCCCTCTCTCTCGTTGCTAGTATCTCCTAACACGTAGGAAAATTTTGAATTATTGCTACTTACCCAACAAGTACTAAAATAAGTGGTAACAGATAGTTTTGTGATAGTATAATTTGTAACGAGCAACAAGTAACAAAAGTAAATGAGGTGCAGCAAGGTGGCCCAATCCTTTTTGTAGCAAAGGACAAGCCTGGACAAACTCTTATATGGAGAAAATCTCTCCCGAGGACACATGGGAATATCATCAAGCTAGTTTTCATCACGCTCATATGATTCGCGTTTGGTACTTTGATAATTTGGTATGTGGGTGGACTAACGCTTGGGTGTTGCCCTTACTTGGACAAACATCTCACTTATGATTAACCTCTATTGCAAGCATCCGCAACTACAACAAAAGTATTAAGATAAACCTAACCATAGCATGAAGCATATGGATCCAAATCAGCCCCTTACGAAGCAACGCATAAACTAGGGTTTAAGCTTCTGTCACTCTAGCAACCCATCATCTACTTATTACTTCCCAATGCCTTCCTCTAGGCCCAAACAATGGTGAAGTGTCATGTAGTCGGCGTTCACATAACACCACTAGAGGAGAGACAACATACATCTCATCAAAATATCAAACAAATACCAAATTCACATGACTACTAATAGCAAGACTTCTCCCATGTCCTCAGGAACAAACGTAACTACTCACAAAGCATAAACATGTTCATAATCAGAGGGGTATTAATATGCATATAGGATCTGAACATATGATCTTCCACCAATTAAACCAACTAGCATCAACTACAAGGAGTAATTAACACTACTAGCAACCTACTAGCACCAATCCCGGACTTGGAGACAATAATTGGATACAAGAGATGAACTAGGGTTTTGAGAGGAGGTGGTGCTGATGAAGATGTTGCTGGAGATTGCCCTCTCCCGATGAGAGGAGCGTTGGTGATGATGATGGCGATGATTTCCCCCTCCCGGAGGGAAGTTTCCCCGGCAGAACAGCTCTGCCAGAGCCCTAGATTGATTCCGCCTCGTGGCGGCGGAGTTTCATCCGAGAAGATGGCTTCCTATTTTTTTCCCATCAAAAGACTTCATATAGCAGAAGATGGTCACCGGAGAGCCACCAGGGGGCGCGCCCAGGGGGGTAGGGCGTGATACGTCTCCAACGTATCTATAATTTTTGATTGGTCCATGCTATATTATCTACTGTTTTGGACTATATTGGGCTTTATTTTCCACTTTTATATTATTTTTGGGACTAACCTATTAACCGGAGGCCCAGCCCAGAATTGCTGTTTTTTGCCTATTTTAGTGTTTCGGAGAAACAGAATATCAAACGGAGTCCAAACGGAATGAAACCTTCGGGAACGTGATTTTCTCATCAGATAAGACCCAGGAGACTTGGACCCTCCGTCATGAAAGCCACGAGGCGGTCACGAGGGTGGAGGGCGCCCCCCTAGGGCGCGCCCCCTGCCTCGTAAGCCCCTCGAAGCTCCACCGACATACTCCTTCCTCCTATATATACCTACGTACCCCCAAATGATCGGGGACGAAGCCAAAAACCTAATTCCACCACCGCAACTTTCTGTATCCATGAGATCCTATCTTGGGGCCTGTTCCGGAGCTCCGCCGGAAGGGGAATCGATCACGGAGGGCTTCTACATCATCATCCAAGCCCCTCCGATGAATTGTGAGTAGTTTACTTCAGACCTACGGGTCCATAGTTAGTAGCTAGATGGCTTCTTCTCTCTTTTTGGATCTCAATACAATATTCCCCCCTCTCTCGTGGAGATCTATTCGATGTAATCTTCTTTTTGCGGTGTATTTGTTGAGACCGATGAATTGTGGGTTTATGATCCAGTCTATCTATGAATAATATTTGAATCTTCTCTTAATTCTTTTATGTATGATTGGTTATCTTTGCAAGTCTCTTCGAATTATCAGTTTTGGTTTGGCCTACTAGATTGGTTTTTCTTGCCATGGAAGAAGTGCTTAGCTTTGGGTTCAATCTTGCGGTGTCCTTTCCCAGTGACAGAAGGGGCAGCAAGGCACGTATTGTATTGTTGGCATCGAGGATAACAAGATTGGGTTTTTATCATATTGCATGAAACTATCCCTCTACATCATGTCATCTTGCTTAAGGCGTTACTCTGTTTTTAACTTAATACTCTAGATGCATGCTGGATAGCGGTCGATGAGTGGAGTAATACTAGTAGATGCAGGCAGGAGTCGGTCTACTTGTCTCGGACATGATGCCTATATACATGATCATACCTAGATATTCTCATAACTATGCTCAATTCTGTCAATTGCTCAAAAGTAATTTGTTCACCCACCATAGAATACTTATGCTCTTGAGAGAAGCCACTAGTGAAACCTATGGCCCCCGGGTCTCTTTCTCATCACATCAATCTCCATCACTTTATTATTGCTTTGCTTTTACTTTGCTTTTTACTTTTCACTTTGCATCTCTATACCAAAAATACCAAAAATATTATTTATTATCTCTATCAGATCTCACTTTCGTAAGTGACCGTGAAGGGATTGACAACCCCTAAGCGTGTTGGTTGCGTTGAGCTATTGTTTTTGTGTAGGTACGAGGGACTCACGCGTAGCCTCCTACTAGATTGATACCTTGGTTCTCAAAAACTGAGGGAAATACTTACGCTACTTTGCTGCATCATCCTCTCCTCTTTGGGGAAATCCAACGCAGTTCTCAAGAGGTAGCAAGAAGAATTTCTGGCGCCGTTGCCGGGGAGTCTGCGCAAAAGTCAACATACCAAGTACCCATCACAATCCCTATCTCCCGCATTACATTATTTGCCATTTGCCTCTCGTTTTCCTCTCCCCCACTTCACCCTTACCATTTTATTCGCTCTCTCTCTCTATCCTCCCTCTCTTTCTCTATTTGCCTCTTTTTGCTCGTTTGCTTTTTGTTTGCTCATGTGTTGGATTGCTTGTTTGTCGCGATGGCTCAAGATAATACTAAATTGTGTGACTTCACCAATACCAACTATAATGATTTCCTTAGCACTCTGATTGCTCCTCTTACTGATGCTGAATCTTGTGAAATTAATGCTGCTTTGATAAATCTTGTCATGAAAGATCCATTTTCTGGCCTTCCTAGTGAAGATGCCGCTACACATCTTAATAGCTTCGTTGATTTGTGTGACATGCAAAAGAAGAAAGATGTCAATATGATATTGTTCAATTGAAGCTATTTCGTTTTTCGCTTAGAGATCGTGCTAAAGCTTGGTTTTCATCTTTGCCTAAAAAATAGTATTGATTCATGGAACAAGTGCAAAGATGCTTTTATCTCTAAGTATTTTCCTCCCGCTAAGATCATCTCTCTTAGAAACGATATTATGAATTTTAAGCAACTTGATCATGAACATGTTGCACAAGCTTGGGAGAGAATGAAATTAATGATACGTAATTGCCCCACTCATGGTTTGAATTTGTGGATGATTATACAAAAATTTTATGCCGGATTGAATTTTGCTTCTAGAAATCTTTTAGATTCGGCCGCGGGAGGCACTTTTATGGAAATCACTTTAGGAGATGCTACTAAACTCCTAGATAATATTATGGTTAATTATTCTCAATGGCACACTGAAAGATCCACTAATAAAAAAGTGCATGCGATAGAAGAAATTAATGTTTTGAGTGGAAAGATGGATGAACTTATGAAATTATTTGCTACTCAGAGTGTTTCTTATGATCCTAATGATATGCCTTTGTCTACTTTGATTGAGAATAATAATGAATCTATGGATGTGAATTTTGTTGGTAGGAATAATTTTGGTAACAACGCGTATAGAGGGAATTTTAATCCTAGGCCTTATCCTAGTAATCCTTCTAATAATTATGGAAATTCCTACAACAACTCTTATGGAAATTTTAATAAGATTCCCTCTGAATTTGAGAGTAGTGTTAAAGAGTTTATGAATTCACAAAAGAACTTTAATACTTTGCTTGAAGAGAAATTGCTTAAAGTTGATGATTTGGCTAGGAACGTTGATAGAATTTCTCTTGAGGTCGATTCTTTAAAGCTTAGATCTATTCCTCATAAGCATGATATCAATGAGTCTCTCAAAGCCATGAGAATTTCCATTGATCAGTGTAAGGAAAGAACCGCTAGGACGCGTGCTATGAAAGATGCCTTTATTAAAGTGTGTTCTTCCAATTCCTATGAAAATCAAGATGAAGATCTAAAAGTTATTGATGCTTCTCCTATTAAATCTTTGTTTTGCAATATAAATCTTGATAAAACTGAATATGATCCACCCTTACCAAGAAGGCGTTCTAAGAATTCGGAGTATTTAGATCTTGATGATGAAATTGATAAAAGTGGGATTAAAAGAAATAAAACCTTAGATGTTGCTAAACCCACTATATTGGATTTCAAGGAATTTAATTATGAAAATTGCTCTTTAATTGATTGTATTTCCTTGTTGCAATCCTTGCTAAATTCTCCTCATGCTTATAGTCAAAATAAAGCCTTTACCGAACATATCGTTGATGCCTTGATGCAAACTTATGAAGAAAAACTTGAGTTGAAAGTTTCTATCCCTAGAAAACTTTATGATGAGTGGGAACCTACTATTAAAATTAAAATTAAAGATTATGAGTTTTATGCTTTGTGTGATTTGGGTGCTAGTGTCTCTACTATTCCCAAAACTTTGTGTGATTTGCTAGATTTCCATGATTTTGATGATTGCTCTCTAAACTTGCACCTTGCGAATTCCACTATTAAGAAACCTATGGGAAGAATTAATGATGTTCTTATTGTTGCAAATAGGAATTATGTGCCTGTAGATTTTATCGCTCTTGGTATAGATTGCAATCCTTCTTGCCCTATTATTCTCGGTAGACCTTTCCTTAAACGGTTGGTGCAATTATTGATATGAAGGAAGGAAATATTAGATTTAAATTTCCATTGAAAAGGGCATGGAACACTTCCCTAGAAATAAAATAAAATTATCATATTAATCTATCATGAGAGCCACTTATGGATTGCCTACCAAAGATGGCAATACCTAGATCTATTCTTGCTTGTTATGCCTAGCTAGGGGTGTTAAACGATAGCGCTTGTTGGTAGGAAACCCAATTTTATTTTTATTACTTGCTTTTTGCTCCTGTTTAGTAATAAATAATTTATCTAGCCTCTGTTTTGATTGTGTTTTTTGTGTTTAATTTGTGTTTGTGCCAAGTAGAACCGTTGGAAAGACTTGGGGAAAGTCTTGTTGAACTTACTGTAAAAAACAGAAACTTTAGCGCTCACTAGAACTGCTGTCATTTTTATATGGAAAGTGATATTTAGTTAATTATTTTTGCAGATGTTTAATAGATAAATTACTCACGTCCAGCAATTTATTTTACAATTTTTGGGGTTCCAGATCTTGCGCTAGCTATAGATTACTACAGACTGTTCTGTTTTTGACAGATTCTGTTTTTCGTGTGTTGTTTGCTTATTTTGATGAATCTATGGCTAGTAAAATAGTTTATAATCCATAGAGAAGTTGTAATACAGTAGGTTTAACACCAATATAAATAAATAATGAGTTCATTACAGTACCTTGAAGTGGTCTTTTGTTTTCTTTCGCTAACGGAGCTCACGAGATTTTCTACTTTAAGTTTTGTGTTGTGAAGTTTTCAAGTTTTGGGTAAAGATTTGATGGATTATGGAACAAGGAGTGGCAAGAACCTCAGCTTGGGGATGCCCATGGCACCCCCAGTATAATATAAGGACACCTAAAAGCCAGAGCTTGGGGATGCCCCGGAAGGCATCCCCTCTTTCGTCTACTTCTATCGGTAACTTTACTTGGAGCTATATTTTTATTCACCACATGATATGTGTTTTGCTTGGAGCGTCTTTTATGTTTTGAGTCTTTGCTTGTTAGTCTAACACAATCATCCTTTTTGTACACACCTTTTGAGAGAGCCATACATGATTTGGAATTTGATAGAATACTCTATGTGCTTCACTTATATCTTTTGAGCTTTATAGTTTTGCTCTAGTGCTTCACTTATATCTTTTATAGCACGGTGGTGGATTCGTTTTATAGAAACTATTGATCTCTCATGCTTCACTTAGATTATTTTGAGAGTCTTAATAGCATGGTAATTTGCTTAAAATCCTAATATGCTAGGTATGCAAGATTAATAATAAAACTTTCTTATGAGTGTGTTGAATACTAAGAAAAGTTTGATGCTTGATGATTGTTTTGAGATATGGAGGTAATAATATCAAAGTCGTGCTAGTTGAGTAGTTGTGAAATTGATAAATACTTGTGTTGAAGTTTGCAAGTCCCGTAGCATGCACGTATGGTAAACATTATGCAACAAATTTGAAACATGAGGTGTTATTTGATTGTCTTCCTTATGAGTGGCGGTCGGGGACGAGCGATGGTGTTTTCCTACCAATCTATCCCCCTAGGAGCATGCGCGTAGTACCAAGGTTTTTGATGACTTGTAGATTTTTGCAATAAGTATGTGAGTTCTTTATGACTAATGTTGAGTCCATGGATTATAGCACTCTCACCCTTCCATCCTTGCTAGCCTCTTCGGTACCGTGCATTGCCCTTTCTCACATTGAGAGTTGGTGCAAACTTCGCCGGTGCATCCAAACCCCGTGATATGATACGCTCTTTCACACATAAATCTCCTTATATCTTCCTCAAAACGGCCACCATACCTACCTATTATGGCATTTCCATAGCCATTCCGAGATATATTGCCATGCAACTTTCCATCATTCCGTTCATCATGACACATTCATCATTGTCATATTGCTTAACATGATCATGTAGTGTGAGGTACACCGCCGGAGGCATTCATATAGAGTCATCTTTGTTCTAGTATCGAGTTGTAATCATTGAGTTGTAAATAAATAGAAGTGTGATGACCATCATTATTACAGCATTGTCCCAAGTGAGGAATAAAAAAAAGAGAAAGGCCTAAAAAAGAGAAGGCCCCAAAAAGAAAAAGGCCATAAAAAAAGAGAGAAGGCCCAAAAATGAGAGAAAAAGAGAGAAGTGACAATGTTACTATCCTTTTACCACACTTGTGCTTCAAAGTAGCACCATGATCTTCATAGTAGAGAGTCTCTCATGTTATCACTTTCATATACTAGTGGGAATTTTTCATTATAGAACTTGGCTTGTATATTCCAACAATGGGCCTCCTCAAGTGCCCTAGGTCTTCGTGAGCAAGCAAGTTGGATGCACACCCACTAGTTTCTTTTGTTGAGATTTCATACATTTATAGCTCTAGTGCATCCGTTGCATGGAAATCCCTACTCCTTGCATTAACATCGATCGGTGGGCATCTCTGATACGTCCATTTTGCATCATGCTTTTATATCGATATTTATTGCATTATGGGCTGTTATTTCACATTATGTCACAATACTTATGGCTATTCTCTCTTATTTTACAAGGTTTACATAAGGAGGGAGAATGCCGGTAGCTGGAATTCTGGGCTGGAAAAGGAGCAAATATTAGAGACCTATTCTGCACAACTCTAAAAGTCATGTAACTCCACAGAACACCTAATAATAAATAATGAGAAATCCTCACCAAAGATGAAGACCAGGGGGCCCACACCCTTCTCACGAGGGTGGGGGCGCCCCCCCCCCCCCAGGGCGTGCCCCCTACCTTCTGGGCCCCCTGGTGGCTCTCCGATGACCATCTTCTCCTATATGAAGTCTTTCGTCGAGAAAAAAATAAGAAGCAACCTTTCGGGACGAAACTCCGCCGCCACGAGGCGGAACCTTGGCGGATCCAATCGAGAGCTCCGGCAGAGCTGTTCTGCCGGGGAAACTTCCCTCCCAGAGGGGGAAATCATCGCCATCGTCATCACCAACGCTCCTCTCATCAAGAGAGGGCAATCTCCATCAACATCTTCATCAGCACCATCTCATCTCAAAACCCTAGTTCATCTCTTGTATCCAATTCTAGTCTCCAAGTCCGGGATTGGTGCTAGTAGGTTGCTAGTAGTGTTAATTACTCCTTGTAGTTGATGCTAGTTGGTTTAATTGGTGGAAGATCATATGTTCAGATCCTTTATGCATATTAATACCCCTCTAATTCTGAACATGTTTATGCTTTGTGAGTAGTTACGTTTGTTCCCGAGGACAAGGGAGAAGTCTTGCTATTAGTAGTCATGTGAATTTGGTATTCGTTTGATATTTTGATGAGATGTATGTTGTCTAGCCTCTAGTGGTGTTATGTGAACGTCGACTACATAACACTTCACCATTATTTGGGCCTAGAGGAAGGCATTGGAAAGTAATAAGTAGATGGTGGGTTGCTAGAGTGACAGAAGCTTGAACCCTAGTTTATGCGTTGCTTCGTAAGGGGCTGATTTGGATCCATATGTTTCATGCTATGGTTAGGTTTACCTTAATACTTTTGTTGTAGTTGCGGATGCTTGCAATAGAGGTTAATCATAAGTGGGATTCTTGTTCAAGTAAGAACAGCACCCAAGCACCGGTCCACCCACATATCAAATTATCAAAGTACCGAACGTGAATCATATGAACGTGATGAAAACTAGCTTGATGATATTCCCATGTGTCCTCGGGAGCACTTTTCCTTATATAAGAGTTTGTCCAGGCTTGTCCTTTGCTACAAAAAGGATTGGGCCACCTTGCTACACTTTATTTACTTTCTTTACTTGTTGCTCGTTACAAATTATCTCATTACAAAACTATCTGTTACCACTTATTTCAGTACTTGCAGAGAATACCTTGCTGAAAACCATTTATCATTTCCTTCTGCTCCTCGTTGGGTTCGACACTCTTACTTATCGAAAGGACTAAGATAGATCCCCTATACTTGTGGGTCATCATGACTCTTTTCTGGCACCGTTGCCGGGGAGTGAAGCGCCTTTGGTAGGTGGAATTTGGTAAGGAAAAATTTATATAGTGTGCTGAAATTTACTGTCATTTGTTACTATGGAAAGTAATCCTCTAAGGGGCTTGTTCGGGGTATCTTCACCCCGACCAATAGAGCAAAGAGTTGCTCCTCAACCTACTGAACCTATTGAAAATGAAATTCCTTATGAGTATCCTTCGAGTATAATAGAAAAACTGCTAGCTAATCCTTTTACAGGAGATGGAACAAAGCATCCTGATGAACACCTAATATATGTGGATGAAGTTTGTGGATTATTTAAGCTTGCAGGTATTTTCGATGATGTTGCTAAGAAGAGGGTCTTCCCTTTATCTTTGAAGGGAGACGCATTGACATGGTATAGGCTATGTGATGATATGGGATCATGGAACTATAGAAGATTGAAATTGGAATTTCATCAAAAGTATTACCATATGCATCTTGTTCATCGTGATCGCAATTATATATATGATTTTTGGCCTCGCGAAGGAGAAAGCATCGCTCAAGCTTGGGGGAGACTTAAATCAATGTTATATTCATGCCCCAATCATGAGCTTCCAAGAGAAACTATTCTTCAAAAAATTTATGCTCGGCTTTGTGATAACAATCGCACCATGCTTGATACTTCTTATGCTGGCTCTTTTATGATGAAGACTATTGAATTCAAATGGGATTTATTGGATAGAATTAAATGCAACTCTGAAGATTGGGACCTCGACAATGGTAAGGAGTCAGGTAAGACACCTAAGTTTGATTGTGTTAAATCTTTTATGGATACCGATATTTTCCGTAAGTTTAGCACTAAATATGGACTTGATTCTGAGAGTAGCTTCTTTCTGTGAATCTTCTGCTACTTATGTTGATCTCCCTAAGGAGAAGTGGTTTAAATATCATCCTCCCATAGAAGTAAAAGTAGCTGCACCTATTAAAGTTGAAGAAAAGACTGTCACTTATAATGATCCTATTGTTCCTACTTCTTATGTTGAGAAACCACCTTTCCCTGTTAGGATAAAGGATCATGCTAAAGCTTCAAATGTAGTTCGTAAAAGCAATATTAAAACATATACACCTCCTGAGCAAGTTAAAGTTGAACCTAATATTGCTATTGTTAAAGAGCTCTTGTCTGATAATATTGATGGGCATGTTATTCAGTTCTGCGGTGAAACTGCTAGAATTGCTAAACCGTGTGCTAAAGATAAACATAGACCTACGTGCCTGTTATTTCTGTTAAAATAGGAGATCATTGTTATCATGGCTTATGTGATATGGGTGCTAGTGCTAGTGTTATACCTTATGACTTGTATAAAGAAATCAAGCATGAAATTGCACCTGCTGAGTTAGAAGATATTGATGTCACAATTAAACTTGCTAATAGAGATACTATTTCAGCAATGGGAATTGTTAGAGATGTTGAAGTCTTGTGCGGGAAAACTAAATATCCTGCTGATTTTCTAGTTCTTAGTTCTCCACAAGATAGCTTTTGTCCCATTATATTTGGTAGACCCTTCTTGAATACAGTTAATGCTAGGATAGACTGCAAAAAGAATGTTGTTACTATTGGCTTGGATGATATGACTCATGAGTTTAGTTTCTCTAAATTTAGTAAACAACACCGTGAATAAGAATTTCCTAGTAAGGATGAAATTATTGGTCTTGCTTCTATTGCCATACCTCCTAATGATCCTTTAGAACAATATTTGCTAGACCATGAGAATGATATGTTTATGAATGAAACAAGGGAAATAGATGAAGTATTCTTTAAACAAGAACCTATGCTAAAACACAATTTGCGTGTTGAAATCCTAGGGGATCCTCCTCCACCTAAGGGTGATCACGTGTTTGAGCTTAAACCGTTGCCTGATAATCTTAAATATGCTTATCTTGATGAAAATAAGATATATCCTGTTATTATTAGTGCTAACCTTTCAGAGCATGAAGAAGAAAGATTATTGAAAACTCTGAAGAAGCATTGCGCTGCTATTGGATATACTCTTGATGATCTTGAGGGCATTAGTCCCACTCTATGTCAACATAAAATAAATTTGGAAGCAGATGCCAAACCAGTTCGTGATCCTAAACGACGTCTGAATCCTAAAATGAAAGAAGTGGTAAGAAAAGAAATACTAAAGCTTCTGGAGGCAGGTATAATTTATCCCGTTGTTGATAGTCAGTGGGTAAGTCCTGTTCATTGTGTCCCTAAGAAGGGAGGTATTACTGTTGTTCCTAATGATAAAGATGAATTGATTCCATAAAGAATTATTACCGATTATAGGATGGTAATTGATTTCCACAAATTAAATAAGGCTACTAAGAAAGATCATTACCCCTTACCTTTTATCGATCAAATGCTAGAAAGATTATGCAAGCATACACATTACTGCTTTCTAGATGGTTATTCTGGTTTCTCTCAAATACCTGTGTCGGCTAAAGATCAATCAAAGACTACTTTTACATGCCCTTTTGGTACTTTTGCTTATAGACGTATGCCTTTTGGTTTATGTAATGCACCTGCTACCTTTCAAAGATGCATGATGGCTATATTCTCTGACTTTGTGAAAAGATTTGTGAGGTTTTCATGGATGACTTTTCCATCTATGGATCTTCTTTTGATGATTGCTTGAGCAATCTTGATCGAGTTTTGCAGAGATGTGAAGAAACTAATCTTGTCTTGAATTGGGAAAAGTGCCACTTTATGGTTAATGAAGGTATTGTTTTGGGGCATAAAGTTTCTGAAAGAGGTATTGAAGTTGATAAAGCCAAGGCTGATGCTATTGAAAAGATGCCATGTCCCAAGGACATCAAAGGTATAAGAAGTTTCCTTGGTCACGCCAGATTTTATAGGAGGTTCATCAAGGACTTCTCAAAAATTTCTCGGCCTCTGACTAATTTATTACAAAAAGATATACCATTTGTCTTTGATGATGATTGTGTAGAAGCATTTGAAATACTTAAGAAAACATTAGTCTCTGCACCTATTGTGCAGCCACCTAATTGGAATTTACCCTCTGAAATTATGTGTGATGCTAGTGATTATGATGTAGGTGCTATTCTAGGGCAAAGAGTTGATAAGAAACTAAATGTTATCCATTATGCTAGTAAGACTCTAGACAATGCTCAAAGAAATTATGCTACTACTGAAAAAGAACTTTTAGTAGTTGTATTTGCTTGTGATAAGTTCAGACCTTATATTGTTGATTCTAAAGTAACTATCCACACTGATCATGCTGTTATTAAATATCTTATGGAAAAGAAAGATGCTAAACCTAGACTTATTAGATGGGTTCTCTTGCTACAAGAATTTGATTTGCATATTGTTGATAGAAAAGGAGCTGAGAACCCTGTTGCAGACAACTTATCTAGGTTAGAGAATGTTCTTGATGACCCACTACCTATTGATGATAGTTTTCCTGATGAACAATTAAATGTCATAAGTACTTCTCGTAGTACCCCTTGGTATGCTGATTATGCTAATTACATAGTTGCTAAATTTATACCACCTAGCTTCACATACCAACAAAATAAAAAGTTCTTCTATGATTTGAGACATTACTTTTGGGATGACCCACATCTTTATAAAGAAGGAGTAGATGGTGTTATTAGACGTTGTGTACGTGAGCATGAACAGGAACAGATCCTACGCAAGTGCCACTCCAAAACTTATGGAGGACACCACGCGGGAGATAGAACTGCACATAAGGTATTGCAATCCGTTTTTTATTGGCCTACTCTCTTCAAGGATGCCCGTAAGTTTGTCCTATCTTCTAATGAATGTCAAAGAATTGGTAATATTAGTAGACGTCAAGAAATTCCTATGAATTATTCACTTGTTATTGAACCGTTTGATGTTTGGGGCTTTGATTATATGGGACCTTTTCCTACCTCTAATGGATATACACATATTTTAGTTGCTGTTGATTATGTTACTAAGTGGGTAGAAGCTATTACAACTAGTAGTTCTGATCATAACACTTCTATTAAAATGCTTAAAGAAGTTATTTTTTCGAGGTTTGGAGTCCCTAGATATTTAATGACTGATGGTGGTTCACATTTTATTCATGGTGCTTTCCGTAAAATGCTTGCTAAATATGACATCAATCATAGAATTGCATCTCCGTATCACCCACAGTCTAGTGGTCAAGTAGAATTGAGTAATAGAGAACTCAAATTAATTTTGCAAAAGACTGTCAATAGGTCTAGAAAGAATTGGTCCAAGAAACTTGATGATGCATTATGGGCCTATAGAACTGCATATAAAAATCCTATGGGTATGTCTCCGTATAAAATGGTATATGGAAAAGCATGTCACTTACCTCTCGAACTAGAACATAAGGCATATTGGGCTATTAAAGAGCTCAACTATGATTTCAAACTTGCCGGTGAAAAGAGGTTATTTGATATTAGCTCACTTAATGAATGGAGAACCCAAGCTTATGAAAATGCCAAGTTGTTTAAAGAAAAGGTTAAAAGATGGCATGACAAAAGGATACAAAAGCGTGAGTTTAATGTAGGTGATTATGTATTGCTATACAACTCTCGTTTAAGATTTTTTGCAGGGAAACTTCTCTCTAAATGGGAAGGCCCCTATGTTATCGAGGAGGTCTATCGTTCTGGTGCCACAAAAATCAACAACTTCGAAGGCACAAATCCGAAGGTGGTAAACGGTCAAAGAATCAAACATTATATCTCAGGTAATCCCATGAATGTTGAAACCAATATTATTGAAACCGTAACCTCGGAGGAATACATAAGGGACAGTTTCTAGAACGTTTCAAACTCCGAAAAGGAATAGGTATGTGGTACGGTAAGTACACCGACTCCAAAACAATTTTTAAGGCAATATTTCTCCGTTTTGGAATATTTAGAAAAATAGAAAATTAAGTAGCAGTCCGGAAAGGACACGAGGGCCTCACGAGGGTGGAAGGCGCCCCCCTACCTCGTGAGCTCCTCGTGTGCCTTCCGGACTCCGTTTTCTTGCACAATACATATTTTGGTCGGTAAAAATTCATTATATAATCTCCCGGGGGTTTTGACTCCCGTATCACGCAAAAATCCCTTGTCTTTGTTTTGAGCTGTCCTGCTGCAGACAGAGCAACATGTCGTCCCAGGATTCGGAAGGAGAAAGCTATGTGGCTGATTACCTTGTAGATCCTAAGGTTTATGGGGATGTGGAGCATTATGGTTGGAATACGGAAGAAGAAGACTATGAACCAAAGAGAAAGGAGGAGACGAGCTCAGATGAAGATGAAGTCCCACTACCTCAACCTGGGGACATGCATGTGGAGTTCAAAAAGTCAAGCCTCCCGGATAGGGTAAAGAAACCTAAGATCGAGTTTATCCCTTTTCGCCTCTTGCAGGAGAACAAGCAGGAACTATGCAAAAAGATACTGAGCTTGGAGCAGGAGATCGAGGACCTAAGGGACCAAAATTCTGTCCTCAAACGTAAATTAAGGAAGAAGCCTACGCAATCAACAACACCTCCACCATCTCCTCCAACAAAGAAGAATTGAGTATCTGGGTATGGGCACTCCACTTGGCAACTGCCAAGCTTGGGGGAGTGCCCCGGTATCGTATCACAACTCCTATCTTTACCGTTTTCCTTAGTTCGATCTTATTAGTAGTATTTTCATCTAGTAGAATAAAGTTTGTGGCATGATCTAGTTGTGAGTTTTGCTTTATTATCCTTCTATGTAATCGAGTCCGTGAGTTATATAATAAAGATTAGTGTTGAGTCAAGGGCTTGATTGTTTTGCCATGATCCTAACTGAATAAAAGAAAAGAGAAAGAAATAAAAAGAAACAAAGAGATGACAAGCATAGAAAAAGTATGATGAATAAAAGTTGTTGAGAGTTGACAAGCATAGTTTTGGTCATCGTTGCAATTAATAGGAAGTAATAAGGAAAGAGAGGTCTTCACATATAGATATACTATCTTGGACATCTTTTATGATTGTGAGCACTCATTAAAATATGACATGCTAAAGAGTTGACATTGGACAAGAAAGACAACATAATGGGTTATGTTTTCTTACATCTGAGATAAATTATATTGTCTCGGATCTTCCAACATGACGAGCTTGCCTTTCCCCCTCATATTATCCAAATTCATTACACCAAGTAGAGATACTACTTATGCTTCCAAATACCCTTAAACCAGTTTTGCCATGAGAGTCCACCATATATACCTATGGATTCAATAAGATCCTTCAAGTAAGTTGTCATCGGTGCAAAGCAATAAAAATTGCTCTCTAAATATGTATGATTTATTTGTGTGGGAGAAATAAGCTTTATACGATCTTGTGATGTGGAAGTAATAAAAGCGATGGACTGCATAATAAAGGTTCATATCACAAGGGGCAATATAAAGTGACGTTCTTTCGCATTACGATTTTGTGCATCCAACCATAAAAGTGCATGGCAACCTCTGCTTCCCTCTGCGAAGGGCCTATCTTTTGTCATTATCTTCTACCTTATGCAAGAGTCATGGTGATTTTCACCCTTCCTTTTTACACTTTATCCTTTGCAAGCACAATATGTTGGAAAGATCCTGGTATATATGGCTAATTGGATGTGAGTTTCCATGAACTATTACTGTTGACATTACCTTGAGGTAAAACGTTGGGAGGCAAGACTATAAGCCCTTATCTTTCTCTGTGTCCGATTAAAACTCCATACCCATAAGTATTGCGCGAGTGTCAGCAATTGTGAAAGATTATATGATAGTTGAGTATGTGGACTTGATGAAAAGCTCTTATACATTGACTCTTTCCTATGTTATGATAAATTGCAATTGCTTCAATGACCGAGATTGTAGTTTGTTAGTTTTCAATGGAGTTTACAATTCATACCTGATACTGTGATTGAATTATTACTCTAGCATTAGAGATCATATGACAAAAATTATATAAGTTGTTGTTATAAGAATGATCATGATGCCCTCATGTCAATATTTTATTTTTATCGACACCTTCATCTCTAAACATGTGGACATATTTTTTGATTTCGGCTTTTCGCTTGAGGACAAGCGAGGTCTAAGCTTGGGGGAGTTGATACGTCCATTTTGCATCATGCTTTTATATCGATATTTATTGCATTATGGGCTGTTATTTCACATTATGTCACAATACTTATGGCTATTCTCTCTTATTTTACAAGGTTTACATAAGGAGGGAGAATGTCGGCAGCTGGAATTCTGGGCTGGAAAAGGAGCAAATATTAGAGACCTATTCTGCACAACTCCAAAAGTCCTGAAACTCCACAGAACACCTTATAATAAATAATGAAAAATCATCGCCAAAGATGAAGACCAGGGGGCCCACACCCTTCTCACGAGGGTGGGGGGCGCCCCCCCTAGGGCGCGCCCCCTGCCTCGTGGGCCCCCTGGTGGCTCTCTGATGACCATCTTCTCCTATATGAAGTCTTTCGTCGAGAAAAAATAAGAAGCAACCTTTCGGGACGAAACTCCGCCGCCACGAGGCGGAACCTTGGCGGATCCAATCTAGAGCTCCGACAGAGCTGTTCTGCCGGGGAAACTTCCCTCCCGGAGGGGGAAATCATCGCCATCGTCATCACCAATGCTCCTCTCATCGGGAGAGGGCAATATCCATCAACATCTTCATCAGCACCATCTCATCTCAAAACCCTAGTTCATCTCTTGTATCCAATTCTTGTCTCCAAGTCCAAGATTGGTGCTAGCGGGTTGCTAGTAGTGTTAATTACTCCTTGTAGTTGATGCTAGTTGGTTTAATTGGTGGAAGATCATATGTTCAGATCCTTTATGCATATTAATACCCCTCTGATTGTGAACATGTTTATGCTTTGTGAGTAGTTACGTTTGTTCCTGAGGACAAGGGAACAGTCTTGCTATTAGTAGTCATGTGAATTTGGTATTCGTTCGATATTTTGATGAGATGTATGTTGTCTAGCCTCTAGTGGTGTTATGTGAACGTTGACTACATAACACTTCACCATTATTTGGGCCTAGAGGAAGGCATTGGGAAGTAATAAGTAGATGATGGGTTGCTAGAGTGACAGAAGCTTAAACCCTAGTTTATGCGTTGCTTCGTAAGGGGCTGATTTGGATCCATATGTTTCATGCTATGGTTAGGTTTACCTTAATACTTTTGTTGTAGTTGCGGATGCTTGCAATAGAGGTTAATAATAAGTGGGATGCTTGTTCAAGTAAGAACAGCACCCAAGCACCGGTCCACCCACATATCAAATTATCAAAGTACCGAACGCGAATCATATGAACGTGATGAAAACTAGCTTGACGATATTCCCATGTGTCCTCGGGAGCGCTTTTCCTTATATAAGAGTTTGTCCAGGCTTGTCCTTTGCTACAAAAAGGATTGGGCCACCTTGCTGCACTTTATTTACTTTTGTTACTTTTCGCTCGTTACAAATTATCTCATTACAAAACTATCTGTTACCACTTATTTCAGTACTTGTAGAGAATACCTTGCTGAAAACCGTTTATCATTTCCTTCTGCTCCTCGTTGGGTTCGACACTCTTATTTATCGAAAGGACTACGATAGATCCCCTATACTTGTGGGTCATCAATCTCCATAGCCCATTGATTTAGCCTCGTTGATGTGAGACTTTCTCCTTTTTTGTCTTCTCCACATAACCCCCTTCATTATATTCTATTCCACCCATAGTGCTATGTCCATGGCTCGCGCTCATATATTGCGTGAAAGTTTATAGGTTTGAGATTACTAAAGTATGAAACAATTGCTTGGCTTGTCATCGGGGTTGTGCATGATGAGAGCATTCTTGTGTGACGAAAATGAAACATGACTAAACTGTATGATTTTGTAGGGATGAACTTTCTTTGGCCATGTTATTTTGAGAAGACATAATTGCTTAGTTAGTATGCTTGAAGTATTATCATTTTTATGTCAATATGAACTTTTGTCTTGAATCTTTCGGATCTGAATATTCATACCGCAATTAAGAAGAATTACATTAAAATTATGCCAAGAAGCACTCCGCATCAAAAATTCTCTTTTTATCATTTACCTACTCAAGGACGAGCAGGAATTAAGCTTGGGGATGCTTGATACGTCTCCAACGTATCTTTTATTTTTGATTGCTCCATGCTATATTATCTACTGTTTTGGACTATATTGGGCTTTATTTTCCACTTTTATATTATTTTTGGGACTAACCTATTAACCGGAGGCCCAACCCAGAATTGCTGTTTTTGCCTATTTCAGTGTTTCGGAGAAATAGAATATCAAATGGAGTCCAAACGGAATGAAACCTTCAGGAACGTGATTTTCTCATCAGATAAGACCCAGGAGACTTGGACCCTCCGTCAAGAAAGCCACGAGGCGGTCACGAGGGTGGAGGGCGTGCCCCCCTACCTCGTGGGCCCCTCATAGCTCCACTGACGTACTCCTTCCTCCTATCTATACCTACGTACCCCGAAACGATCGGGGATAGAGCCAAAAACCTAATTCCACCGCCGCAACTTTCTATATCCACGAGATCCCATCTTGGGGCCTGTTCTAGAGCTCCACTGGAAGGGGAATCGATCACGGAGGGCTTCTACATCATCATCCAAGCCCCTCTGATGAAGTGTGAGTAGTTTACTTCAGACCTACGGGTCCATAGTTAGTAGCTAGATGGCTTCTTCTCTCTTTTTTGATCTCAATACAATGTTCTCCCCCTCTCTCGTGGAGATCTATTTGATGTAATCTTCTTTTTGCGGTGTGTTTGTTGAGACCGATGAATTGTGGGTTTATGATCCAGTCTATCTATGAATAATATTTGAATCTTCTCTGAATTCTTTTATGTATGATTGGTTATCTTTGCAAGTCTCTTCGAATTATCAGTTTGGTTTGGCCTACTAGATTGGTTTTTCTTGCCATGGGAGAAGTGCTTAGCTTTGGGTTCAATCTTGCGGTGTCCTTTCCCAGTGATAGAAGGGGCAGCAAGGCATGTATTGTTGACATCGAGGATAACAAGATGGGATTTTTTATCATATTGCATGAAATTATCCCTCTACATCATGTTATCTTGCTTAAGGCGTTACTTTGTTTTTAACTTAATACTCTAGATGCATGCTGGATAGCGGTCGATGAGTGGAGTAATAGTAATAGATGCAGGCAGGAGTCGGTTTACTTGTCTCGAACGTGATGCCTATATACATGATCATACCTAGATATTCTCATAACTATGCTCAATTCTGTCAATTGCTCAACAGTAATTTGTTCACCCACCGTAGAATACTTATGCTCTTGAGAGAAGCCACTAGTGAAACCTATGGCCCCTGGGTCTCTTTCTCATCATATCAATCTCCATCACTTTATTATTGCTTTGCTTTTACTTTGCCTTTTACTTTTCACTTTGCATCTCTATACCAAAAATACCAAAAATATTATTTATCATCTCTCTCAGATCTCACTTTCGTAAGTGACAGTGAAGGGATTGACAACCCCTAAGCGCGTTGGTTGCATTGAGCTATTGTTTTTGTGTAGGTACAAGGGACTCGCGCGTAGCCTCCTACTGGATTGATACCTTGGTTCTCAAAAACTGAGGGAAATACTTATGCTACTTTGCTGCATCATCCTCTCCTCTTCTGGGAAATCCAACGTAGTGCTCAAGAGGTAGCAGGGCGCGCCCCCACCCTCGTGGGCAGGGTGTGGCCCCCCTGGTGAACTTCTTCCGCTGAGTATTTTTTATATATTCTGAAAACATCTTCCATGAAGTTTCAGGGCTTTTGGAGCTGTGCAGAATAGGTCTCTAATATTTGCTCCTTTTCCAGCCCAGAATCCCAACTGCCGGCATTCTCCCTCTTTATGTAAACCTTGTAAAATAAGAGAGAATAGGTGTAAGTATTGTGACATAATGTGTAATAACAGCCCATAATGCAATAAATGTCGATATAAAAGCATGATGCAAAATGGACGTATCAGGTGGCGGCGGCTACGTCGAGGGAAATGTCGTGGTCTTCGGGTGATTCGAGTGCTACCGGCTTTCATCGAGCCGCTGGAAGGAGAGGAGAGGAATCGAGGACGTCGGTGTCGTACCGCGAGAACCCGATGGCATACAAGCCAGCGAAGCTCTGCTGGTGCAACCCCCGTCGAAAGGCGCCAAGGTGGATCTCATGGAGCCATCAGAACCCAGGTAGGAGGTACTACGCCTGCGTTGATGCCATGGTGAGCTTCAAGTTGGTGTTTATTTTCTGTTCATTTGTTTTCCTTTGTTTTTCTCCCCTCTCATTGATTTCTGTTGGTACAATTGAACAGCATGGTGGTTGTGGATTCGTGGAATGGCATGATGATCCTCTTCCCAAGTTTTGGAGTGATTTGATTGGTGATTTGCGAGATGAAGTGCGTAGGCTGAGAGGTCAAGGAAGTGCTGCTGTGATTGAAGATCCCAATGTAGTTGTGGCTCTGCGTGAAGATGAAACAGGAGCAATGGGAATGGCCATGTCTCTGCAAGATCAGTTGAAGCAGAAAAATGCAGAGATATATGCACTGAAGGGGAAATATCAGAATGTTGTCATGCCGTTTGTTGTCTTTGTGGTTGATTTAGTTGCAGGGAAGATGCTACTGCAATAAGATTTGCAAGTGTTAGTTTTATGCAATGTAGTAATGCTTTAGGGTTTAGAATGAACTGATGTTTTGGGCACTGAAGATGCAAGTTGTATGCTTTGTTTAAATTGGAAGTTGTATGCATTTGCCACTGTTTGGAATCAATGAAAGTGGAAGTGCAAGTTGTGTTATGCCATCATTTTGTACCTCTGAAATGCATATATGTTTGCAATCTTTGCTAGCAGTGAAGTGGAAACTGATGCAGTTTGTAAGATAATGCAGTAAAGTGGAAGATGATGTTGTTTGTAAGATAATGCATAGATGATGCAAGTTATAAGATAATTCCAATGCATATATGATCCAGATTGGAAGTCAAAGAACTAGATAGCATTGTTGGTGTTGTCATTTAGAAACACCGCTAGCAATTAAATAACAAGGAAATGCAACTGATAATAGAAAGATCATCCATACCAAGTTAATTGCACATAAACTATGTTTGAAACAAGTCATACTCCCACACATGCATGACCCCTAGTTTGAGCCATGAACAAAAGATAAGTTTGCAACATTACAGCAGAAATGTTTTGGAACATTTCAACTTGAACAAAAGAACTAGATGCAGCCTTTCTTCAACTATAACTAGTAGTTTCCACTACAAGTGAAATATCTGAAGCTTGGCATTGATGATGCAGGCCTTCTTCCCCTCTTAGCTCCAGATCATGTCCTTGTGGAAGTAGATGTTGTAGGGGCAGCAGATGATCCAGCTTCAGCAGTTGCAGTTCTCTTTCTTGGAGGCTTAAACATGTTGGTCCTAGTAGAAGGACCCGTTGGTACTGAACTTGTTGCTATTGGTCGAGCAGATGCAGAGGCAGATGCACTTCCTTTGGCTTGCTGCAAATTCAGGATAAATATGCAATAAGTTCCAACAAAAGACTAATAAGTAGGATAAATATGCAAGATGCAATAAGTACATGGCAGCAACAAATACCTCTGTTGGGTTCTTTTTCTTGCTAGTTCTGGCAAGATGTGCATTCTTTTTCTTGCCTCTCTCTGGATTCTGTTTACATCCTGATTTGTTGTGTCCAGGGTTACCACATAATGAGCATTTGATAATTGTGCCATGCTTGCTCATTTTCTTCCCCTTAGGTTGCTCAGTTTCTTCTCTTCTCCTATCATTGTTTTTAGGCCTTCCTTTTTTCTTCTCTTTTCCTGGCAACCTAACATATGTAGGAGGCACTGGCCTAGGATTGGGTGACAGTGGCCACATCTCTTCACCCTTGTCGGTGTCAAAATCGGCGAATCTCGGGTAGGGGTCCCGAACTATGCGTCTAGGCCGGATGGTAACAGGAGGCAGGGGACACGATGTTTTACCCAGGTTCGGGCCCTCTTGATGGAGGTAAAACCCTACGTCCTACTTGATTGATATTGATGATATGGGTAGTACAAGAGTAGATCTACCACGAGATCAGAGAGGCTAAACCCTAGAAGCTAGCCTATGGTATGATTGTATGTTATGGTTGTTGTCCTACGGACTAAAACCCTTCGGTTTATATAGACACCGGAGAGGGTTAGGGTTACACAAGGTCGGTTACAAAGGAGGAGATATCCATATCCGTATTGCCTAGCTTGCCTTCCACGCCAAGTAGAGTCCCATCCGGACACGAGACGAAGTCTTCAATCTTGTATCTTCATAGTCTAACAGTCCGGCCAATGGATATAGTCTGGCTATTCGGAGACCCCCTAATCCAGGACTCCCTCAGTAGCCCCCGAACCAGGCTTCAATGACGATGAGTCCGGCGTGCGGTATTGTCTTCGGCATTGCAAGGCAGGTTCCTCTCCAAATTCTGTGTACCTGTCGAAATAATGTCCGGTTTGTTGTGAATGTTGCACTCCTTGGCTTCCACGCCCAATAATGGCCACTTTCCATGTGTCGAGCGAATGTGAAGAGCCAGGGTGTTTTCACATTTACCCCCTAGCTGTGTGAATGAGCCGCCTATTTAAAAAGACGAGGATTCAGATCCAAATCACACCATCCTCCCTTGGCGAGCCTTCATCGGAGCGCGCCCGATAGAGATCCATTCCATCATGGCCGGTCGACGCAGCTCCTCCTCTCCCTCCCCTAGCTCCAAGCCTGGAGATTGGGAGAGATGTTCCGTCCCGCACAAGAAATTAGTGATGCTTCAGACCAAGGGATTTGTTCCCCCAGCGTACTTGGTCCCGGTTCGAGCCGGGCTCGCCACCTATAATGGCGGAGAGCAAGCGGAGAGCCTTCTCAATCCCTCCAAGGGAGAGCGGGTATGCCTTGTCCCTTATTTGGTAAGAGGGATCGGATTCCCAATTCATCTGTTTCTCCGGGGGCTCCTGGAGTTCTACGGCCTCCAGTTGCACAACCTTACGCCTGCCTCCATGCTGCATATTGCGGGATTCGTAGCCCTTTGCGAGTTGTTTTTGGGTTGTGAGGCTCATCTCGTTCTATGGAAGATGTTCTGCCTTGTGCCTCGTTCTCAGAAGGGGTCAATATATCAAGTGGGCGGAGCCGAAGTGTGGCGTGTTCCCGGGACTGGATACCTGTTCGGAACCCCAAAGAAGACGTCCGAAGACTGGCATTCAGAATGGTTTTATATAGAAGACGTCCCCCTCCCGGATCCTATTCAAATCGGCCTTCCTGAGTTCGACAGCGCCCCTTTGAAGAAGCGCCGGAGCTGGCGTCCACGGAGCTCCCTAGAGGAAGACGACAGGGACGTTCTTTACCTGATGAGCTGCATAAGTTTTTTAGCTCGATCCGGATTGACCATGATCGAGGTCATGGCCATATATATCATGCGGGGGGTGCAGCCACTTCAGTATAGAGGCCACCCCATGTGGGACTTCAACGGGGAGGATGACACCACCCACTACGGCCATAAAGGGCCGGGATCGGTTGCTGATCTAATAAAGATCTTATCCACTTTGTAAAGGGAGAAGAGGAGGAATTCCTTCGTGTCAACCCGCAGGGCGGATTTTTTATATACAATCCTCCGAGTTGGGTAAGCGGAGACTTTTTCTCGCCCATCCGTTTCATATTTCCGCAGTTAAGTACTCAGTCTAGCGATTTCTACGCAGGAACTACGCCAGGCTGTAAGGGAGATAAACAACCCCCCTCCACAACCCGAGGACCCTGAACGGTCCCTCAACCCGGCCTCCCAAGAGGATCTGGAGATATCTGTGGAGCTGATCGATGGGGTGTTTTACCAATCGAGCAATGATAATGCCTTGGTGGCCATTACGGCCGATTACCCTGGGCTAGTTCCAGCCTCACAGGTGACTGAGACTGAAGTCTCAACACTTCAAAAAGGGATCCGTCCTTGCGTGTTTTTGATCGCCGTATAACAGCCGTGTTTTGCAGGGGAGGTCCTCGAGGCAGAAGGCCGAGCCTGCGGCAACTGGCCAACAAGGGGCTGCGAGGCCAGGCAGGCTGAAAAGACCCGCAGTCCGGATTGAGACACCGACGGAGCGGTACGGCGCGCCATCTTTATTGCAAGACATTATTCTCAGAGGCATATTAACGCCCATGCCTTCTTTTCAGGAAAAGGAGCGCTCGCCGGACTATACCTGGAGAGGATACCAATCGCGCCTCTACAAGCTAGGCTCCAAGGCCAGATTTGGAGGTGGCAACGAATACGAGGTGTGCGCTGGGTGCTCCTTCGACAGAGGATGCGGATAAACTATCCGCCACCCATTCCGAGGTGGAAAGTGCCATGAACCACAAGCGTCGCCGGACTGTTCTTCGTGACGCTTGTTTCTCCCAAGAGGCATTGCATGCCTTCAACTCGGGAGACGCGCACCTCCGTGCCGCTCAAAATGGTCTAGCCAGAGCCACGGAGCAGTATGTAAAAGACATACGGGTGAGAAAATTTGGTGATTATATATATCAATAGCCCCTGAGACTTGAAACAGTTAGGATAACTGATTTAAGGATCATTTGTTATGCAGGTTCTTACAGAAAAGACTACTCAACTGTCCCAGGAGCTGGAAGAGTGCAAAGCCCAACTTCAGGCCGCACTGGCCGCAGCACGGGAGCCCAAAGAGACCCCCTCTGGTAACATATCCTTCAAATGATAAGTATCATATAGAATGCGGTGTGTATGCAGATCTGATGATAAAATTGCAGATGACACTGGAGTAAATCCGGATAAGCAACACCTCCAACGCCAGCTGAAAGCCGGTGAGAACGTGCTTACGAGGGTGAGGCAGGAGAAAAATGATCTCCAAGATGCCAACACCAAGCTGGGCGCGCGCCCAACTGTCGGACTCTGTTAAGGAAAATCGGTGGCTTCGACGCGGCATATTTAGTAAGTGCTTGAAAGAACTTTGAAAAAGAGTTCGGCGAGGAAGCTGGCTGACAGAGTTATGTCTGTAGGTATGCTAACAGGTCGTCCTGCCGAGGAAATGCCCGGTTCAACGGGTGACCTTCTTCTCGAGCTTTCACAGCTGCACGAACGAGTTCGGCAGGTGATGCAAGGCGTCACCCAGGCCTTGTGGCCATCCGTCTCCATACCCGAAGGCCTTGGAGAGCTTGCAGAAAAGCTAAAGGGAGCGCGGCGGTGCTTCCAATTATGGAAGATATCGTCCTGCTGTCAGGGCGCCAGGGAAGCCTGGGCAATGGTGAAGACACGGTACACGAAGGCTGACCCAAACCACATGGCCGAAGTCAGACCTGTGGGGCCCGATGGGAAGGAGATCCCTATGAGCTTAGTGTACGGTCAAGTAGAATTGGCCGCAAAGTATTCCCAACAAGAGTGTAGACTAGACAGCCTTTTGGATGGTATTGAAGAGGAATTCAACCAGTCAAATTGACTATGTAATTTTAAAGTGACATGTATAATGCCTTCTAGCCGGATTGTAGATCGTTTGTCGTGGCGGACCTTTTCGCTTCGACCTCGGGACCCGACAGTACGGAGTGTATCCGAATACCCTCTCGGTTATGTAAGAACCGGGGCATGCGTGGAGACCAGGCGTAGGGGTCATTAGTGCTTTATCAGACAAGTGCCCAACTAGTTATGTTATATTACATGGGTAGTAAGAAACATCTTCCAGGGAGAATAGTTCCGTTAAGGGTTCCTTTCCCTGGGTAAGCATGCCCTAAAGTGCATGTCCGGACTGCGACAAAAAGTGCAGAAAAAGCATCTGGGGGCAGATATGGATAATAAATAAAAGTCATCTTTTGTTCACCGACCGAATATTCCCTTAAGAACGCTAGCTTTCGGCTTCACCCAGTCTGAGGTACACGTCCGGCTGACCCGGCGGTAACAATCGCAGAGGTGCTCCCCTTATGCCCTAGCCGAATTAACGGGAACATAAGGCATAAATACAAGAGCCAGGCAACCCAGCTTGGCCAAAACTTAAGTCATATCGATGCATATAATGGTGAAAAAAGGTACATGCGGAAGTATGACACATGTGTTGGGCATGAGGCCCAGGTAAATAATAAGCTTCTGTGAAAGAAGCCCCCAGTTATGAAGAGTGCGGCTAGCGCATCTGTAATGTATGAGTCAGGCACAAGGTGACCCTTGAAGGCCTAGAGAAATAAAAGAAAGAAAGGGAAACAAGACAGATGATGCATATGCAGAAAATGGACAAAGGGAGGGGACTAACATAGAGTCCGGTGCTAGGCGTAGAATCTTCGAAGCCTGGCTGCGTTCCATGGGTTCGGCTCGAGTCGACTAGTTGATGCATCCCACAGTCGGTACGCTCCATCGGTCAGAACTTGGTTGATGATGAAGGGACCTTCCCATTTGGGCTCGAGCTTGTTCTTTTTCTTATCCGACATTCGTAAAACTAGTTCGCCAACGTTATAAGTTTTGGCCCGTACTTCTCTGTTTTGGTATCTACGAGCCTGTTGCTGGTAAAATGCAGAACGGGCTTTGGCTACGTCGCGTTCTTCCTCCAAGGTGTCCAGACTGTCCTGCCGATCGAGCTCGGCTTCTCTTTCTTCGTACATGCGCACTCGAGGTGATTCATGAATTATTTCACAGGGCAGGACTGCCTCTGCGCCGTACACCATAAAAAACAGTGTATATCCGGTACTACGATTCGGCGTGGTCCACAGCCCCCAGAGTATGGAGTCGAACTCCTCTACCCAGTGCGTGTCAGACTCCGTTAAGGAGCGCACTAACCTGGGTTTAATGCCGCTAATTATAAGACCATTTGCTCGTTCGACTTGACCGTTGGTTTGTGGGTGATAGACTGAAGCATAATCGAGCTTGATGCCCATTTTGCTGCACCAGAGTTTTACCTCGTCGGCCGTGAAGTTCGTGCTGTTATCAGTGATGATGCTGTGGGGGACGCCATAACGGTGTACAACCCTGGATATGAAATCTATCACCGGTCCGGATTCGGCTGTTTTAACCGGTTTAGCCTCTATCCATTTGGTGAATTTATCCACCATGACCAATAAGTATTTTTTTCTTATGGGTTCCCCCTTTAAGGGGTCCAACCATGTCAAGCCCCCAGACCGCGAAGGGCCATGTAATGGGGATTGTTTGGAGGGCGGTGGGTGGCATGTGGCTTTGATTTGCAAAGAGCTAGTAACCGGCGCAACATTGGACCAAGTCCTGTGCATCTGCCCGGGCCGTTGGCCAATAGAATCCTGTACGGAAGGCCTTGCTTACAAGAGCTCGGGCTGCGGCGTGATGACCGCCGAGTCCGGCGTGAATTTCTGCCAAAAGGTTCCGCCCTTCCTCTTCGGAGATGCACCTTTGAAGGACTCCGGTAGCGCTTTTTTTGTACAATTCTCCCTCATGGACCCTGTAGGCCTTGGATCGCCGCACTATGCAGCGTGCCTCATTTTGGTCCTCCGGAAGTTCCTGTCTAGTTAGGTAGGCCAAGAATGGTTCTGTCCACAGGGCAATAATGGCCATTATTTTGTGGGCTGAATGTGTTATTTCAGTGGCGGAGCCTCCGATTCTGTGAGAGAATTCGGTATTGGGTATTTTGGCCGGGTCCGGACTATTGTTATCGGTGTCCCCTTCCCATGCTACGGATGGCTTGAAGAGCCGTTCCAGAAATATGTTGGGAGGGACCGCGTCGCGTTTTGCGCCAATGCGGGCGAGGATATCCGCCGACTGATTGTTTTCCGAGCCACATGGTGAAATTCGAGCCCCTCGGACCGAGCCGACATTTTTAAGACGGCGTTGCGATAAGCTGCCATTTTCGGATCCTTGGCATCAAAGTCCCCATTTATTTGGGATATCGCGAGGTTCGAATCCCCGCGCACCTTTAGGCGTTGAATGCCCATGGATACTGCCATCCGGAGACCATGTAGAAGGGCCTCATATTCGGCTGCGTTGTTGGAGTCCGTATACATTATCTGTAGTACGTATTGAATGGTATCTCCTGTTGGGGATGTCAAAACGACGCCAGCCCCTAGACCAGCCAACATTTTGGAGCCGTCGAAGTGCATGATCCAGTTTGAATATGTGTCGTACTCTTTAGGGAGTTCGGCTTCCGTCCACTCAGCGATGAAGTCAGCCAAAACTTGCGACTTAATAGCTCGCCGTGGCTTGTAACTTATGTCGAACGGGAGGAGCTCAATGGCCCATTTGGCAATCCGGCCCGTCGCGTCGCGGTTGTTTTATAATATCGTTAAGTGGTACTTCCGAGGCTACCGTTATCGAACACTCTTGAAAGTAGTGTCGCAGCTTCCGGGATGCCATAAATACCATGTACGCTATGTTTTGATAATGCGGGTACCGTGATTTACATGGAGCAAGGACAATGGACACAAAGTAAACCGGCTTTTGAAGGGGTAATTTGTGTCCGTCCACTTCTCGCTCAACGACGAGAACTGCGCTTACTACTTGATGAGTTGCCGCAATGTATAGTAGCATTGGTTCGTCAATGTTTGGCGCGGCCAGGACTGGGTTTGTTGCCAATATGGCTTTTATTTCGTTGAGTCCGGCCGTGGCGGCATCCGTCCACTCGAAGTGTTCGGTGCACCAGAGGAGGCGATAAAGGGGTAATGCCTTTTCTCCCAAGCGGGAGATAAAGCGACTTAGAGCCGCCACACATCCAGTCAATTTTTGTATTTGTTTGAGGTCTGTTGGGCTAGCCAACTGTGACAACGCTCAGATTTTGGCCGGATTAGCTTCAATACCTCTACTGGAGACAATGAATCCCAGGAGCTTTCCGGCTGGTACGCCGAAAACGCATTTTTGCGGATTGAGCTTGATGTCATATGTTCGGAGGTTGTCGAATGTGAGCCTCAACTCATCTACTAGAGTTTCGACATGCTTGGTTTTAACGACCACATCATCTACGTATGCCTCCACTGTTTTGCCGATCTGGTTTGCCAGACATGTCTGAATCATGCGCTGATATGTTGCGCCGGCGTTTTTGAACCCGAAGGGCATTGTGTTGAAGCAGAATGGGCTGTATGGTGTGATGAATGCCGTTGCGGCTTGGTCTGGCTCTGCCATTTTAATTTGATGGTAGCCGGAGTATGTGTTGAGGAAACACAATGAATCGTGTCCTGCGGTAGCATCGATGATTTGATCGATGCGGGGGAGGGGGAAGGGATCCTTTGGGTAGGCCTTGTTAAGGTCCTTAAAATCGACGCACAAGCGCCAGGATTTGTCCTTCTTTGGTACCATCACCAGGTTTGCTAGCTAGTCCGGATGTTTTATGTCTCTGATGAATCCGGCCTCCAATAGCTTGGCTAGTTCCTCTCCCATGGCTTGTCTCTTAGGTTCGGAGAAACGTCGAAGAGCCTGCTTGACTGGCTTGAATCCTTTTAGGATATTTAGGCTGTGCTCAGCCAGCCTGCGTGGGATTCCTAGCATGTCTGAAGGATGCCAGGCAAAAATGTCCCAGTTCTTGCGTAGGAACTCTCGCAGTGCAGCATCAACATCAGGGTTTAATTGTGCCTCGATGGAAGCTGTTTTTGTAGGGTCCGTTGGATGGACTTGGAATTTGACTATTTCATCCGCCGGTTTAAAGGAGGTGGGCTTGGATCTTTCATCGAGTATCACGTCGTCCTATTCACCGTGGAGCGCAGCGCAGTTAGTTCCTCGGCCGCTAGGGCTTCGGATAGTGCCTCGAGGGCCAGTGCGGCTGTCTTATTTTCGGTGCGGAGTGCTATGTCCGAATCACTAGCAAGAGTGATGATTCCGTTGGGCCCGGGCATTTTGAGCTTCATGTACCCGTAATGGGGTATGGCTTGGAAGATTGTAAACGCCTCCCGCCCTAGTAGAGCGTGGTATCCGCTGCTGAACGGGGCCACTTGGAATGTAATTTCTTCGGACCTATAATTATCCGGTGTGTCGAATACCACATCTAGTGTGATTTTCCCAGCACAGCGTGCTTCCCGATTGGGGATGATTCCTCTAAAGGTTGTGCTACTTTACTCAATGCGGCTCCAGTCTATTTCCATATTTTGAAGAGTTTCCTCATAGATGAGGTTTAATCCGCTGCCGCCGTCCATGAGTACCTTGGTGAGTCGAAAGTCGTCCACGATTGGACTGAGGACCAGTGCGGCTGGTGCTTGGGCTGTTCGGAATTTGGGTTCGTCACTGGCATTGAAGGTAATAGCCGTGTCACTCCAAGGATTTATTTCTGCTACGTGGCAGATTTCGGCCATGCTGCGGAGTGTTCGCTTGCGTCTATTATTTGACGCGAAGGTCTCAAAGACCGTTAACATCGTATTGGTTTTCACGGGATGGTGCTCTGTGGTATTTGGGAGGAGTAGATCCTCACCACTTTTGGCCACCTGCTGGAGTATCCAACATGCTCTAAGGCTGTGTGTTGGTATTGCATCCACTGTACTATGAATTTTGCAGGGTCCGTTGAGCCAACCCTCCAGTACGGTTCCTTGCCCCGTAGAGGGCTTTTTCTTCTTGGTAGTTAACCCAGGTGTATTGTGATAATGCACCCTTTTATTTCGGACTGGGTTTGTATTCAGGGCCGGATTATCCCAAAATTTTATTTCGGTTTTCCAGGCGCTTTCCATCGCACAGTACTTTCGTACTATGTACACCAAGTCGGCAAAGCGTGTGATTTCGCGGCGACTTATGGCGTTGAGGATTCCCTAGTCCATGCAATTATTGCAAAAAAATGAAATTGCGTCTTCCTCGCGGCGGTCCTTTATCCTGTTCATGACCAGGAGGAATCTGGCCCAGTAATGGTGTATTGTTTCTTCGGGCTCTTGCCTAATTTGGGGTAGATCGCGTATGTTTGAGTGGGTGGGTGGAATTGAATCCGAATCCACACCCAATCTGAGACTCAGGGGCCAAGGAGTTTCCGAACTCGGAAGTTTGGATTCTTGGATATTTTCCGATGAATCTAGCCCGCTGCCTGATTCTAGGTTCACGCCTTGAGTGACGTCCTCCCCTCCGTGGATATCCGGCTTGGAGGGATCGGGAATCCGGACATAGCTAGTCCTTAAGATAGATGAAGGGTTGCCGCATTGTTCCTCCACCACTGCAACGTGATGGGTGACCTGGGGAGAGTTGATCTCTCTCAGATCGGGTTTAGGCCCAATCTGATCGTAGTCTCTAGCGACTCCCAGGGCGGCGATGTGATCCAAGAGCTCGTTCAGGGAAGAGAGCTCCATTGGATCTAACTGCTCGGCGAGTTCCGAGTTGACGTGAAGATTGCTTTCGATGACCCAGAAGTCATAGTCGGCGCAGCGGCCGAATAGGCGGTCATAAGAAAACCACCTAGCCGGAGAGTTTGGCCGATAGCCAAAGCTCCCTCCGCAATAGTGCCATCTTTAAAGACGGGACGAGACATCCTTCCTGATGGCGATGGCACAGTGGAACTCTCAATGAAAGCACCAATGTCGGTGTCAAAACAGGCGGATCTCGGGTAGGGGGTCCCGAACTGTGCGTGTAGGCCGGATGGTAACAGGAGGCAGGGGACACGATGTTTTACCCAGGTTCAGGCCCTCTTGATGGAGGTAAAACCCTACGTCCTGCTTGATTGATATTGATGATATGGGTAGTACAAGAGTAGATCTACCACGAGATCAGAGAGGCTAAACCCTAGAAGCTAGCCTATGGTATGATTGTATATTATGGTTGTTATCCTACGGACTAAAACCCTTCGGTTTATATAGACACCGGAGAGGGTTAGGGTTACACAAGGTCGGTTACAAAGGAGGAGATATCCATATCCGTATTGCCTAGCTTGCCTTCCACGCCAAGTAGAGTCCCATCCGGACATGAGACGAATTCTTCAATCTTGTATCTTCATAGTCTAACAGTCCGGCCAATGGATATAGTCCGGCTATCCGGAGACCCCCTAATCCAGGACTCCCTCAACCCTCCACTGGCTGAAAGCAGTGCTCATAGATTTTGTTGAACACTTCAACAAAGTAGCAAGGAGCAATAAAATCTTCAATATTTTTGTTGCACTTGTAGATGGCACTAATTGCATGGTGGCAAGGAAGCCCTGCCAGCTGGAAGTACCCACAAGAGCATGTCCATTTTTCAGGTCCACAGTGTACTGCCTTCCCCTTCCATTCACTTGCTTTACTTCAAATCCATTTTCTCCATTCCAAAGCACTTCAAGATCATATTTTTCCACTAAAGTTGGCACCTTTCTCTCTTTGTTCCTGAATTCTCACAAGTACTTTCTTCCTAATTTTTTCATTCATAGAAATAATAGGATAAAACCTAGCATCAACTATAGCATGGTTGAATGACTCACAAAGGTTGTTGTCAACTGACTCACAATTTGAACCAACTGGCAAGAAAGCCCTTGCCCAGTGTGAGGGAGTCCTGGATTAGGGGGTGTTCGGGTAGCCGGACTATACCTTCAGCCGGACTCCTGGACTATGAAGATACAAGATTGAAGACTTCGTCCCGTGTCCGGATGGGACTTTCCTTGGCGTGGAAGGCAAGCTTGGCGATGCGGATATTCAAGATCTCCTACCATTGTAACCGACTTTATGTAACCCTAACCCTATCCGGTGTCTATATAAACCGGAGGGTTGTAGTCCATAGGCAATCAACTCCATACACAACAATCATACCATAGGCTAGCTTCTAGGGTTTAGCCTCCTTGATCTCGTGGTAGATCTACTCTTGTACTACCCATATCATCAATATTAATCAAGCAGGAGTAGGGTATTACCTCCATCGAGAGGGCCCGAACCTGGGTAAAACAAAGTGTTCCCTGCCTCCTGTTACCATCCGGCCTAGACGCACAGTTCGAGACCCCCTACCCGAGATCCGCCGGTTTTGACACCGACATTGGTGCTTTCATTGAGAGTTCCTCTGTGTCGTCACAATCAGGAAGGATGCCTCCTCCCGTCTTTAAAGACGGCGCCGTTGCTAAGGGAGCCTTGGCTGTCGGTCAAACCCTCCGGCTAGGTGGTTTCCTCATGACCGCCTGTTCGGCTGTTGCGCCGACGGTGACCTCTCGGGTCATCAAAAGCAACCTACACGTCAGCTCGGAGCTCGTCGAGTAGCTAGATCCAAAGGAGCTCTCTTCCGTAAACGAGCTCTTGGATCGCATCGCCGCCCTGGGAGTCGCTACGGATTACGACTAGGTTGGGCTTAAACCCGATCTAAGAGAAATTAACTCTCCCCAAGTCACCCACCACGTTGCCGTGGTAGAGGCGCAGTGCGGCGACCCTTCATCTATTTTAAGGACTAGCTATGTCCGAATTCCCGACTCCTCCAAGCCGGATACCCACGGAGAGGAGGATGTAACTCAAGACCTGAGCTTAGGATCAGGCAACGGGCTAGATTCATTGGACAACATCCAAGAATCCGAACTTTAGAGTTCGGAAACTCTTCGGCCTCCGAATCTTGAATTGGGTGAGGTTTCAGATTCAACGACACCCGCCCACCCGAACATATGCGATCTCTCCCAAATCAGGCAGAGGCCCGAGGAAACAGTACATCATTACTGGGCCAGATTCCTCCTGGTTATGAACAGGATAAAGGATTGCCGCGAGGGTGACGCAATCTCAATTTTCTGCAGTAATTGCACGGACGAGGGAATCCTTAACGCCGTAAGTCATCGTGATATTACACGCTTCGCCGACTTGGCGTCCATAGTACAAAAATACTGTGCGATGGAAAGCGCCTGGAAAACCGAAATAAAGTTTTGGGATAATCCGGCCTTGAATAGTAATCCCGTCTGAACTAAGAGGGTGCATCATCATAGGACACCCGGGATAAACACCAAAAAACCAAAACCCTCTACAGGGCATGGAACCGTACTGGAAAGGTGGCTTGATGGACCCTGTAGAATTCACAATACAGAGGACGCCACACCAACTCACAGCCTTAGAGCATGTTGGATACTCCGGCAGGTGGCCAAAATCGGCAAGGATCTCTTAATTCTGGAGGCTGCAGAAAGCCAGCCCGAGGACACCAGTACCTCTCTCACAGTCTTCGAGACTTTCACATCAAACAATGTGCGAAAAAGAACACTCCGCAGCCTCACCGAAGTCTATCAAGTTGCAACAATAAATCCATGGAGCGACACTACCATTACCTTCAACGCAAGTGATGAACCTAGATTCCGAACAGCCCGAGCACCAGCCGCATTGGTCCTCAGTCCCATAGTGGATGGCTTTCGCCTCACCAAGGTGCTCATGGATGGAGGCAGCGGACTGAACCTCATTTATGAGGAAACCCTTCAAAAAATGGAAATAGACTGGAACCGCGTCGAGCGAAGCAGCACAACCTTTAGAGGAATAATCCCCAGTCGGGAAGCGCGCTGCACAGGAAAAATCACACTAGATGTGGTGTTCGGCATGCCGGATAATTACAGGTCCGAAGAAGTCATGTTTCAGGTGGACCTGTTTAAGAGCGGATATCACGCTTTACTAGGGCGGGAAGCATTCACAATCTTCCAAGCAATACCCCATTATGGGTACATGAAGCTTAAGATGCCCGGGCCGAATGGAATTATCACCCTAGCTAGTGATCCGCACATAGCACTCCGCGCCGAAAACAAGACAGCCGCATTAGCCCTTGAGGCACTATCCGAAGCCTTAGCGGCCGAGGAACTGACTGCGCTGCGCTCCACGGTTAACAGGGATGATATGATACTCGACAAAAGATCCAAATCCACATCCTTCAAGCCAGCCGATGAAATAGTTAAATTCCAGGTCCATCCAACGGACCCCAATAAAACAGCTTCAATCGGGGCACGACTGAACCCTGATGCAGACGCCGCACTACGAAAGTTCCTACGAGAGAACTGGGACATCTTCGCCTGGCACCCTTCAGACATGCCAGGGATCCCACGCAGGCTGGCCGAACACAGCTTTAAACCTGTCAAACAAGCCCTTCGGCGTTTTTCCGAACCCAAGAGACAGGCTATGGGAGAGGAGCTAGCCAAGCTATTGGAGGCCGGATTCATCAGAGACATAAAACATCCGGACTGGCTAGCAAACCTGGTGATGGTACCAAAGAAGGACAAATCCTGGCGCCTGTGTGTCGACTTTAAAGACCTTAACAAGGCTTGCCCAAAGGATCCCTTCCCCCTCCCCCGCATCGACCAAATTATCGATGCCACCGCAGGACACGATTTGTTGTGTTTCCTCGATGCATACTCCGGTTACCATCAAATCAAGATGGCAGAATCAGACCAAGCTACAACAGCATTCATCACACCATACGACCCATTCTGCTTCAACACAATGCCCTTCGGGCTAAAAAACGCCGGCGCAACATATCAGCGCATGATCCAGACATGTCTGGCAAATCAGATCGGCAAAACAGTGGAGGCATATGTGGACGATGTGGTCATTAAATCAAGACATGTCGAATCTCTAGTAGACGACTTGAGGCTTACATTCGATAACCTCCGAAAATATGACATCAAGCTCAACCCGGAAAAATGTGTCTTCGGCGTTCCAGCCGGAAAGCTCTTGGGCTTCATTGTATCCGGTAGAGGAATTGAAGCAAATCCAGCCAAGATCCGAGCTTTGTCACAATTGGATATCCCAAAGGACCTCAAACAAATACAAAAATTAACCATATGCGTGGCGGCTTTAAGCCGCTTCATCTCCCGCTTGGGAGAAAAGGCACTACCCCTCTATCGCCTCCTTCGGCGCACCGAACACTTCAAGTGGACGGATGACGCCACGGCCGGACTGGATGAAATAAAAGCCATATTGGCAACAAACCCAGTCCTGGCCGTGCCAATCATCGGCGAACCAATGTTATTGTACATTGCAGCAACACACCAAGTTGTCAGCGCAGTGCTCGTTGTTGAGCGGGAAACGGACGGACACAAATTCCCCCTTCAAAGGCCGGTCTACTACGTGTCCACTGTCCTCACTCCATGCAAATCACGGTACCCGCATTATCAAAAGATTGGATACGCGGTATTCATGGCATCCCGGAAGCTACGACACTACTTTCAACAGTGTTCCATAATAGTAGCCTCGGAAGTGCCACTAAACGATATTATCAACAACCGTGATGCAACGGGCCGGATTGCAAAATGGGCCATCGAGCTTCTCCCGTTCGATATAACCTATAAGCCACGGCGAGCTATTAAATCGCAAGTTCTGGCCGACTTCGTCGCAGAATGGACGGAGGCCGAGCTCCCTAAAGAGTACGGCACATATTCAAACTGGATTATGCATTTCGACGGCTCCAAAATGTTGGCCGGACTGGGGGCTAGTGTCGTCCTGACGTCCCCCATAGGAGACACAGTCCAATATGTGCTCCGGATCATGTACATGGATTCCAACAATGCAGCCGAATATGAGGCCCTCCTACATGGCCTCCGGATAGCAGTATCCATGGGTATCCAGCGCCTAGAGGTAACCTCGCGATATCCCAAATAAATGGAGACTTCGACGCCAAGGACCCAAAAATGGCAGCTTACCGCAACGCCGTACTAAAAATGTTAGCTCGGTTCGAAGGGCTGGAGTTTCACCATATAGCCCGAGAAAACAATCAAGCAGCAGACGTCCTGGCACGCATCGGAGCAAAACGCGATGCAGTCCCCCCCAACATCTTCTTGGAAAGATTGTTCAAGCCATCCGTAGCATGGGAGGGGGAACCCGCAAATAACAGCCCGGACCCAGCCGCACCACTCGACGCCGAACAATCTGACACAATTAGAGGCCTTGCCAATGAAATTACACATTCAGCCCACGTAATAATGGCGATCATCGCCCCGTGGACAGAACCATTCCTAGCCTACCTAACTAGGCAGGAACTCCCGGAGGACCAAAACGAGGCCCGCTGCATAGTGCGACGATCTAAAGCCTATAGAGTCCATGAGGGAGAGCTTTATAAGAAAAGCACTACCGGAGTCCTTCAAAAGTGCATCTCCGAAGAGGAAGGGCGGAACCTTCTGGCTGAAATTCATACCGGACTCGGTGGTCACCACGCCGCTGCTCAGTCCCTTGTTAGCAAGGCTTTCCGTACAGGATTTTATTGGCCGGCGGCCCGGGCAGACGCTCAGGACCTAGTCCAACGATGCACTGGTTGCCAACTTTTTGCCAACCAAAGCCATATGCCACCCACCACACTCCAAATTATACCCATCACCTGGCCTTTTGTGATCTGGGGGCTTGACATGGTCGGACCCCTTAAAGGTGGGACCGATAGGAAAAAATACTTACTGGTCATGGTGGATAAATTCACCAAATGGATAGAAGCCAAGCCTGTTAAAATGGCCAAATCCAGACCTGTGATAGACTTCATATCCGGGGTTGTACACTGTTATGGCGTCCCCCACAGCATCATAACCGATAACGGTACAAACTTTACCGCCGACGAGGTAAAACTCTGGTGCAAAAACATGGGCATCAAGCTCGATTATGCTTCCGTCTATCACCCACAAACCAACGGCCAGGTCGAACATGCAAATGGTCTTATCATGAGCGGCATTAAACCTAGACTGGTGCGGTCCCTCAAGGAATCTAACACGCACTGGGTAGAGGAGCTCGACTCCGTGCTATGGGGGCTGCGGACCACGCCAAATCGCACCACCGGATACACACCATTTGTTATAGTGTACGGCGCAGAGGCAGTTCTGCCCTGCGACATAATTCATGACTCACCTAGAGTGCGCATGTACGAAGAAAGAGAAGCCGAGCTCGATCGGCAGGACAACTTGGACGCCCTGGAGGAGGAGCGTGACGTGGCAAAAGCCCGTTCCGCATTTTATCAACAGCAGGCCCGAAGATATCAAAGCAGAGAAGTACGGGCCAAAAATTACAATGTTGGCGAACTGGTTCTACGCCTGCCGGATAAGAAAAAGGACAAACTCAAGCCCAAGTGGGAAGGTCCATTCATAATCACCAAGTCCTGACTGGCGGGGTGTACCGCCTGCGAGATGCATCGGATAACCGACTCGAGCCGAACCCGTGGAACGCCACCTGTCTCCGAACATTCTATGCCTAGCGCCGGACTCTATGTTCGTCTCCTTCCTCTGTCCATTTTTTGCATTTTTCTGTCTTACATTTCTCTCCTTCCCCTCTTTTCTTTTATAGCCGTTAAAGGCTCATCTAGTGACGCGCCACTCGCGCTCATTAAACCTGGGGGCTTCTTTAACAGAAGCTTATTTATACGGGCTTCACGCCCAACACATGCGTCAAACTTCCGCATGTACCTTTTTTCTTCACCATTATATGCATCGATATGACTTAAGTTTTGGCCAAGCTGGGTTGCCTGGATCCTGTGCTTACCCCTACATTCCTGATTGTTCGGCTAGGCGGTAAAGGGAGCACCTCTGCGATTATTACTGCTGGGTCAGCCGGATGTGTACCTCAGACTGGGTGAAGCTGAAAGCTAGCATTCTTAAGGGAATATTCGGTCGGTGAGATAAAAGATGATCTTTTTACTCATTTTATGCCCCCCAGATGCTTTTTTTCTGCGTCTTTTTACGCAGTCCGGACATGCACTTTAGGGCATGCCTCCCAGCGAAAGGAACCCCTAACGGAACTATTCTCTCTGGAAGATGTTTCTTACTAACCATGTAATATAACATAACTAGTTGGGCACTTGTCTGATAAAGCACTAGTGACCCCTACGCCTGGTCTCCACACATACCACGGTTCTTATATAACCACTATGGTATTCGGACACACTCCAGACCGTCAGGTCCCGAGGTTGAAGCGAAAAGGTCGGCAACGACAAACGATCTACAATCCGGCTAGAAGGCATTACACATGTCAATTCAAAATTACATAGTCATTCTGACTGATTGTATTCCTCTTCTATACCATCTAACAGGCTGTCCAATTTACAGTCCTGCTGGGAATACTTCGCGGCTAACTCTACTTGGCCGTATACTAAGCTTACAGGGATCTCCTTCCCGCCAGGCCCCACTGGTCCGACCTCGGCCATGTGGTTTGGGTCAGACTTCGTAAAACGGGTATTCACCATGGCCCAGGCCTCCCTAGCGCCTTGTCGGCAGGCCGATATCTTCCACAACCGGAAGCGCCGCCGAGCTCCCTTCAGCTTCTCCGCAAGCTCTCCAAGACCCTCGGGCATGGAGTGGGCAGGCCATAAGGCTTGGGTAACGCCTCGCATTGCCTGCCGAATTCGCTCGTCCAGTTGCATGAGTTCGGGAAGAAGGTCACCCGTAGAACCGGGCATGTCCTCTGCAGGATGACCTGTGAGCATACCTATAGACATTACTCTGTTAGTCGACTTCCTCGCTGAACTCTTTTTTCAAAGTTCGTTCAAGCACTTACTAAAAATGCCGCGTCGAAGCCGCTGATTCTCCTTCGTGGAGTCTGACAGCTGGCCACGAACATCTTTAAGTTCAACGTCCAGCTTGGTGTTGGCATCTTGAAGATCATTCTTCTCTCGCCTCACCTTTGTCAACATACTCTCACCGGCCTTTAGCCGGCGTAAGAGTTGTTGCTTGTCGGATCTAGTCCGGCGCCATCTGCAATATGATTTGTCAGATTTGCACCCACACCGCACAATACTAATCTTTCGAAGTGTATCTTACCTGAGGGGGTCTCTTTGGGCTCCCCTGCTGCGGCTAGTGCGGCCTCTAGTTGGGCCTTGCACTTTTGGGACAGTACGGTATTCTTCTCTGTAAGAAGCTGCATATCAAATGATCCTTAAATCAGTTGCTCTAACTGTTTCAAGTCTTGGGGGCTACTGGTATATATATATTTGACCAAAATTTTCTTACCCGTATGTCTTTTACATACTGCTCCGTGGCTCTAGCTAAACCATTTTGAGCGGCACGGAGGTACGCATCTTCCGAATTAAAGGCATCTAAAGCCTCTTGGGAGAAACAAGCGTCGCGTAGAACAGTCCGGCGACGCCTGTGGTTCATGGCACTCTCCACTTCAGAATTTGTGGCAGACAACCTGTCCACATCCTCCATCGGAGGAGCGTCCGGTGCGCGCCTTGTGCTCGCCTCCGCTTCCTGGCCAGACGTTGGAGCCTGGCTGGTCGAGGCGCGATTGGCAACCTCTCCGGATGTAGTCCGGCGAGGTCTCTTCGTTCTGAAGATAGCACGAACGTTAATATGCCCTGACAGGATAACACCAGGGAAATAGAGGGTGCGCTATACCTTTGCGCCGGCATCTCAGTCCGGACTACATTCCTTTTTGCCCCACGGGGCCCTGCGGCCCCTCGTTGGCTAGCCGGCGCAGGTTCGGCCTCCTACCTCGGAAATCTCCCCTGCAAAACACGGTTGTCATCAGAAACACCGGAATACGTGAGAATGGAATCTTTCTCAAGGGAATGAGACTCTGGTTTCTGTCACCTGGGAGTCCGGGATTAACCCTGGGTAATCAGCCGTGATGGCTACCAAGGTATTGTCCTTGCTTAGCTGATGGAACACCCCGTCGATAAGCTCCACCGATATGTACGGATCCTCTTCGGAGTCCGGATCGAGGGACCGTTCTGGGTCCTCGGGTTGTGGAGGGCGGCTGTTTATATCCTTTACCACTTGTCGCAGTTCCTGCATTGAAGTCGTTAGACTACATATCTAACCGTGGGAGTACAAAACAAACGGGCAAGCACAATTATTCACTTACCCAACTTGGAGCATCGTACATAGTAAATCCGGCCTGCGGATTGACGCGGAGGAATTCCTCCTTTTCTCCCTTGTACAAAGAGGATAAGATCTTTACTAGGGCGGCAGCTGAGGCCGGCCCCTTACGACCGTAACGTGTGGCGTCATCCTCCCCGTTGAAATCCCACATGGGGTGGCCTCTATATTGAAGCGGCTGCACCCCCCGCATAATGCATGCGGCCATGACTCCAGTCATGGTTAGTCCGGAATGAGCCAACAGTCTTATCCGGCCCGTCAGGTAAAGGACGTCTCTGTCGCTTTCTCTCTGAGAGCTCCGCGGACGCCAGCTCAAGCGTTTCTTCAATGGAGCACTGTTGAACTCAGGGAGACCGACCCGGATAGGGTCCGGTAGCGGGACGTCATCTATATAAAACCATTCCGAAGACCAGTCCTCAAACGCCTTCTTTGGGATTCCGGATAGGTATCCGGTCCCGGCGATGCACCATACTTCGGCTCCGTCCACTTGGTATATAGACCCCTTTTGAGAACGGGGCACCAGGCAGAATAACCTCTTCCACAGCGCGAAATGAGCCTCTACGCCTAAAAATAGCTCGCAAAGGGCGACGAAACCCGCAATATGCAATACGGAGGCGGACATGAGATTGTGCAGCTGGAGGCCGTAGAACTCCAGAAGCCCGCGGAGAAATGGATGAATTGGAAATCCCAGTCCCCTTATTAGATAGGGGAAGAGGCACACCCGCTCTCCTTTAGAAGGATTGGGGGTGCTCTCCGCTTGTTTTCCGCCATTATAGGTGGCGAGACCGGCTCGGACCGGGACCATGTATGCCGGAGGGAGAAATCCCTTGGCCTGAAGTGACGCTAACTTGCTATGGGGGATGGTGCAACTCTCCCAGTCCCCGGGTTTGGGACCGGAGGGGCGAGGGGAGGAGCTGTGACGGCTGGTCATGTTGGAATGGATCTTTGCTGGAAGCGCTCTGATGATAACTCGCGGAAAGGAGAAGATGTGGTTTGGACCTAAATGCCCACCCGTTAAATAGGTGGATCGTTTATACGGCTAGGGGCGTGGATGTAAACACGCCCTGGCTTTTCGCATTCGTCTGACACATGGAAGATGGCCATTATTGGACGTGGAAGCCGAGGAACACTACATTACGTAAATCGGACATTATTCCTACAAGTACACAAGATTTGGAGAAGAACCCACCTTGCAATGCCGAACAATCTGCGTGCCGGACTCGTCGTCATTGAAGCCTGGTTCGGGGGCTACTGAGGGAGTCCTGGATTAGGGGGTGTTCGGGTAGCCGGACTATACCTTCAGCCGGACTCCTGGACTATGAAGATACAAGATTGAAGACTTCGTCCCATGTCCGGATGGGACTTTCCTTGGCGTGGAAGGCAAGCTTGGCGATGCGGATATTCAAGATCTCCTACCATTGTAACCGACTTTATGTAACCCTAACCCTATCCAGTGTCTATATAAACCGGAGGGTTGTAGTCCGTAGGCAATCAACTCCATACACAACAATCATACCATAGGCTAGCTTCTAGGGTTTAGCCTCCTTGATCTCGTGGTAGATCTACTCTTGTACTACCCATATCATCAATATTAATCAAGCAAGAGTAGGGTATTACCTCCATCGAGAGGGCCCGAACCTGGGTAAAACAAAGTGTTCCCTGCCTCCTGTTACCATCCGGCCTAGACGCACAGTTCGGGACCCCCTACCCGAGATCCGCCGGTTTTGACACCGACACAGTGCACTCGCTCAGTCCTCATGATGTCTTTAGCCCCTTCAGGAGTGACTTGTGCAACCTTGGCTTTATAATAGTTGAAATCTTGCCTGTTGGAAGCCTTAGCAACTGGCCAGAATTTCTTTTGCCACTCATGATTTCTATGTTTCTTCCTCCAATTAGCATAAATGTGCCTAGCACACATCCTATGATCTGCAGCAGGAAGGTAATCATTCACTGCATTTATCAAGCCCTTCTGCTGATCAAAAATAATAACCCAGCCAGCTCCATTATTGTTTATTTCCAAGTCCTTAATGAGTATCCGAACAAACCACTTCCATGTGATATTAGTTTCATTCTCAACTACATCCCAGGCTAGTGGATACATCTGATTATTTGCATCTCTACCTATGGCACACAATAGCTCACCCTTCACTGCACCTTTGAAGAAACAACCATCAAGGCCTATTACTTTTCTGCAACCAGCCTTGAATCCTTGCTTCGTTGCATTAAAGCACACATAGAAGCTCTGGAATACACTTACCTCCATGTTGGTTGGATCTATGCAAACAGCAACTGTGCTTTCAGGGTTGCTCCTTAGCAGCTCAAGTTGGTAGTCAAACACTCTAGTATATTCATTGTTCATTCAACACAATAATTTGTCCATGACAATTCTTTTTGCATGCTTGCACTTTGAAGTGGAGACATCAGCAAACATATCTTGCAAAACAGTTGCTTTCATGCTCTCAATTTTCCACATAGGATTTGCCAATATGAAGTGCTCATAACTCTGTGCAATCACCTTTGCAGTAACCAACTTGTTGCATCTGTTATGTGCACATTGGTGATCATCATTATATGTTATGACTTGGAATCTTGAAGTCCTTGATCTCTTGGCTGCATATATCAGCCATGGGCAGCCAGGCCATCCACACTTTTCCCTTACTCTGTCACACTCAGATTTCATGAACTTGATGCTCCTCTTTGTTACTAGTCCATATCTTCTCAAAGCTTTGCACAGCTGATTCTTGCTTCTAAAAACCATGGTCAAAGCAAAATGTGGTACTTCACTTTCAGGGTTGTATCTTGGGAATGTACTCTTCCTCTTTCTTATATGACCATCTGAATCTTCATCATAGCTGTAGTCCTCATCAGATGAATCATAGTTCCAATCCATTTCTTCTCTTTCAATTTGCTCCTCCATGTTGGCAATCAATTCAATTGGCACTGGCCCTGTAGCATCCCTACCTATCTAGCTCTTGGAGTCCCTCATCCTTTTCTTAAATTTCCTAGCATGTCTCCTGAGCTCCACAACTTCTGAATCCTCCCCACTATCATCAGTATGTCCAATGTATTTAGTGTCACTGTCTGAGTCTGAATTTTGATTGCCACTGTCAACATTTGCAGCTATCACCATCTGGTTATTGACATGCCCTGAAGCCTGAGGTTCAGAAGCACGGGTTGATGCAGGTTGACTTGGATCCAAAACCTGAGAAAAAACTCCTTCCATGCCTGCCATTTCATCCACATCTACTTCTCTGGCATTGCTTCTTCTCTGCTTCAAGGGGCTGCAAATTCTTTGAGTGATCACACCAGTTTCATCAGGTATGAGCACATCAGTGTCAGACTTTGCAGGTTCAACACCAGTTACTGCATCTGGTTCATCAGCAGTTATAACTGCATCTGGTTCTTCAGTGGTTATAACTGCATCTACTTCATCATCATCACTCTGTTCCATGATTTCATCCTCAAAATCACTCCCACTGCTGTTGTCATTGCTATCTTCCTCTCCATGATACTCCACATACACATCAGCAACTCCTCCAACACAAATGTACTCAGCCATCTTCACACACCAATTGTCATCATTAAGGAACACTAAGCCATTGATAAGCTCTTTTCCAGGAAGCAGAAAATAGAACTTCATCGATTCCATCAACTGAGTATGATCTTTTAAATAGCCTTTCACTTCCTGCAAAGACAATTTATCCCTCTCAATCTCTAACATTGCTTGATCTCCTCCAACATAGTCCAAATTTGGACCAATGCGGATGAACTTCCCTCCAATATGAAACCGAACGTTCAAAATCTCACTTGAGTCCATGATTTCACTGAAAAAACATACACCGCGATCAAAATAAAGCATAACAACCTATTCCCTTCACAAAATAAATCAATCTTTTTGCGTCACCCAAATCGTCCCCAAATCTGCCACTGAAACCCTAACCCTAATGCCGCAACTACTCCAACCTATGAATAACAAGGGAGGAGGGCATCCAGGACATTACCTTCTTCTTCGACGCGCCGTCGCGCCGTCACGATCGTCCCTGAGGTGGCGATCAACCGCCGGTCGCCATTGCCGTCGCCAGAGAAGAAAGAATTCAGGGGGACGCTGAGAGAACGAAGCGAAATGACGGGCCAAACTGGGCCGGCCCACTAATATCGCCTCAGCCGCGCGCCGAACGACCCATCCCGGCCATCCCATTGCCACGTCGGCAATCCCCGTTTGGGAAGCGACACTAAGGTTTGATTTGGACCGGGATTAATTAGTTCAGGGTCAGAACGACAGGGATTTCGACTTCAGGGTTTGATTCGCCGGACGTCTACGAATTCAAGGTTTAAAATGGACTTTTTCCTCTTGGGAGTGGCGTATGTGAGACTTGGTTAGGCCACTTCCATGAGTTTGTACTGAACTGGTTAGGCCACTTCCCTGAGTTTGTACTGAACTGGTTAGGCCACTTTCGTGAGTTTGTACTGAACTCTGTTGCTGGCGATTTAGCCAGTTTGTCATCATAAGGAATACTAGTCTGTTCCTTTCAAAAAAAAAGGAAGATCCCCTAGTAAAAACCAGAGACAAATTACCCATGCCGCTGCATGTCAAGGTCATCGCGGCCCAGAACCATGCACCGACGTCCTATCCAGCGATGCCGTCGAGCATCGCCTGCCAAAGACCGCACCCTCTCTGTCACGAAAATGTTACGTGTGTTGGCCATGCCTGCACTTCACGGCAACTATCTGCAACTAAGCATGTACAACATGATATATGCGTGTCTCACCACGGACCACTTCATGTTTGTTTTAGAACTAGAGAGACGACTTGTTAGCTGACTCATGCAAAAAAATAACAGCGATCGAACATTTGTAAACCAAGTTGCACGTCCCAAAAAGCTTCATTGACTAACACCGATGCAACTAATTAACCCACACACAAACTGCACAATTACAGTTTACACTCAGTCTCTCAGTTGAAGAGGTTCAGCAGCGGGGGCGCCCCGGCCTCCGCCGCGTCGCCGCTGGCTTCCTCGCAGCACGTCGTGGTGGAGTACTCGTCCGACGCGCCGCCTCGCCTCCCGCCGGCCAGCGGCGACGACAAGGGCGTCAGGCAGAGGTCCAGCTCGCACGACTGCAGCACCGGCCCCGGCCCCGGCAGCTTCACCTGCTGCTGCCCTCCTACGGCGCCGCAGCCGGGGCTGTTCTTGCTCCGCTTCCTGGCGGGCGCGGACGTGGAGTTCTCCGGCGAGGAGTGGAGGGAGGAGGAGCTGCCGGTGTTGGTGCCGACGTTGCCGTAGAGGCCGGCCATGTCGCGCTCCGTGAAGGCGGCGGGCACGGCGGAGAGCGAGCGCAGGGAGTCGCCGCGCAGCACGGCCTCGGCGGCGGCCTGGCAGAGGTCCCAGTTGCTGGTCCACATGAGCCCGATGGCGCCGCTCACCGGGTTGATCGTCCGCCCACACGCCTCGTACAGAAGCGACCGGAACAAGGCTGCACCAAATGACACCACACGTTAATCACCCAATAACCCTAACATATAATTATGCCGGAATGGGGAGTATCATATATTAATATCATGCATATGATACTAGTCTATAATACTACATTCCTAATACCAACATTTATTATCATGCATGACACAAAATAACACATCATTTAATATGATACGGTATCATGATAGGATACTCAAGACTCTTTTTCTTTATTTAATTTTATGTTATTTCATCAAAATTGCTTAATTGGCATGCATGATACTACTTATGATACTCTCATTACGGGCAGCCTAAGTATCATGGCTATTTATCAACCGAAGATTCTAGAAATCCTGAAATGTTGTCCGGACTATGCGAGTCTGTAGGAATGCATGGGTGGACGATTCAGCGCCGAAGGGGCAAAAGATATGAATTGACCTCTCGACAGAGGTCGGAGGGCAATCGCCATGATTAATTAGCATATCTCCCAGCACTCTTTAATTAAGGATTTCTGTGTTTGGCAAAGCGCAATTGGGAGCGTGGCTAAAAAGATTCTCTCCTTTAGCCAGTCTGACCCATGGGGGCGTCGGAAGGCCGCGTACCGTCCAAAAGAACGCTTAAAATAATCTACTATAACACTGCCTTCATAGATAGGTCATGTCTAAGCTATAGCCCGGCTGCGTGGGTAACATTGTTCACCGAGACGAAACCAAGGCGATGGGTTTTTAACTTTTCGTACAGGTGGCCGCGCGCTAGCTAGCTAGTTGTACTGATCACCGAGGTAAAGTTAGCCATAGCTAGCGGAGGTAAGATAAGATAAGATTGTACTGTAGTGCACTAAACTAATCGCGACTGTGATCGACAACGCCGGCCGGCCCTCGCGTAGCCTGAAGAGCTGTTTTGCGTTCTCCGCGTTCTTGACAGCCCATCTGCCCTTCCAAATATCTGCCACTACTCTACTGGATGAAGAATTGCGTTAAAAGTAAGGTAGCGAGCGAGATGGTGGTAAGTACCTGGGCGGTGGTGGAGCGGGACGGCGGCGAGGGAGGCGACGAGGCCGGCGCGGCCGAAGAACTTGGCGACGAAGACGGTGGCGTTGGCCTGCGGCTGGGCGCCGTCGATCCACTCGATGCTGGGCCGCAGCACGCAGGCGTCGCTGCACCCCTTGCGCAGCACGCGGCACCCGTTGCAGCTCATCTCGACGGATCAACCAACGGCGCGGCACTCCGTCGATCGACGGATGGAGCCTGGACAGTCGATCACCGTATCGGCCGCCGTACGCCGGAGGTGCGCGGGCGGTGGTTGAGCTGGCGGAGTACGTGCTGCAGATCTTGCTGCTAAACTGGACGTCCGTCTGTCGGTGTCGATATGCGGCGGAGAGGAGGAGTGGTAGCCTGGTAGGGAGTAGCAGAGGAGAGCGGAGACTGCCGGGGCGCTTATATAGAGGAGGGGCGATGCTTCCTTCCTGCTTGGCCTGTGGAAATGGAAATATGCATAGATGCGCCCAAGTGGGAGGCTGGGGGCCGCGGGCTCGAGGAGGAGGAGAAATATTTGGTTGGTGCTGCGGGGTTCCAATGACATTGGGCGGTTGGCGCCCCCGTGTTGCCGCGATGGCCTCGGTCCGCACCAGTCTCTGCTTTCACGGGATCTTCTACGCGTGCTCACCGCTTGCTAGCTCTGTGCCCACATGCTCAAACGAGCTTTGCTACACGTAAGATGTTACAGGGACGAGGGGTTTACAGGGTGTTGTGGCGGTTTTTAATTGGTTATTAGTAGAGGCACGAGCCCACCCACCTCCATTGAAATCGGGGGGAGGGGGGATGGGGGTGTTTATAAAGTTTGGAACGAGCCTGTAGAAACCTTTAACAGCCTATACGACTAAACATTTTTGTACTAAAACCGCAGCCCTTTGTCATCGAGTGCTAGGACGATGACCCACCCTACTTCACTGCGCTAAACGTGTATTTGTGTAACTTGATGCATATTAATTCGCTCAAAAAGATGTGGCTAAAACTTGGATTGGACTATCAAATTATTGTCTTTACTTTTTTTTGAATAGTAATTATTGTATGTATTTCTGAGCCAAGGAAGCAGTTTGCCAATTTAACTAAATATCTTAAGTCCTCCATCTGTCTAAAGTTATACTCCCTCTGTCCGGACTCCATTTCTCAGACAAGTTTTTCCAGATGGAGGGAGTACTAAGTTAGCGGACAATTAATATGAATTGGAGGGAGTATAAGGTTTTTATGTATTAATCGATGTGCCGCTCATAGTTTCCCTACACAGCCCACCTAGGCATTGTTGTCTTGGATATTAAACAGTCTTGACACCCAGTTTTCTTTACTAGAGTATTTGTTAGTTGCAAAAGGTTGAAAAATAGACATGCACTCTCTAGCACGGTTGTAAAGACCTCCTGGAGTGGGGTTATCGACCAAGGCTCGAATCATGGCTCTAAAAAAAGTAGCCCTTGTTGTGTATATTGACGCCGCATAAGCGGTCGGATCCTTTTCTTGACCTTACATTGCAATGCCATAGGGTTGTCTCTATGTTAGGGTCGAGTAAAATTTTTTTTGAAAGGCTACAGACTTTTGTAGAAATTTAGAAAAATTTGTTGAAATAACCTTGGTTGTTTGGATGGGCCGGGTATGGACGGTCGAGCACCCTCGAATATGCCGGAGTTGGGATGTTTACCTATGGTGCAAGCAGTGAGGATAACAGGTAAGGATCCTCTGTTGTAGCGCACCGTTTATGTGGACCGAGCCCCACGTGTCATTCACACTACAACATTGTATAATACTACAAATGATCTCAATCCGAGGATAACAAGCCCCTCCGCATGCATGCATGCATGCATGCAAGGGCTTATCATTTCTCGAGTTTTCCCTTGGCACCTGTGCCGTGTGCTCACTCTCAATTCGGCTTGAACAATTAACGCCGAGATACGATATGGTTTCATTTCATCCACGTAAAACCGCATTGCACGCTTCGTCCTAAGTCCTAACCGAAACACGCATGCGTGGCTGGGCAGCGGAGGCAGCAGAGGATCCCGGCAGGCGGCAGCAGTGGAGTTCTAAGCCGGACGTCTGATTAATTTAAGCCAGGGAAGGAGGCCTGTGGATAGGAACAAAGCGAGGAGGCAAAGCACAAAAGAGAGTTCGGAGCGACGAAAGCTACGGCCCGGTGCGGGGCCCCGGGAGCGAGCGAGGGGCGGGCGGGTGGCCGTGGTGGAGTTGGAATGGAGTCGGCTTGGCCCTGCCCTTTGGGCGGCGCCAAGGGCCGAGGCCGCCGCTCCTCCAACATCCCCGGCAAAACCAACCCCGGCTCCATCCATCAAAGCCTGGCCCTTCGACCCCGACTCGATTCACCCGTACATTCCCATTCCCTCCCCGCTCCGGGATCGTGGCTCCTCTCTCTCTCACACCCGCGCGTGTATCTGGCATTCTGGCCTGGGTGCAACTAGCTGATTTTTATATGCACCAGCTTTTCCTTTCGGCTGCCCATTTTCTTCTACGACGGTACGAGTGGTGGGCCATTCTCCGAAGCCTTTAGTTTGGAGTAGTGGCGGGGTGTGTGTGCTGTGGTTCGTTCCTGTTGCTGGTCGACGGGTGCGGCGTGACGTACTGACGTGCGCCGTCGGGCGACGGAAATGGGATGGGAGGGCCAGGTCGGGTCGGGTCAGGTCAGGTGCATGCAGGATCGGTCACATCCCGTGTGACTGTGCGTGTGGGCACTCGGGTTTTTGCTATATGTGGACGTGGGGCACGGGCACTCACAGGAAGAAGAGGGAGCGTGGCAACTGGACCGCGCGAGCGAGCGAGCCGCAAAGGAGAACTGGATTCCCTCTCGTTGACTCCGGCGTCGTCGTGAGCAGCTTCGGTTCCCGGGGTGTGCCACGGCCCACGGGACCCGCCGGGTCAGGGCGGCGGGCCAGGCCGGGCCGTGTTTATACAAGGGGGCGGGGCGGCCTGGCCGACGGCGATGACGCTGCTGAATCAGCCTCGTCGTTGTTGTCGTCGTCGGAGACGAACGTACAGTACTACTGGGCCAGCATTAATTGCGATACGTCGCTGACAGAGCTTCAGCACAACGAAGCGAACGAGGTGCACGCTTCTTGCACTGACGTCGTTTGCTGCCTGCCTCGTCGCACCGTCGCAGTGCGATACAGCTGCGGCGACGACGAGAGGGAAAGAAGATCAAGAGGCGATCGTCTTAAAGCGTTTACAATCGGACTCGGACCCCTTAGATCCACGTCAAACGCAGATAATCCGGTCACGGTTCGGATGGGAGGGAAAAAATGGTCATCCAACCAGACCCTCAAATTGGGACGCAGCTATCCTCAACTCAAGCTCATATGCACTCTAATGAACAGTAGAATAAAAAAATAGTAAAAAAAATCTGAATTGTTTTTAGCGCAAACTTTGACAAACGTCCGAGTTCCTGGAATTCATCCCGAAATAACATTCGTCGAAGTGATGGTAAAGGTGAATAAAATCGACACTCCAAAAATGCTATTTTCGGAAGCATTTTGGAGTGTGTGTTTTTTCATGACTTCCACGAATATTATTTCAGGATGAATATTTACAAGCGCCGAGAACATTTGTCAAAGTTTGCACTTTTTTTCTTCCATTTTTCAGAATTGACTGTTTACCCAGAGCTCAAATGAGCTCACAAGTAGAAGGGGACTTTCGCTCAAATTGTTCGTATATGGCCGGGCTGTCCGAAAACGTCATATTTAGGGAGGATATAAGGGTGTTCGGTCAGTTTACCACCTATGATTTGGCCCACCCTAGACCACTTTCTCTCCCTTTGTTTATATTTTTCTTTTTCTTTTCTTTTTATCCCAACCAATCATATGCATGTGACTCAACATTGTGACGCCCTCGATTCAATCGTACACTAATCATACACGCAAATGTGTACGATCAAGATTAAGGACTCACGGGAAGATATCACAACACAACTCTAGACACAAAATAAAATAATACAAGCTTTATATTACAAGCCAGGGGCCTCGAGGGCTCGAATACATAACCTCAAAAACACAAGAGTTAGCGAAAGCAACAATATATGAGTACAGACATAAGTTAAACAAGTCTGCCTTAAGAAGGCTAGCACAAAAGCAACAACGATCGAACAGGCAAGGCCTCCTGCCAGGGAGCCTCCTAACTACTCCAAGTCGTCAGCAGTCGTCACGTTGTAGTAGGCACCCTCGGGGTAGTAGTAATCATCAGTGGTGTCGTCTGGCTCCTGGGACCCGTCATCTGGTCGCAACAAACGGGTATATGAGAAAAGAGGTAACAAAGCAACCGTGAGTACTCATCCAAAGTACTCACAAGACTTACATCAGATCTAAACTAAGTATGCATCTGTATCAAAGAAAAAGGGTTGTATCTGTGGACTAAACTGCAGAATGCCAGAAAAGAAGGGGAAAGCCTAGCCTATCGAAGACTGGCATCTTCAAGCATCTTGCAGCATATAGAAGAGTACAGATCGACATAATGTAAAGTAGTAATAGTGTTATCAACCTTGGCCATAGATCCTTTCTCGACTCCCTGTGAGAAAGCAATCCCAGAGCCATACTATCCATTTCTCATAACCATCTCTCATCTCAAGTATCCAGTTCTAGTTGTATCGATCAGGATGCAACTCCAAGTGTCTGTTACCGTAGGACAGGCTATCGATAGATGTTTTCTTCCCTGCATGGGTGCACCAACTTACCCACCACGCTCGCTTAACTCCGTCCGGACACACTTTACTGGGTCATGCCCGGCCTCGGCCAAACAATACGCCGCAACCCGACCTAGGCTTAATAGAGAGGTCAAGCATGCCGGACTAAACCTATGCCCCCAGGGGTCTTGGCCCATCGCCCCGGGAACTCCTGCACGTTGCATGGGCGGCCGGTGAGCAGACCTAGCTACCTCCTTAAAAAGGCAGGAGCTTACCAGTCCAACCCGGCGCGCGCCGCTCAATCACATGACGTCTATTAACCTTCGGTTGATGCATACGACGCAGAACGCCCATACTATGCCCACGTGATGGTTAGTGCTATCAGGCCAGAGGCCCCTCGGATCAAATATCCAAATCATAGTGGATTAGGAACGCGCGGTAACAAGCAGAGACTCACGAAAGATGTGACCACGTCGCCCCGTCTCGAGTACTTGCGGCAAGGGCTAAGAATGCCCGGCCACGCCTCGTAAGTATCTCGCGGGCACCTTCCAGGTCAACCCGACTCCACATCACTCGCTATTAAGCCCGCGTGGGTACCCCTCAGGGCCGACCCGTCTTTAGTAACATGGTTCAGTGTAAAGTCATAGTAACCATAGTAACTGTGTGTCTAACACCAAGGGGAAAACCCGAGGAATCACCCCCGGTGAATTCCACTCGATGTAATCATCAAGGTGAATGTAAGAGGATCCACCCTCGAGGTTCACACTTGAGGGGTTGCACGACAGAGCCGTATCGGAAATGGTTAAGGAGGAAATCACCGTAGATGACCACGACCGAATAGCTATACTACAGAGGTCTCATCAGGAGTGATCTAAGAGGTTCCACCCTCGGCACTCGATGGTAACTCTGCAGAGTCGTACAACTAGGGGGGTGATGTGCAGTGTCGGGGCCTAGACGTTGATAACCCACAAGTATAGGGGGTCGCAATAACTTTCAAGGGCAGAGTATTCAACCCAAATTTATTGATTCGACACAAGGGGAGCCAAAGAATATTCTCACGTATTAGCAGCTGAGTTGTCAATTCAACCACACCTGAAAACTTAGTATCTTCAGCAAAGTGTTTAGTAGCAAAGTAATATGATAGTGATAGTAACGGTAAAAAAAGAGTAACGAAAGCAAAGTAATGTTTTTGGTATTTTGTAGTGATTGTAACAATAGCAACGGGAAAGTAAATAAGCGTAAACCAGTATATGGAAAGCTCGTAGGCATTGGATCAATGATGGATAATTATGTCGGATGGGGTTCATCATGTAACAGTCATAACATAGGGTGACACAGAACTAGCTCCAATTCGTCAATGTAATGTAGGCATGTATTCCGAATATAGTCATACGTGCTTATGGAAAAGAACTTGCATGACATCTTTTGTCCTACCCTCCCGTGGCAGCGGGGTCCTAATGGAAACTAAGGGATATTAAGGCCTCCTTTTAATAGAGAACCGGAACAAAGCATTAGCACATAGTGAATACATGAACTCCTCAAACTACGGTCATCACCGGTAAGTATTTCGATTATTGTCACTTCGGGGTTAACGGACCATAACACATAATAGGTGACTATAGACTTGCAAGATAGGATCAAGAACACTCATATATTGATGAAAACATAATAGATTCAGATCTGAAATCATGGCACTCGGGCCCTAATGACAAGCATTAAGCATAGCAAAGTCATAGCAACATCAATCTCAGAACATAGTGGATACCAGGGATCAAACCCTAACAAAACTAACTGGATTACATGGTGAATCTCATCCAACCCATCACCGTCCAGCAAGCCTATGATGGAATTACTCACGCACGGCGGTGAGCATCATGAAATTGGTGATGGAGGATGGTTGATGATGACGACAACGACGAATCCCCCTCTCCGGAGCCCCGAACGGACTCCAGATCAGCCCTCCCGAGAGGTTTTAGGGCTTGGCGGCGGCTCATATCGTAAAACGCGATGATTTATTCTCTTCTATTTTTTTCTCCCCGAAAGCAGTTATATAGAGTTGGAGTTGGAGTCGGGAGGTCTCCAGGGGGCCCACGAGGTAGGGGGCGCGCCCTAGGGGGGGCGCCCCCCACCCTCGTGAGAAGGGTGTGGGCCCCATGGTCTTCATCTTTGGCGAGGATTTTTTATTATTTATTGTAAGATATTCCGTGGAGTTTCAGGTCATTCCGAGAACTTTTGTTTTCTGCACATAAAACAACATCATGGCAATTCTGCCGAAAACAACGTCAATCCGGGTTAGTTCCATTCAAATCATACAAGTTAGAGTCCAAAACAAGGGCAAAAGTGTTTGGAAAAGTAGATACGACGGAGACGTATCAACTCCGCCAAGCTTAAACCCTTGCTTGTCCTCAAGCAATTCAGTTGACAAACTGAAAGAAATAAAGAAAAACTTTTACAAACTATGTTTGCTCTTGTTGTTGTAAATATGTCAAGCTAGCATTCAAGTTTTCAGGATAGATTATAACTAACCACATTTGCAATAATTCTCAGGTCTCATGATTACCCATATCAATAGCATAATCAACTAGCAAGCCATAATAATAAATCTCGGATGACAACACTTTCTCAAAACAATCATAATATGATATAACAAGATGGTATCTCGCTAGCCCTTTCTGAGACCACAATACATAAATGCAGAGCACCTTTAAAGATCAAGGACTGACTAGACATTGTAATTCATGGTAAAAGAGATCCAATCATAGTCACACCCAATATAAATTAACAATAATGAATGCAAATGACAGAGGTGCTCTCCAACTGGTGCCTTCTAATAAGAGGGTGATGACTCAACATAAAAGTAAATAGATAGGCCCTTCGCAGAGGGAAGCAGGGATTTGTAGAGGTGCCAGAGCTCGGTTTTGAAATAGAGGTGAATAACATTTTGAGCGGTATACTTTTATTGTCAACATAACAACCAAGAGATGGCGATATCTTCCATGCTACACACATTATAGGCGGTTCCCAAACAGAATGGTAAAGTTTATACTCCCCCTCCACCAACAAACATCAATCCATGGCTTGCTCGAAACAACGAGTGCCTCCAACATACATCAGGTCCCAGGGGGAGTTTTGTTTGCAATTATTTTGATTTAGTTTGCATAAAGCATGGGACTGGGCATCCCGGTGACCAGCCATTTATCTCGTGAGTGAGGAGCGGAGTCCACTCCTCTTGAGAATAACCCGCCTAACATGGAAGATACAAACAGCCCTAGTTGATACATGAGCTATTTGAGCATACAAAATAGGATGATTATTTGAAGGTTTAGAGTTTGGCACATACAAATTTACTTGGAACGGCAGGTAGAAACCGCATATAGGAAGGTATAGTGGACTCATCTGGAATAACTATGGGGTTTAAGGAGTTTGGGTGCACAAGCAGTATTCCCGCTTAGTACAGGTGAAGGCTAGCAAAAGACTGGGAAGCGACCAACTAGAGAGCGACAACAACCATGTACATACATTAAAATTAATAAACATTGGATGCAAGCATGAGTAGGATATAATCCACCATGAACATAAATATCATGAAGTCTATGTTGATTTGTTTCAACTACATGCGTGAACATGTGCCAAGTCAAGTCACTTAACTCATTCATAGGAGGATACCACCCTATCATACCACATCATAACCATTTTAATAGCATGTTGGCACGCAAGGTAAACCATTATAACTCATAGCTAATCAAGCATGGCATAAGCAACTATGATCTCTAATTGTCATTGCAAACACGTTTATTCATAACAAGCTGAATCAAGAACGATGAACTCATCATATTTACAAAAACAAAAGAGGTCGAGTTCGTACCAGCTTTTCTCATCTCAGTCAGTCCATCATATATCATCATAATTGCCTTTCACTTGCACGACCGAATGATGTGAATAATAATAAGAGTGCACGTGCATTGGACTAAGCTGGAATCTGCGAGCATTCAATAAACAGGAGAAGACAAAGCAATATGGGCTCTTGGTTAAATCAACAATAAAGCATATAAGAGCCACTTCAACAATTTTAATCATAGTCTTCTCCTACTGACCCCCAAAGAAAAGAAAAGAAATAAAACTATTTACACGGGAAAGCTCCCAACAAGCAAAAGAAGAACAAGAAATATTTTTGGGTTTTCTTTTTAATTACTACTACAAGCATGGAAAGTAAATTAATTAAAAGCTACAACTAATTTTTTTGGTTTTTTTCTTAAGGTTTATTAAACACACAAGAAGAAACCATAAAAGGAAATAAACTAGAATGGATGATACAATGAAAAAGTATGAGCACCGACATCTAGCAATGAGTGTGTGTGAACATAAATGTAATGTCGGTGAGAAATACGTACTCCCCCAAGCTTAGGCTTTTGGCCTAAGTTGGTCTATGGCCACGGCTGGCCTGGCTGATATCCATAATAATAGTTATTGGGGTCGTACTGTGATGCAGCAGCTATCGCCTCCTGAGCTACAGTGTGGCGACGAGCGGCCTCCGCTCTCCTCTCGTACTCATCTGCCTCCCCTCTGGTAATAGTATATCCTCCTCTTGCCTGATAATCAAAGAAAGCAGGAGCAGGGAGAGTAATATGGACAGCACGACGCCTGTCAAAGATTAGTCGGTACTGGAGAGGTGATTCGTTCCTCTAGACAAAATGGTGGGAAACCATAGAATCAAAATCTAAATAAGCAGGAGGCAACTCCATGTCTCCCTCACGAACGTCTATTTGAAGAAATTTAGCTAAGCGGGTTGCATAAATTCCTCCAAAAAAATCTCCATTATGTCTATTATGATGCAGAGCTACAATGGCTCCCATATGATAAGATTGGTCTCCTGACACAACACTCCTGAGAATGCTAAGGTCAGGGACACACATGTGACATGCTTCATCCTTAGCATTTATGCACCTACCTATGAAGAGGGCAAAATAATGTATAGCAGGAAAGTGAATGCTCCCTATGGTAGTTTGCATTATATCTCTGGATTCCCCTACAGTTATACTAGCAAGGAAGTTTCTAAATTCAGATTTAGGGGGATCCCTAACACTACCTCATTGTGGAAGTTTGCAAGCAAAAGTGAAATCCTCCAAGTCCATGGTATAATATTTGTCATAAAGATCAAACATGACCGAAGGATAATTATGCGAAGATGAATACTCAAACCTCCTCACAAAAGAGCTTGTGAGCTCATGATACTGGGGGCATTTGTCTGCCTCAAAGTCCTCAAGATCGGCATTACGCAAATATGCGTTAAATTCTTCTTTTATTCCCGCTTGATCCATAAAAATTTTAGAAGGCCACTCACAAGGACGCACTGGAGCGTCTCTTGGTGGCTCTTCATCAGCATCACGCATTGCAAGCCTGGATCCTTGCTTCCATGAAGAACCACCTTGGAACATTTTCCTAAACATATTTCTTCCTCTAAAAAATTTTGAAAAAAAATTACTAACTTCAAAATAAAAATAAACCAAACTCAATAATATTGATATCAACTACTCCTACAAGTGCCTAGAGCCTATATCATGCATCAAAACTACTTTTGACCATATAAATTTGACATGCAAGCTTAAGAACAGGGTCACCGAAGCAACACAAATTTGCAATGAATAAAGCACTAGAACAAAAACTAATTGGACCAATGAAGGAGTCACATACCAAGGAACAATCTCCCCAAGCAGTTTTGTGAGAGGTGCTTTGAGCAAGGAGATCAAAAATGGCAGCAAAACGAGCTTGGACTCGGGTTTGAGCTGGTTTTTCATGTTTGGGGGAGGAAGATGAAGTTTGTGGCTGAAAGAATAAGTGGAGGAGGGCCACCATGGGCCCACGAGGCAGGGGGGCGCGCCCTAGGGGGGTGGGCGCGCCCTCCACCCTCGTGGCAAGGTGGTTGGCCCCCCTGCTGTGTTCTTTGTTCAATAAATCCTCAAATATTCTATAAAAAAATCATATTCAATTTTCAGGGCATTTGGAGAACTTTTATTTTTGAGGTATTTTTATATTGCACGGATAATCAGATAACAGACAGGAAATTATTTATTTTCATTTTATTTCAACTAAATAACAGAAAGTAAAAGTGGGGTACAAAAGGTTGTGCTTCTAGTTTCATCCATCTCATGCTCGTCAAAAGGAATCCACTAACAAGGTTGATCAAGTCTTGTTAACAAACTCATTCCGATTAACATGAAACCAGAGAAATTTCGAATAATACTAGGTTACCTCAACGGGGATATGCACATCCCCAATAATAACTATATCATATTTCTTCTTGACAGTAGGAAGAGGAAATTCAAAACCTCCAAATATAATTGATGGAATTTTTCTAATAGAGTTGATACTATGAACTTGAGGTTGTTTCCTCGGGAAGTGTACCGTATGCTCATTAGCATTAACATGAAAAGTGACATTGCCTTTGTTGCAATCAATAACAGCCCCTGCAGTATTAAGAAAAGGTCTTCCAAGAATAATAAACATACTATCGTCCTCGGGAATATCAAGAATAACAAAGTCTGTTAAAATAGTAACGTTTGCAACCACAACAGTCACGTCCTCACAAATAACGACAGGTATAGCAGTTGATTTATCAGCCATTTGCAAAGACATTTCAGTAGGTGTCAACTTATTCAAGTCAAGTCTATGATATAAAGAGAGAGGCAAAACACTAACACCGGCTCCAAGATCACATAAAGCAGTTTTAACATAGTTTTTTTAATGGAGCATGGTATAGTAGGTACTCCTGGATCTCCAAGTTTCTTTGGTATTCCACCCTTAAAAGTATAATTAGCAAGCATGGTGGAAATTTCAGCTTCCGGTATCTTTCTCTTATTTGTAATAATATCTTTCATGTACTTAGCATAAGGATTTGTTTTAAGCATATTAGTCAATCGCATACGCAAAAAGATAGGTCTAATCATTTCAGCAAAGCGCTCAAAATCCTCATCATCCTTTTTCTTGGATGGTTTGGGAGGAAAAGGCATGGGTTTCTGAACCCAAGGTTCTCTTTCTTTACCATTTTTCCTAGCAACAAAGTCTTTCTTATCGTAACGTCGATTCTTTGATTGTGGGTTATCAAGATCAACAGCAGGTTCAATTTCTACATCATTATCATTACTAGGTTGAGCATCATTATGAACATCATCATTAACATTTTCATTAGGTTCATGTTCATTGCCAGATTGTGTTTCAGCATCAGATATAGAGATATGATTTGGATTATCAGGTGGTTTGACAATAGGTTCACTAGAAGTTTGCACAGTTCTATTATTTTTCTGTTTCTTCTTTTTAGAAGAACTAGGTGCATCAATATTATTTCTCTGAGAATCTTGCTCAATTCTCTTAGGGTGGCCTTCAGGATACAAAGGTTCCTGAGTCATTCTACCAGTTCTAGTAGCCACTTTAACAACATAATCATTTTTCTTACTACTCATCTCATTGAGTAATTCCTTTTGAGCTTGAAGTACTTGTTCTACTTGAGTGGTAACCATAGAAGCATGTTTGCTAACAAGTTTAAGTTCACCTCTGATATTAGCCATATAATCACCCAAGTATTTAATCATATCAGCATCTTGTTTTAATTATCTACCAAAATAAGGATTGAAGTCTTCTTGCTTAAACATAAAATTATCAAACTCATCCAAGCATTGACTAGCAATTTTAGCAGGAGGGATTTCAGCTTTATCATATCTATAGAGAGAATTTACCTTTACTGCATGTGTCGGGTTATCGAGGTCTGGAGGTTCTTCAATAAGTAAAGGATCAAGATCATATGTTTCTTCGACAGGCGGTAAATTAAGACCATGTATTTCTTCAATAGGAGGTAAATTCTTAACATCTTCAGCTTTAATACCTTTATTTCATAGATTTCTTTGCCTCTTGCATATCTTCGGGACTGAGAAATAGAATACCCCTCTTCTTCGGAGTTGGTTTAGGAAAAAGATCATTAATTGGAGCAGGAGCTGGCTCAGGAGGTGCCCAATTATTTTCATTTGTCAACATATTATTCAATAAGATTTCAGCTTCATCCGCTGTTCTTTCCCTGAAAAGAGAACTAGCACAACTATCCAGGTAATCTCTGGAAGCATCGGTTAGTCCATTGTAAAAGATATCAAGTATTTCATTTTTCTTAAGAGGATGATCAGGCAAAGCATTAAGTAACTTGACAAGCCTCCCCCAAGCTTGTGGGAGACTCTCTGTTGGAAATATGCCCTAGAGGCAATAATAAAAGGATTATTATTATATTTCCTTGTTCATGATAATTGTCTTTTATTCATGCTATAATTGTGTTATCCGAAAATCATAATAGATGTGTGAATACATAGACACCAACATGTCCCTAGTAAGCCTCTAGTTGACTAGCTCGTTGATCAACAGATAGTCATGGTTTCCTGACTATGGACATTGAATGTCATTGATAACGACATCACATCATTATGAGAATGATGTGATGGACAAGACCCAATCCTAAACATAGCACAAGATCGTATAGCTCGTTTGCTAGAGTTTTTCCAATGTCAAGTATCTTTTCCTTAGACCATGAGATCATGTAACTCCCGGATACCGTAGGAGTGCTTTGGGTGTACCAAACGTCACAACGTAACTGGGTGACTATAAAGGTATACTACGGGTATCTCCGAAAGTGTCTGTTGGGTTGACACGGATCAAGACTGGGATTTGTCACTCCGTATGACGGAGAGGTATCTCTGGGCCCACTTGGTAATGCATCATCATAATGAGCTCAAAGTGACCAAGTGTCTGGTCACGGGATCATGCATTACGGTATGAGTAAAGTGACTTGCCGGTAACGAGATTGAACGAGGTATTGGGATACCGACGATCGAATCTCGGGCAAGTAACGTACCGATTGACAAAGGGAATTGTATACGGGGTTGCGTGAATCCTTGACATCATGGTTCATCCGATGAGATCATCGAGGAGCATGTGGGAGCCAACATGGGTATCCATATCCCGCTGTTGGTTATTGACCTAAGAGCCGCCTCGGTCATGTCTACATGTCTCCCGAACCCATAGGGTCTACACACTTAAGGTTCGGTGACGCTAGGGTTGTAGAGATATGTATATGCAGTAACCCGAAAGTTGTTCGGAGTCCCGGATGAGATCCTGGACATCACGAGGAGTTCCGGAATGGTCCGGAGGTAAAGAATTATATATAGGAAGTGCTGTTTCGGCCATCGGGACAAGTTTCGGGGTCACCGGTATTGTATCGGGACCACCGGAAGGGTCCCGAGGGTCCACCGGGTGGGGCCACCTATCCCGGAGGGCCCCATGGGCTGAAGTGGGAGGGGAACCAGCCCACTAGCCCCCCTTGGGCCTTCCCCCTGCGCCTAGGGTTGGGAACCCTAGGGTGGGGGGCGCCCCACTTGCCTTGGGGGGCACTCCACCCCCCTTGGCCGCCGCCCCCTTGGGAGATTGGATCTCCAGGGCCGGCGCCCCCCCCCTGGGGACCCTATATATAGAGGGGGGGAGGGAGGGCAGCCGCACCCATGCCCCTGGCGCCTCCCTCTGCCCTCCAACACCTCCTCCTCCTCCATAGAGAACGGCGAAGCCCTGCTGCGGTGACTGCTACATCCACCACCACGCCGTCGTGCTGCTGGATCTTCATCAACCTCTCCCCCCGTTGCTGGATCAAGAAGGAGGAGACGTCACGCTGACCGTACGTGTGTTGAACACAGAGGTGCCGTCCGTTCGGCGCTAGGATCTCCTGTGATTTGGATCACGTCGAGTACGACTTCCTCATCCCCGTTCTTTGAACGCTTCCGCGCGTGATCTACAAAGGTATGTAGATGCAATCCGATCACTCGTTGCTAGATGAACTCATAGATGGATCTTGGTGAAACCGTAGGAAAATTTTTGTTTTCTGCAATGTTCCCCAACAGTGGCATCATGAGCTAGGTCTATGCGTAGTTCTTTTTGCATGAGTAGAACACAATTTGTTGTGGGCGTAGATGTTGTCAACTTTCTTGCCGCTACTAGTCTTATTTTGCTTCAACGGTATTGTAGGATGAAGCGGCCCGGACCAACCTTACATGTACGCTTACGTGAGACCGGTTCCACCGACTGACATGCACTAGTTGCATAAGGTGGCTGGCGGGTGTCTGTCTCTCCCACTTTACTTGGAGTGGATTCGATGAAAAGGGTCCTTATGAAGGGTAAATAGAAGTTGACAAATCACGTTGTGGCTTTCACGTAGGTAAGAAAACGTTCTTGCTAGAACCCTATTGCAGCCACGTAAAACTTGCAACAACAATTAGAGGACGTCTAACTTGTTTTTGCAGCAAGTGTTCTGTGATGTGATATGGCCAAAGTTGTGATGAATGATGAATGATATATATGTGATGTATGAGATCATGTTCTTGTAATAGGAATCACGACTTGCAAGTCGATGAGTATCACAACCGGCAGGAGCCATAGGAGTTGTCTTTATTTTTTGTATGACCTGCGTGACATGGAGAAACGCCATGCAAATTACTTTACTTTATTGCTAAACGTGTTAGCCATAGTAGTAGAAGTAATAGTTGGCGAGCAACTTCATGGAGACACGATAATGGAGATCATGATGATGGAGATCATGGTGTCATGCCGGTGACAAGATGATCATGGAGCCCCAAGATGGAGATCAAAGGAGCTATGTGATATTGGCCATATCATGTCACTATTATTATTATTTGATTGCATGTGATGTTTATCATGCTTTTGCATCTTGTTTACTTAGAACGACGGTAGTAAATAAGATGATCCCTCATAATAATTTCAAGAAAGTGTTCCCCCTAACTGTGCACCATTGCAATAGTTCGTTGTTTCGAAGCACCACGTGATGATCGGGTGTGATAGATTCCAACATTCACATACGACGGGTGTAAGACAGATTTACACGTGCAAACACTTAGGTTGACTTGACGAGCCTAGCATGTACAGACATGGCCTCGGAACACAGAAGACCGAAAGGTCGAGCATGAGTCGTATAGAAGATACGATCAACATGAAGATGTTCACCGATGTTGACTAGTCCGTCTCACGTGATGATCGGACACGGCCTAGTTAACTCGGATCATGTTATACTTAGATGACTGGAGGGATGTCTATCTAAGTGGGAGTTCATTGAATAATTTGATTTAGATGAACTTAATTATCATGAACTTAGTCTAAAATCTTTACAACATGTATTGTAGATCAAATGGCCAACGTTGTCCTCAACTTCAACGCGTTCCTAGAGAAAACCTAGCTGAAAGACGATGGCAGCAACTACACGAACTGGGTCCGGAACCTGAGGATCATCCTCATAGCTGCCAAGAAAGATTATGTCCTACAAGCACCGCTAGGTGACGCACCTGTTCTCCCTGCAGAACAAGACGTTATGAACGCTTGGCAGACACGTACCGATGATTACTCCCTCGTTCAGTGCGGCATGCTTTACAGCTTAGAACCGAGGCTCCAAAAGCGTTTTGAGAGGCACGGAGCATATGAGATGTTCGAAGAGCTGAAAATGGTTTTTCAAGCTCATGCCCGGGTCAAGAGATATGAAGTCTCCGACTAGTTCTTCAGCTGTAAGATGGAGGAAAACAGTTCTGTCAGTGAGCACATACTCACTATGTCTGGGTTACATAACCGCTTGACTCAGCTGGGAGTTAATCTCCCGGATGACGCAGTCATTGACAGAATCCTTCAGTCGCTTCCACCGAGCTACAAGAGCTTTGTGATGAACTTCAATATGCAGGGGATGGAAAAGACCATTCCTGAGGTATTTGCAATGCTGAAATCAGCATAGGTAGAAGTCAAAAAGGAACATCAAGTGTTGATGGTAAATAAAACCACTAAGTTCAAGAAAGGCAAGGGTAAGAAGAACTTGAAGAAGGACGGCAAGGGAGTTGCCGCGCCCGGCAAGCAAGCTGCCGGGAAGAAGCCAAAGAATGGACCCAAGCCCGAGACTGAGTGCTTTTATTGCAAGGAAAGCGGTCACTGGAAGCAGAACTACCCCAAATACTTAGCGGACAAGAAGGCCGGCAAAACGAAAGGTATATGTGATATACATGTAATTGATGTGTACCTTACCAGTACTTGTAGTAGCTCCTGGGTATTTGATACCGGTGCAGTTGCTCACATTTGTAACTCAAAGCAGGAGCTGCGGAATAAACGGAGACTGGCGAAGGACGAGGTGACGATGCGAGTCGGGAATGGTTCCAAGGTCGATGTGATCGCCGTCGGCACGCTACCTCTACATTTACCTACAAGATTAGTTTTGAACCTCAATAATTGTTATTTAGTGCCAAGTTTGAGCATGAACATTGTATCAGGATCTCGTTTAATACGAGATGGCTACTCATTTAAATCCGAGAATAATGGTTGTTCTATTTATATGAGAGATATGTTTTATGGTCATGCCCCGATGGTGAATGGTTTATTCTTAATGAATCTCGAGCGTAATGCTACACATATTCATAGTGTGAGTACCAAAAGATGTAAGGTTTATAATGATAGTCCCACATACTTGTGGCACTGCTGCCTTGGTCACATAGGTGTCAAACGCATGAAGAAGCTCCATGCAGATGGACTTTTAGAGTCTCTTGATTACGAATCATTTGACACGTGCGAACCATGCCTCATGGGTAAAATGACCAAGACTCCGTTCTCAGGAACAATGGAGTGAGCAACCAACCTATTGGAAATCATACATACTGATGTGTGCGGTCCAATGAGTGTTGAGGATCGCGGTGGTTATCGTTATGTTCTCACCCTCACTGATGACTTGAGTAGATATGGATATGTCTACTTAATGAAACACAAGTCTGAGACCTTTGAAAGGTTCAAGGAATTTCAGAGTGAGGTTGAGAATCAACGTGACAGGAAAATCAAGTTCCTGCGATCAGATCGTGGAGGAGAATACTTGAGTCACGAATTTGGCACACACTTAAGAAAATGTGGAATAGTTTCACAACTCACGCCGCCTGGAACACCTCAGCGTAATGGTGTGTCCGAACATCGTAATCGCACTCTATTAGATATGGTGCGATCTATGATGTCTCTTACCGATTTACCGCTATCTTTTTGGGGCTATGCTTTAGAAACTGCCGCATTCACTTTAAATAGGGCTCCGTCGAAATCCGTTGAGACGACACCGTATGAATTATGGTTTGGGAAGAAACCTAAGCTGTCATTTCTAAAAGTTTGGGGATGCGATGCTTATGTCAAGAAACTTCAACCTGAAAAGCTCGAACCCAAGTCGGAAAAATGCGTCTTCATAGGATACCCTAAAGAAACTATTGGGTATACCTTCTACCTCAGATCCGAAGGCAAGATCTTTGTTGCCAAGAATGGATCCTTTCTAGAGAAGGAGTTTCTCTCGAAAGAAGTAAGTGGGAGGAAAGTAGAACTTGATGAAGTATTACCTCTTGAACCGGAAAATGGCTCAACTCAAGAAAATGTTCCTGAGGTGCCTGCACCGACTAGAGAGGAAGTTAATGATGATGATCATGAAACTTCAGATCAAGTTGCTACTGAACTTCGTAGGTCCACAAGGACACGTTCCGCACCAGAGTGGTACGGCAACCCTGTCTTGGAAATCATGTTGTTAGACAATGGTGAACCTTCGAACTATGAAGAAGCGATGGCAGGCCCAGATTCCGACAAATGGCTGGAAGCCATGAAATCCGAGATAGGATCCATGTATGAAAACAAAGTATGGACTTTGACTGACTTGCCCGTTGAGCGGCGAGCCATAAAAAATAAATGGATCTTTAAGAAGAAGACAGACGCGGATGGTAATGTTACCATCTATAAAGCTCGACTTGTCGCTAAGGGTTATCGGCAAGTTCAAGGGGTTGACTACGATGAGACTTTCTCACCGGTAGTGAAGCTGAAGTCCGTCCGAATCATGTTAGCAATTGCCGCATTCTATGATTATGAGATATGGCAAATGGACGTCAAAACGGCATTCCTTAATGGTTTCCTTAAGGAAGAATTGTATATGATGCAGCCGGAAGGTTTTGTTGATCCTAAGAATGCTGACAAGGTGTGCAAGCTCCAACACTCGATTTATGGGCTGGTGCAAGCATCTCGGAGTTGGAACATTCGCTTTGATGAGATGATCAAAGCGTTTGGGTTTATGCAGACTTATGGAGAAGCCTGCGTTTACAAGAAAGTGAGTGGGAGCTCTGTAGCATTTCTCGTATTATATGTAGATGACATACTTTTGATGGGAAATGATATAGAGCTTTTGGACAGCATTAAGGCCTACTTGAATAAGAGTTTTTCAATGAAGGACCTTGGAGAAGCTGCTTATATATTAGGCATCAAGATCTATAGAGATAGATCAAGACGCCTCATAGGTCTTTCACAAAGCACATACCTTGATAAGATATTGAAGAAGTTCAATATGGATCAGTCTAAGAAGGGGTTCTTGCCTGTGTTGCAAGGTGTGAAATTGAGCTCAGCTCAATGTCCGACTACGGCAGAAGATATAGAAGAGATGAGTGTCATCCCCTATGCCTCAGCCATAGGTTCTATTATGTATGCCATGTTGTGTACCAGACCTGATGTAAACCTTGCCGTAAGTTCGGTAGGTAGGTACCAAAGTAATCCCGGCAAGGAACACTGGACAGCGGTCAAGAATATCCTGAAGTACCTGAAAAGGACTAAGGAAATGTTTCTCGTTTATGGAGGTGACGAAGAGCTCGTCGTAAAGGGTTACGTCGACGCTAGCTTTGACACAGATCTGGATGACTCTAAGTCACAAACCGGATACGTGTATATTTTGAATGGTAGGGCAGTAAGCTGGTGCAGTTGCAAGCAGAGCATCGTGGCGGGATCTACATGTGAAGCGGAGTACATGGCAGCCTCGGAGGCATCACATGAAGCAATTTGGGTGAAGGAGTTCATCACTGACCTAGGAGTCATACCCAATGCGTCGGGGCCGATCAAACTCTTCTGTGACAACACTGGAGCTATTGCACTTGCCAAGGAGCCCAGGTTTCACAAGAAGACCAGGCACATCAAGCGTCGCTTCAACTCCATTCGTGAAAATGTTCAAGATGGAGACATAGATATTTGTAAAGTACATACAGACCTGAATGTAGCAGATCCGTTGACTAAACCTCTCCCTAGAGCAAAACATGATCAACACCAGAATTCCATGGGTGTTCGATTCATCACAATGTAACTAGATTATTGACTCTAGTGCAAGTGGGAGACTGTTGGAAATATGCCCTAGAGACAATAATAAAAGGATTATTATTATATTTCCTTGTTCATGATAATTGTCTTTTATTCATGCTATAATTGTGTTATCTGGAAATCGTAATACATGTGTGAATACATAGACACCAACATGTCCCTAGTAAGCCTCTAGTTGACTAGCTCGTTGATCAACAGATAGTCACGGTTTCCTGACTATGGACATTGAATGTCATTGATAACGAGATCACATCATTAGGAGAATGATGTGATGGACAAGACCCAATCCTAAACATAGCACAAGATCGTATAGTTCATTTGCTAGAGTTTTTCCAATGTCAAGTATCTTTTCCTTAGACTATGAGATCGTGTAACTCCGGATACCGTAGGAGTGCTTTGGGTGTACCAAACCTCACAACGTAACTGGGTGACTATAAAGGTATACTACGGGTATCTCCGAAAGTGTCTGTTGGGTTGACACGGATCAAGATTGGGATTTGTCACTCCGTATGACGGAGAGGTATCTCTGGGCCCACTCGGTAATGCATCATCATAATGAGCTCAAAGTGACCAAGTGTCTGGTCACGGGATCATGCATTACGGTACGAGTAAAGTGACTTGCCGGTAACGAGATTGAACGAGGTATTGGGATACCGACGATCGAATCTCGGGCAAGTAACGTACCGATTGACAAAGGGAATTGTATACGGGGTTGCGTGAATCCTCGACATCGTGGTTCATCCGATGAGATCATCGAGGAGCATGTGGGAGCCAACATGGGTATCCAGATCCCTCTGTTGGTTATTGACCTAAGAGCCATCTCGGTCATGTCTACATGTCTCCCGAACCCGTAGGGTCTACACACTTAAGGTTCAGTGACGCTAGGGTTGTAGAGATATGTATATGCAGTAGCCTGAAAGTTGTTCGGAGTCCCGGATGAGATCCCGGACGTCACGAGGAGTTCTGGAATGGTCCGGAGGTAAAGAATTATATATAGGAAGTGCTGTTTCGGCCATCGGGACAAGTTTCGGGGTCACCGGTATTGTACCGGGACCACCGGAAGGGTCCCGGGGGTCCACCGGGTGGGGCCACCTATCCCGGAGGGCCCCATGGGCTGAAGTGGGAGGGGAACCAGCCCCTAGTGGGCTGGTCCGCCCCCCTTGGGCCTTCGCCCTGCGCCTAGGGTTGGGAACCCTAGGGTGGGGGGCGCCCCACTTGCCTTGGGGGGCACTCCACCCCCCTTGGCCGCCGCCCCCTTGGGAGATTGGATCTCCAGGGCCGGCGCCCCCCTGGGAGCCCTATATATAGAGGGGGGGAGGGAGGGCAGCCGCACCCATGCCCCTGGCGCCTCCCTCTCCCCTCCGCACCTCCTCCTCCTCCGTAGAGAACGACGAAGCCCTGCTGCGGTGACTGCTGCATCCACCACCACGCCGTCGTGCTGCTGGATCTTCATCAACCTCTCCTCCCCCCTTGCTGGATCAAGAAGGAGGAGATGTCACGCTGATCGTACGTGTGTTGAACACGGAGGTGCCGTCCGTTCGGCGCTAGGATCTCCGGTGATTTCGATCACGTCGAGTATGACTTCCTCATCCCCGTTCTTTGAACGCTTCCGCGCGTGATCTACAAAGGTATGTAGATGCAATACGATCACTCGTTGCTAGATGAACTCATAGATGGATCTTGGTGAAACCGTAGGAAATTTTTTGTTTTCTGCAACGTTCCCCAACACTCTCTTCTTTAATTTGCACAAAGTTGTATATTTCCTTTAAAGCAGCTTGTTTCTTATGAGCAGGAAAATATTTAGCAGAAAAGTAGTAAATCATATCCTGGGGACTACGCACACAATGAGGATCAAGAGAATTAAACCATATCTTAGCATCACCCTTTAATGAGAACGGAAATATTTTAAGGATATAAAAGTAGCGAGATCTCTCATCATTAGTGAACAGGGTAGCTATATCATTTAATTTAGTAAGATGTGCCACAACAGTTTCAGATTCATAGCCATGAAAAGGATCAAATTCAACCAAAGTAATTATATCAAGATCAATAGAGAATTCATAATCCTTATCAGCAACACAGATAGGTGAAGTAGCAAAAGCAGGGTCAGGTCTCATCCTAACATTTAGAGATTGCTTATTCCATTTAGCTAATAACCTTTTGAGTTTATATCTATCTTTGCAAGCTAAAATAGCTAAAGAAGCTTCGTGATCAAATAAATAACCCTTAGGAATAACAAGTGATTCTTCATCATCACTTTCATCTTCATAATCCGATTCAATATTTTCAATCTCTCTAGCCCTAGCAAGTCGTTCCTCGAGAAAATCACTAAGTGGCATAGTAGTATCAGGCATAGAAGTAGTTTCATCATAAGTATCATGTATAGCAGAAGTAGCATCATCAATAACATGCGACATATCAGAACGAATAGCAGAAGCATGTTTAGGTGTCGCAAGCTTACTTATAACAGAAGGTGAATCAAGTGCAGAGCTAGATGGCAGTTCCTTACCTCCCCTCGTAGTTGAGGGATAGATCTTGGTTTTTGGATCTCTCAAGTTCTTCATAGTGATAAGCAGATATAAATCCCAAGTGACTCAAAGAATAGAGCTATGCTCCCCGGCAACGGCGCCAGAAATTAGTCTTGATAACCCACAAGTATAGGGGATTGCAACAGCTTTCGAGGGTAGAGTATTCAACCCAAATTTATTGATTCGACACAAGGGGAGCCAAAGAATATTCTCAAGTATTAGTAGCTGAGTTGTCAATTCAACCACACCTGGAAACTTAGTATCTGCAGCAAAGTGTTTAGTAGCAAAGTAATATGATAGTGATAGTAACGATAACAAAAGAGTAATGAAAGCAAAGTAATGTTTTTGGTATTTTGTAGTGATTGTAAGAATAGCAACGGGAAAGTAAATAAGCGTAAACGAGTATATGGAAAGCTCGTAGGCATTGGATCAATGATGGATAATTATGCCAGATGTGGTTCATCATGTAACAGTCATAACATAGGGTGACACAGAACTAGCTCCAATTCGTCAATGTAATGTAGGCATGTATTCCGAATATAGTCATACGTGCTTATGGAAAAGAACTTGCATGACATCTTTTGTCCTACCCTCCCGTGGCAGCGGGGTCCTAATGGAAACTAAGGGATATTAAGGCCTCCTTTTAATAGAGAACCGGAACAAAGCATTAGCACATAGTGAATACATGAACTCCTCAAACTACGGTCATCACCGGTAAGTATTTCGATTATTGTCACTTCGGGGTTAACGGACCATAACACATAATAGGTGACTATAGACTTGCAAGATAGGATCAAGAACACTCATATATTGATGAAAACATAATAGATTCAGATCTGAAATCATGGCACTCGGGCCCTAATGACAAGCATTAAGCATAGCAAAGTCATAGCAACATCAATCTCAGAACATAGTGGATACCAGGGATCAAACCCTAACAAAACTAACTCGATTACATGGTGAATCTCATCCAACCCATCACCGTCCAGCAAGCCTACGATGGAATTACCCACGCACGGCGGTGAGCATCATGAAATTGGTGATGGAGGATGGTTGATGATGACGACGGCGACGAATCCCCCTCTCTGGAGCCCCGAACGGACTCCAGATCAGCCCTCCCAGGAGTTTTTAGGGCTTGGCGGTGGCTCCGTATCGTAAAACGCGATGATTTCTTCTCTCCCAAGGTTGTTAGAATCGCGATTCTGTTATACGATTCTACGACTTTACGATCCAAACTTACCCATCTGATTCTACAATTTTAGTTCATAAAATCTACGTTTCTACGATCCTGGTAGTGAAGATTCTACAATTTACGATTCTACCATCAGAGCTCCGATCCAATTCAAAATCGCGATTCTGACAACCTATCTCTCCTATTTTTTTCTCCCCGAAAGCAGTTATATAGAGTTGGAGTTGGAGTCGGGAGGTCTCCAGGGGGCCCACGAGGTAGGGGGCGTGCCCTAGGGGGGGCGCCCCCCACCCTCGTGAGAAGGGTGTGGGCCCCATGGTCTTCATCTCTGACGAGTATTTTTTATTATTTATTGTAAGATATTTCGTGGAGTTTCAGGTCATTCCGAGAACTTTTGTTTTCTGCACATAAAACAACATCATGGCAATTCTGCTAAAAACAGCGTCAGTCCGGGTTAGTTCCATTCAAATCATACAAGTTAGAGTCCAAAACAAGGGCAAAAGTGTTTGGAAAAGTAGATACGACGGAGACGTATCAGACGTCGATCACGTTGATCGAGTCATCAAACATAAAGCGGAGCAACTGGGACAAGGTGAGGGTCACTGATGGATCACTAACCAACCTATACTAAGCAGTTTAGGATAAGCAGGTAAGGTAACAATAAGCAGGTAACAAAAACAGGCTATGCATCAGAGTAGGATCATACAGAAAGCAGTAGCAGTTCTAATGCAAGCATGAGAGGGAAACAAATGGGCGATATCGGAATGCTCAAGGGGGGTTTGCTTGCTTGGAAGTTCTGCTGAAAAAGAAGAAGTGTCGTCGACGTAGTCGATCACCAGTACATCATCGGCTTCGGGGTTTACCGGAGAGAAGAGGGGGGAAGAAACAATAAATAAAAGCAAACAGATGCAGCACTACGCATGACATGACGATAAGCAGAACTAGGGTCAACCTAACGTAGTACTACACGTTGCAGACGGAGGGGATAAACATCCGAGGATGAATTCCCGGTGTTAGGCAGATTCCGGACAGGTGGAAGAGAGGGGACGGTTCCATGTTCAGCATGCTAGGGGCATGTGACAGGTGAACGTACCGCGTATTCGGATTTGTTGGATTTTTCTAAGCAACTTCCATGTATACAATTTTTTCATCCAAGTTACGTATTATTTTTTACGATTTTTCAAAATTTAAGCAATATATTGGAACTATTCTAATTCGAAATTAAATAGAAAATATTAAGTGTACCCAGCCATGTGCTAGCCAGAGAGGCCGACTGGTGGGGTTAGGGGGGTCCAGTCAACATGTTGATCAGTCAATGTTTGACTGGTCAACTGGGTTCTTGGACTCACATGTCATAGGCACATGTGTTTAATAAGTTTAATTAACAATATCTAAAAAGTGGTGGGGCCCCACTGCCATTGACAGAAATATGAGTTAGACTTATTTTAAACATTTAGTTAACTGCCCGTCTATAGAAGGGGGGTTAGTGCTAATGGGGATTACCCCTAATTAAACTAGGTGGCCGGCCCAGTTAGCAGCGGCACAAGGCCATGGCCGGCCGTGCTCACGCACAAAGCCACGGCGTAGCCGGCCGGCAGCAGCGGCAGCGCTAGCCAGGGGCGGCGAGGGTGAGGCCATGGCCATCCGCGGCCGGCTGGCGCAGGAGGGCGGGGGCGCAGTCTCCGCCGCGGACGCGCGCGCACGCGGCCTCGGCCTGGAG
>NC_041386.1:542155485-542159038 GCF_002162155.2 Triticum dicoccoides | reverse complement strand
TGGAGCGCAGGGTGTGGGGGGCTGCGGTCGTCGGCTGCAGAGGCCGGTCAGGCGCGAGCTCGCGGCCACGACACGGCAGGGGGAGGGGAGGCAGGGGGAGGGGCGGCCGGTGGCAAACGGGAGGAGGGGCGCGCGAGCGCTCATGACGCGCACGGGCGAGCGCAAGGAAGCAATGCGGCGACGGCAAGGCAGCGCAGGCGCGTGCGGGCCGGAGGACACAGGCGGCAGTGGGCGTCCAGGGCACGGGGGAGCGGGGCAGCGCTGGGCAGCAGCAAGCACGGGAGCAGGCGGGCGGGAGCCGTGGGGAAGCAGCAGCAGCGCAAGCAGCAGGGAAGGGAGGCGAGGCCACGCGCCGGCGCGTGCGTGAGGTGGCTCAGCCAGGCGAGCAGGAGGCACGGTTGATGCGGGGCTGTGTAGGCGCACGCGAGGGTGAGCGTCGGTGGCTTCGGTCGCGATGGTGAGCATCGATAGCAGACGCAACGAACGGCAAATCAAACAGCGGGAAGAGGGGAAAGAAACGAAGCTCACCGAGGAGCACAAGGGCGCTCGGTGGAAGGCTTAGTAGCAGCAGACGGAGCGGATCGACGCATCGGAGTCCGACGGTTGCAGAGGAAGAAGAAGGCGGCAACCTTGTGATGTACGACACCCTCTCGAAATCGATGTCCGGGGTAGACGTGTTCGTCGGTGACGGTCCTTTCAGACAACTCCTCAAGCGCCGAGGAGCTCGATGGCCGCGTCCATGGCGACAACAAGACGACGGTGGCGGTGGACGTGTGTGTGGCGGAGGGTAGCGGCTCGAGGAGGAGGAGAAGCTAGGGTTCGGTCGAGGGGGCCGCGGGGAAGGCTTTGTAGGTGGCCAGGGGGCGTGGATGGCCGCCACGCATGGCCATCGCCGACGGATGGACGCCACGACTCCCCTCCGCGCCTCATGTAGTAGGAGGAAGGGGAAAACCCAGGTGGACTGGGCCTCCTCTGGCACTAAGGCCCTATCAGTATTAGGTTTAGGCCCTCTTCTTTTCTTCCTGTTTTTCGATTTCTAAATTATTTATTTTAGCAACTGTTTTCTATTTATGTTAGCTACAAAATAATTTTTGTTAACTATGAAACTTCGCACATAGCACCTAGTCAACACTATAAGGTTGCACAAAAAGTTTGAGGCCTAAAGGAACCGTTCAAATTTATAGTTGAATTAAAAATGTGTTTCCTAACATGACAAATACATAGGGATTATTTGCCAGACTTTGAACATTTTAGTTTTCAGGTTTGGCAAATATGAATTTTTGACTTTAGATTGGATTTGAATTTGAATTGTGATTTGGATCAAGTGAAGATTAGCAACAGTAACATGATGACATGGCACCATTAACAGGGCATTACTGTAGCAGGACACTGGGGGTGTTACAAATCTCCTTCACTACAAGAAATCTCGTCCCAAGATTTAAGTGGTGTAGTAAGGGGGAAAGACTCGGGAAGGATGGAGCTCAGCACAAGATAGTTACCTGGGGACTATCTCAGTGAACATGGCAAAGAGGCATCTCTCGAGTTGAAATTCAAGATAGTCGTCGAGAGCAAGGTAAGAAGGTGCAATAAGAAATTTTAAGCGGATAGGCAATCATTTGTTGCCTGAAACAGAGTGTGAAAGGGGTTCGGAGCAATGAAGAACAATGTTGCATTCGATACCAGAATGAAATATGGCAGGGAAATTAGCATTGTGAATTACATACGAAGCGAAGCATAAGGGATAACTTTGGAAACAGGGGCTGTATAAGAGAGTCAGGTTTCGATCATGTGGAACTGTGGGTTATGGGCCCACCATGTGGATTAAAAGAAGGAAGGGCATTGACATCTTGCACGGTCATGATAGCAAGTCATGTCAGAGAATAACCAGTCAGTTATGTTGGCAGCATCATTGGTACCAAGGCGAGGGGCGAAGAGAACTATTTTCCTGCTCGTTGAAACGAGGCGGACCAATAGGCATGGTTCTCGTCCACCGGTGGTTACCGGAATGTCATCAACAATAGTAACAGGGTTACACTAGACATGATGGTACAGTGGTGTTTACATAAGCGGAAGAATATTACTGCTTAGATCATGTAGATCACAAGAAAGGTTAAACAAAACAATGGAAAGTAAAAGGTTAAACAAAACAATGGAAAGAAAAAGGTGATCATCAGATTAAGCATAATAATGGAAGGGAAAATGTGTTTAAACACAATTATCAGGAGTATATCCTTCCCAAGGACAAGCACAGGATGATATCCATGACATGATAGCAAGTAGATAACCAATTAGGTAAAGGGGTGAGGGAATTCATGATGTTACACGTACAACGGTGTTTGGATAAATGAACAAGAAACATTTAGCATTATGCTTCCAATGTTCTTGTTGATGTTTGAGTACCACAATCATGCTTCGGGATAGCATTGACATGGTCATCAGGTAAAGGTCGGACCTTGGATTCACAATGGATCCATTGGGAATTTCTAGAACATATCATGTTATTTTATCAGGGAAAAGATGAGGAGGTGGCCGATGGGTTCAGTAGCAATCTATCGACATGTCAAAAAGGACGTATTCCCAAAATTAATATGATCAAGTTTGTGTTGGGGGGAAGACAAGAATGTTGTTGATGGTGACACAAATCATCGAGAGGATGGTATTTCTAGCCATAAATTCAATTGACATCTCTGAAGAAGCCAAAGTGTTGACGGTGATCAAGACAAATTTTATCGAGAGACTCTATGAAGATGCCATCGAGCAGAAAAGGAAGGATGAAGTGAAAGGCTATGAGAACCACGGATTCGACACGAGCTCAAAGTCAAGCTTGTTGTTCGAGGTGAAATGATAAATATGAGGAAGATCGACGTAAGCTTAGCTCATCGTCGGAAGTTGCTCCGGGCATAAGGACCAGGTAGCACAGTTAAAAGTTGACACGATAGAAATATAGCTGACTAGGCTAGGAATGATGTGATGGGGTATAAAGCTTCCCAGTATCAAGTACTAGGTGTAATGCCAGAAGGTAAATCGGAGTAGAGGTTGGACGGGGGAAATGATTTGCAGAGGATAAGTAATTTTAACTTACCCAGTCAATGGGGTCAAGGAGGAAATATGGTCGGGACCATAACTGCAAGGGATCCAATTTATAATACCGGAAGAATTATTCAAATGATTAAATATTCTTGCAAGAAGCTTTCATGATAAGTTCCACACCGTGTCCGTGGGCATGAACACAAAGGTTCAGGGTCGACTCCCACTTCTACAATGCACAACCTTTCATTTTACTTCTCGCTCTTGATGAAGTTGTAGTATTGAAATTTTATCTGACGAAAAGCCAGTAGAGTATAACCCGCATAACTTTCGAGTTCGCACAGATTAGGGAAGGCATAGGTTCAACCTATCGAGGCATCTTAGAAACATATATCATAAATTTCAAGAATAAATAACACAAGCTCGGTAGTAGAGCATGCTTTAGGAAGCAGAGGATATAATTTACCAAAAGCATTATGTATCCGAGGAATGGCTCACAAGCTTATTGAATATGAAGGACATTGTC
>NC_041386.1:542147354-542155212 GCF_002162155.2 Triticum dicoccoides | reverse complement strand
GAATGCAAGGAGATCAGATTATAGAAACAACTGACTAACTCAAAGCTCAATTGCAAAGGAATTATGAATTCCAAGACAAGGGATCAGAAGCAATGCTCTGATTAGGGATAGATATGTAGAATATCCTTAGGGGTACAATCGATGGCGATTAGATTGGTCGAGATCCAGCACATGTTAAAATGACGTCTGAGCCGGAAGGATGAATTCTAGGATCTGATTGAGGATTGCGAGCATTCGCAACATATTGTATCAACGGACTCAAAATGATAATGACAAAGGATGACAATAAGATTACTAGACTTATGGTATTAACCATAATGCAAGCAAGCAAGAAATTCAAGAGCAATAGGCTGTTGAGTATTTTCACAAGAATGAATGGTATTACGAAGACTTTTGTGAAGTACATGAATCAAATGAGGATGAGCGGATACTCGATAGGTGGACAAAGTTATCCGTATGGGTATTCAGGTGACAAGGAACTGCAAGGCAGTAAGCTCAAGGGATTCTCGGAACAAAGGAGAGCAGTTCAGGGCATCTTGTAATAACAAGATCAATGGGATAGAATGTAAGATTAGCAAGTGTGTGTAGTTATCCACAAGGATATTTCAGTGGTAGGGAATTGCAAAGGCAATAGGCACAAAGTCTCGAGAGAATATCGTAGAGTATCTTCGGAATCTTCTGATGCAGCAGGCAATCATCTGAAATAAGGGGCTCTCCAGGCAGATGTGATCACTAGATCCTAATGTTCGAGTTAGTAAAACCATTTAACCCGAATAAAAGAGAGATCAGAGTCCCAGATTATAGATGAGGAATAAAAGATCCTAATACCACCCAATGGCGACGTGGGCCCGTAAGACACACAGCCAATGTTAGTAGAAGTTTTTCAGTGACTAGACTCAACTTCGGCCAAGGAGTTGGAAAGGGGGCTACCTACAGGCAGTTGGCTCTGGTACCAACTTGTGATGCCCTCGATTCAATCGTACACTAATCATACACGCAAATGTGTATGATCAAGATCAAGGACTCGCTGGAAGATATCACAACACAACTCTAGACACAAAATAAAATAATACAAGCTTTATATTACAAGCGAGGGACCTCGAGGGCTCGAATACATAACCTCAAAAACACAAGAGTCAGCGGAAGCAACAATATCTGAGTACAGAAATAAGTTAAACAAGTCTGCCTTAAGAAGGCTAGCACAAAGGCAACAACGATCGAACAAGCAAGGCCTCCTGCCTGGGAGCCTCCTAACTATTCCAAGTCGTCAGCGGCCGTCATGTTGTAGTAGGCACCCTCGGGGTAGTAGTAATCATCAGTGGTGTCGTCTGGCTCCTGGGATCCGTCATCTGGTCGCAACAAACGGGTATATGGGAAAAGAGGTAGCAAAGAAACCGTGAGTACTCATCCAAAGTACTCACAAGACTTACATCAGATCTAAACTAAGTATGCATCTGTATCAAAGGAAAAGGGCTGTATCTGTGGACTAAACTGCAGAATGCCAGAAAAGAAGGGGAAAGCCTAGCCTATCGAAGACTAGCATCTTCAAGCATCTTGCAGCATATAGAAGAGTACAGATCGACATAATGTAAAGTAGTAATAGTGTTATCAACCTCGGCCAGAGATCCTTTCTTGACTCCCTGCGAGAAAGCAATCCCAGAGCCATACTATCCATTTCTCATAACCATGTCTCATCTCAAGTATCCAGTTCTAGTTGTATCGATCGGGATACAACTCCAAGTGTCCGTTATCATAGGACAGGCTATCGATAGATGTTTTCTTCCCTGCAGGGGTGCACCAACTTACCCACCACGCTCGCTTAACTCTGGCCGGACACACTTTACTGGGTCATGCCCGGCCTCGGCCAAACAATATGCCGCAACCCGACCTAGGCTTAATAGAGAGGTCAAGCACGCCGGACTAAACCTATGCCCCCAGGGGTCTTGGGGCATCGCCCCGGGGACTCCTGCACGTTGCGTGGGCGGCCAGTGAGCAGACCTAGCTACCTCCTTAAAAAGGCAGGAGCTTACCAGTCCAACCCGGCGCGCACCGCTCAATCGCATGACGTCTATTAAGCTTCGGCTGATGCATATGATGCAGAACGCCCATACTTTGCCCACGTGATGGTTAGTGCTATCAGGCCAGAGGCCCCTCGGATCAAATATCCAAATCATAGTGGATTAGGAACACGCGGTAACAAGCAGAGACTCACGAAAGATGTGACCCCGTCGCCCCGTCTCGAGTACTTGTGGCAAGGGCTAAGAATGCCCGGCCACGCCTCGTAAGTATCTCGCGGGCACCTTTCAGGTCAACCCGACTCCACATCACTCGCTATTAAGCTCGCACGGGTACCCCTCGGGGCCGACCCGTCTTTAGTAACATGGTTCAGTGTAAAGTCATAGTAACCATAGTAACTGTGTGTCTAACACCAAGGGGGAAACCCGAGGAATCACCCCTGGTGAATTCCACTCGATGTAATCATCAAGGTGAACGTAAGAGGATCCACCCTTGAGGTTCACACTTGAGGGGTTGCACGACAAAGCCATATCGGAAGTGGTTAAGGAGGAAATCACCCTCGATGACCACGACCGAATAGCTATACTATAGAGGTCTCATTAGGAGTGATGTAAGAGGTTCCACCCTCAGCACTCGATGGTAACTCTGCAGAGTCGTACGACTAGGGGGGTGATGTGCGGTGTCGGGGCCTGGACGTCGATTGATGTCTACTACACAACCTTCTCCTTGTAGACGTTGTTGGGCTTCCAAGTGCAGAGGTTTGTAGGACAGTAGCAAATTTCCCTCAAGTGGATGACCTAAGGTTTATCAATCCGTAGGAGGCGTAGGATAAAGATGGTCTCTCTCAAGCAACCCTGCAACCAAATAACAAAGAGTCTCTTGCACTGGTTCGGCGAAGAGATGGTGATACAAGTGCAATATGGATAGTAGATAACGGTTTTTGTAATCTGAAAATATAAAAACAACAAGGTAACTAATGATAAAGGTGAGCACAAACGGTATTGCAATGCTAGGAAACAAGGCCTATGGTTCATACTTTCACTAGTGCAAGTCGTCTCAACAATAATAACATAATTTGTTCACATAACTATCCCTCAACATGCAACAAAGAGTCACTCCAAAGTCACTAATAGCAGAGAACAAATGAAGAGATTATGGTACGGTACGAAACCACCTCAAAGTTATTCTTTCCAATCAATTCGTTGGGCTATTCCTATAAATGTCACAAACAGCCCTAGGGTTCGTACTAGAATAACACCTTAAGACACAAATCAACCAAAACCCTAATGTCACCTAGATACTCCAATGTCACCTCAAGTATCCGTGGGTATGATTATACGATATGCATCACACAATCTCAGATTCATCTATTCAACCAACACATAGAACCTCAAAGAGTGCCCCAAAGAATCTACCGGAGAATCACGACGAAAACATGTGCCAACCCTATGCATAGGTTCATGGGCGGAACCCTCAAGTTGATCACCAAAACATACATCACGTGAATCACGTGATATCCCATTGTCACCACAGATACGCACGGCAAGACATACATCAAGTGTTCTCAAATCTTTAAAGACTCAATCCGATAAGATAACTTCAAAGGGAAAACTCAATTCATTACAAGAGAGTGGAGGGGGGAGAAAACATCATAAGATCCAACTATAATAGCAAAGCTCGCGATACATCAAGATTGTACCACCTCAAGAACACGAGAGAGAGAGAGAGATCAAACACATAGCTACTGGTACATACCCTCAGCCCCGAGGGAGAACTAGTCCCTCCTTGTCATGGAGAGTACCAGGATGATGAAGATGGCCAGCGGAGAGGGCTTGCCCCCTCCGGCAGGGTGCCTGAACGGGTCTAGATTGGTTTTTGGTGGCTACGGAGGCTTCTGGTGGCGGAACTCCCAATCTATTGTGTTCCTCGAAGTTTTTAGGGTATATGGGTATATATGGAGGAAGAAGTACGTCAGGGGAGCCACGAGGGGCCCACGAGGGTGGAGGGCGCGCCCAGGGGGGTGGGCGCGCCCCCCTACCTCGTGGCTTCCTCGAAGCTTCCTTGACGTGGACTCCAAGTCTCCCGGGTTGCTTTCCTTCCAAAAATAAGCTCCGTGAAGTTTCAGGTCAATTGGACTCCGTTTGATTTTCCTTTTCTGCGATACTCTAAAACAAGGAAAAAACAGAAAGTGGCACTGGGCTCTAGGTTAATAGGTTAGTCCCAAAAATCATATAAAATAGCATATAAATGCATATAAAACATCCAAGGTTGATAATATAATAGCATGGAATAATTAAAAATTATAGATACGTTGGAGACGTATCATCGATCACGTTGATCGAGTCATCGAATATAAAGCGGAGCAACTGGGACAAGGTGGGGGTCACTGATGGATCACTAACCAACCTATACTAAGAAGTTTAGGATAAGCAGGTAACAAAAACAGGCTATGCATCAGAGTAGGATCATACAGAAAGCAGTAGCAGTTCTAATGCAAGGATGAAAGGGAAAGAAATGGGCGATATCGGAATGCTCAAGGGGGGTTTGCTTGCCTGGAAGCTCTGCTGAAAAAGAAGAAGTGTCGTCGACGTAGTCGATCACCGGGGCATCATCGGCTTCGGGGTCTACCGGAGAGAAGAGGGGGAAGAAACAATAAATAAAAGCAAACAGATGCAACACTACGCATGACATGACGATAAGCAGAACTAGGGTCGGCCTAACATAGTACTACACGTTGCAGACGAAGGGGATAAACATCCGAGGATGAATTCCCGGCGTTAGGCGGATTCCGGACAGGTGGATGAGAGGGGACGGTTCCATGTTCAGCATGCTAGGGGCATGTGACAGGTGAACAGACCGCGTATTGGTATTCGTTGGATTTTGCTGAGCAACTTTCATGTATAAAACTTTTCATCCGAGTTACGAATTATTTTCTACGGTTTTTCAAAGTTTTAGCAATATACTGGAAATGTTCTAATTCGAAATTAAATAGAAAATACTAAGTGTACCCAGCCATGTGCTAGCAAGAGAGACTGACTGGTGGGGTCAGGGGGGTCCAGTCAACAAGTTGACCGGTCAATGTTGACTGGTCAATTGGGTTCTGGGACTCCCATGTCATATGCACATGTGTTTAATAAGTTTAATTAACAATATCTAAAAAGTGGTGGGGCCCCACTGCCATTGACAGAAATATGAGTTAGACTTGTTTTAAACATTTAGTTAATTGAGAGGGCCCACATGTTATAGTCTATAGAGGGGGGGGGGTGTTAGTGCTAATGGGGATTACCCCTAATTAAACTAGGTGGCCGGCCCAGTTAGCAGCGGCACAAGGCCATGGCCGACCGTGCTCGCGCACGAAGCCACGACACAGCCGGCCGGCAGCAGCAGCAGCGCTAGCCAAGGGCGGAGAGGGCGAGGCTATGGCCATCCGCGGCCGGCTGGAGCAGGAGGGCGGGGGCGCAGTCTCCGGCGCGGACGCGCGCGCACGCGGCCTCGGCCTGGAGCGCAGGGGGGTGGGGGGCTGCGGTCGCCGGCTGTAGAGGCCGGTAAGGCGCGAGCTCGCGGCCACGACACGGCAGGGGAAGTGGAGGCCAGAGGCGGGGCGGCCAGCGGCCGGTAGCAGACGGGAGGAGAGGCGCGCGGGCGCTCACGACGCGCACGGGCGAGCGCGAGGAAGCGATGCGGCGGCGGCAAGGCAGCGCAGGCGCGTGCGGGCCGGAGGACACATGCAGCAGTGGGCGTCCAGGGCACGGGGGAGCGGGGCGGTGCTGGGCAGCAGCAGCAGCCGCACCACAGCAGCAGCAAGCACGGGAGCAGGCGGGCAGGAGCCGCGGGGAAGCAGCGGCAGCGCAAGCACCAGGGAAGGGAGGCGAGGCCACGCGCCGGCGCGCGCGCGAGGTGGCTCAGCCAGGCGAGCAGGAGGCACGATCGACGCGGGGCTGTGTAGGCGCACGCGAGGGTGAGCGTCGGTGGCTTCGGTCGCGATGGTGAGCGTTGATAGCAGACGCAGCGAACAGCAAATCAAACAGCGGGAAGTGGGGAAAGAAACGAAGCTCACCGAGGAGCACAAGGGGGCTCGGTGGAAGGCTTAGTAGCAGCAGACGGAGCGGATCGACGCATTGGAGTCCGATGGTTGCAGAGGAAGAAGAAGGTGGCGACCTTGTGATGTACGACTCCCACTCGAAATCGATGTCCGGGGTAGATGTATTCGTCGGTGAAGGTTCTTCCGGACAACTCCTCAAGCGCCGAGGAGCTCGATGGCCGCGTCCATGGCGACAGCAAGACGACGGTGGCGGCGGACGTGTGTGTGGCGGAGGGTAGCGGCGCAAGGAGGAGGAGAAGCTAGGGTTTGGTCGAGGGGGCCGCGGGGAAGGCTTTGTAGGCGGCCAGGGGGCGTGGATGGCCGCGACGCACGGCCATCGCCGGCGGATGGACGCCACGACTCCCCTCCGCGCCTCATGTAGTAGGAGGAAGGGGAAAACCCAGGTGGACTGGGCCTCCTCTGGCACTAAGGCCCAATCAGTATTAGGTTTAGGCCCTCTTCTTTTCTTCATATTCCAATTTCTAAATTATTTATTTTAGCTATTATTTTCTATTTATGTTAGCTACAAAATAATTTTTGTTAACTATGAAACTTCGCACATAGCACCTAGTCAACACTATAAGTTTGCACAAAAAGTTTGAGGCCGAAAGGAACCGTTCAAATTTATAGTTGAATTAAAAATGTGTTTATGTGAAAATGTTGATCCGCTAAATTAATTCCAGGGGCAATTTGGGAAACCATTGAGGTTGGTCCCAACATGAAAAATACATAGGGATTATTTGCCAGACTTTGAACATTTTAGTTTTCAGGTTTGGCAAATATGAATTTTTGACTTTAGATTGGATTTGAATTTGAATTGTGATTTGGATCAAGTGAAGATTAGCAATAGTAACATAATGACATGGCACCATTAACAGGGGATTACTGTAGCAGGACATCGGGGGTGTTACAAACATATAGGGGGGAAAGGTGATTTTCAAGAGAACACGCCTAGACAATGTCCAGATGTGTCCGCAGATATGTAGGAGATCAAATTAGCCCAATCTGATTATAGATGCTTTTTGAACATTTGCAACCGCAATGCACAAATCTGACCCCTATATCTCTGCGTATGAGGACAAGAGCAGTCCGCCCCTCATTTTTCCGTGTCCACAACCACATGCTCCATTTTTGAACCCTCAATTTCATTCAACTACATGCAACCTCTAGATTTCATCGTAGGGACTTCATACAGAGATTAAACGAGAACTACACTTCCTACTTGTAATACGAGGAGATGTCGATGATCCCCTTGCCGGAGCTGTCGGTCACGTGATCATTGGAGGCAATGCGAGTGACCACTATCTCCTCTTCCTCGTGCTCCTTCACAAAGAGCCACTCAAGATAGCCTGCTTGCTCCGCCTCAAACAACTCTGTTGCGAGGTGCTTCGCCTCCACCTCATCGGCCTGGGCATGGTGGAACTCTGGATTCACCTCCTCCATGCCATATCCGTCGCTCAACCTTCATGCTCGCTGCTGATACGTCTCCAACGTATCTATAACTTTTTTATTGTTCCATGCTATATTATATTCTGTTTTGGACATTATTGTGCTTTATTATATATTTTTATATTATTTTTGGGACTAACCTATTAACCGGAGGCCCAGCCCAGAATTGCTGTTTTTTGCCTATTTCAGAGTTTCGCAGAAAAAGAATATCAAACGGAGTCCAAACGGAATGAAACCTTTGGGAACGTAATTTTTGGAACGAACGTGATCCAGAGGACTTGGACCCTACGTCAAGAAAGCAACCAAGAAGGC
>NC_041386.1:542080066-542147163 GCF_002162155.2 Triticum dicoccoides | reverse complement strand
AGGCGCACCCTCCACCCTCGTGGGGCACACGTTGTTCCACCGACGTACTTCTTCCTCCTATATATACCTATGTACCCCCAAACTACCAGATACGGAGCCAAAAACCTAATTCCACCGCCGCAACTTTCTGTACCCGTGAGATCCCATCTTGGGGCCTTTTCCGGAGCTCCGCCGGAGGGGGCATCAATCACGGAGGGCTTCTACATCAACACCATAGCCTCTCCGATGATGTGTGAGTAGTTTACCTCAGACCTTCAGGTCCATAGTTATTAGCTAGATGGCTTTTTCTCTCTATTTGGATCTCAATACAATGTTCTCTCCCTCTCTTGTGGAGATCTATTCGATGTAATCTTCTTTTGCGGTGTGTTTGTTGAGACCGATGAATTGTGGGTTTATGATCAAGTTTATTTATGAACAACATTTGAATCTTCTCTGAATTCTTTTATGTATGATTGGTTATCTTTGCAAGTCTCTTCGAATTATCAGTTTGGTTTGGCCTACTAGATTGATCTTTCTTGCAATGGGAGAAGTACTTAGCTTTGGGTTCTGATACGTCTCCATTGTATCTACTTTTTCAAACACTTTTGGCCTTGTTTTGGACTCTAACTTGTATGATTTGAATGGAACTAACCCCGACTGATGTTGTTTTCAGCAGAATTGCCATGGTGTTTGAGGGAGTCCTGGATTAGGGGGTGTTCGGGTAGCTGGACTATACCTTCAGCCGGACTCCTGGACTATGAAGATACAAGATTGAAGACTTCGTCCCGTGTCCGGATGGGACTTTCCTTGGCGTGGAAGGCAAGCTTGGCGATGCGGATATTCAAGATCTCCTACCATTGCAACCGACTCTATGTAACCCTAACCCTATCCGGTGTCTATATAAACCGGAGGGTTGTAGTCCGTAGGCAATCAACTCCATACACAACAATCATACCATAGGCTAGCTTCTAGGATTTAGCCTCCTTGATCTTGTGGTAGATCTACTCTTGTACTACCCATATCATCAATATTAATCAAGCAGGAGTAGGGTATTAACTCCATCGAGAGGGCCCGAACCTGGGTAAAAAACATCGTGTCCCTTGTCTCCTGTTACCATCCGGCCTTGACGCACAGTTCGGGACCCCCTACCCGAGATCCGCCGGTTTTGACACCGACATTGGTGCTTTCATTGAGAGTTCCTCTGTGCCGTCGCAATCAGGAAGGATGCCTTCTCCCGTCTTTAAAGACGGCGCCATTGCTAAGGGAGCCTTGGCTGTCAGCCAAACCCTCCGGCTAGGTGGTTTCCTCATGATCGCCTGTTCGGCTGTTGCACCGACAGTGACCTCTCGGGTCATCAAAAGCAACCTACACGTCTGCTCGGAGCTCATCGAGCAACTAGATCCAATGGAGCTCTCTTCCGTAAACGAGCTCTTGGATCGCATCGCCACCCTGGGGGTCGCTACGGATTACGACCAGGTTGGGCTTAAACCCGATCTAAGAGAAATTAACTCTCCCCAAGTCACCCACCACGTTGCCATGGTAGAGGCGCAGTGCGGCGACCTTCATCTATTTTAAGGACTAGCTACGTCTGAATTCCCGACCCCTCCAAGCCGGATACCCGCGAAGAGGAGGATGTAACTCAAGACCTGAGCTTAGGATCAGGCAACGGGATAGATTCGTTGGACAACATCCAAGAATCTGAACTTCAGAGTTCGGAAACTCTTCGGCCTCCGAATCTTGGATTGGGTGAGGTTTCAGATCCAACGACACCCGCCCACCCAAACATAAGCGATCTCTCCCAAATCAGGCAGAGGCCCGAGGAAACAGTACATCATTACTGGGCCAGATTCCTCCTGGTTATGAACAGGATAAAGGATTGCCGCGAGGGAGACGCAATCTCAATTTTCTGCAGTAATTGCACGGACGAGGGAATCCTTAACGCCGTAAGTCGTCGCGATATTACACGCTTCACTGACTTGGCGTCCATAGTACAAAAATACTGTGCGATGGAAAGCGCCTGGAAAACAGAAATAAAATTTTGGGATAATTCGGCCTTGAATAGTAATCCCGTCCGAACTAAGAGGGTGCATCATCATAGGACACCCGGGATAAACTCCAAAAAGCCAAAACCCCCTACAGGGCATGGAACAGTACTGGAAAGATGGCTTGATGGACCCTGTAGAATTCACAGTACAGAGGACGCCACACCAACTCACAGCCTTAGAGCATGTTGGATACTCCGGCAGGTGGCCAAAATCGGCGAGGACCTCTTAATTCCGGAGGCCGCTGAAGGCCAACCCAAGGACACCAGTACCGTTCTCACAGTCTTCGAGACTTTCGCATCAAACAATGGGCGAAAAAGAACACTCTGCAGCCTCGCCGAAGTCCATCAAGTTGCAACAATAAATCCATGGAGCGACACTGCCATTACCTTCAACGCAAGTGATGAACCTAGATTCCGAACAGCCCGAGCACCAACCGCATTGGTCCTCAGTCCCATAGTGGACGGCTTTCGCCTCACCAAGGTGCTCATGGATGGAGGCAGCGGACTGAACCTCATTTATGAGGAAACCCTTCAAAAAATGGAAATACACTGGAACCGCGTCGAGCGAAGCAACACAACCTTTAGAGGAATAATCCCCAGTCAGGAAGCGCGCTGCACAGGAAAAATCACACTAGATGTGGTGTTCGGCACGCCGGATAATTACAGGTCCGAAGAAGTCATGTTTCAGGTGGCCCCGTTTAAGAGCGGATATCACGCTTTACTAGGGCGAGAAGCATTCACAATCTTCCAAGCAATACCCCATTACGGGTACATGAAGCTTAAGATGCCCGGGCTGAATGGAATTATCACCCTAGCTAGTGATCCGGACATAGCACTCCGCGCCGAAAACAAGACGGCCGCATTAGCCCTTGAGGCACTATCCGAAGCCTTAGCGGCCGAGGAACTGACTGCGCTGCGCTCCATGGTTAACAGGGATGATGTGATACTCGACAAAAGATCCAAATCCACATCCTTCAAGCCAGTCGACGAAATAGTCAAATTCCAGGTCCATCCAACGGACCCCAATAAAACTGCTTCAATCGGGGCGCGACCGAACCCTGATGCAGACGCCGCACTGCGAGAGTTCCTACGAGAGAACTAGGACATCTTCGCCTGGCACCCTTCAGACATGCCAGGGATCCCACGCAGGCTGGCCGAACACAGCTTAAATATACTAAAAGGATTTAAACCTGTCAAACAAGCCCTTCGGCGTTTTTCCGAACTCAAGAGACAGGCTATGGGAGAGGAGCTAGCCAAGCTATTGGAGGCCGGATTCATCAGAGACATAAAACATCCGGACTGGCTAGCAAACCTGGTGATGGTACCAAAGAAGGACAAATCCTGGCGCCTGTGTGTCGACTTTAAAGACCTTAACAAGGCTTGCCCAAAGGATCCCTTCCCCCTCCTCCGCATCGACCAAATTATCGATGCCACCGCAGGACATGATTTGTTGTGTTTCCTCGACGCATACTCCGGTTACCATCAAATCAAGATGGCAGAATCAGACCAAGCTGCAACAGCATTCATCACACCATACGGCCCATTCTGCTTCAACACAATGCCCTTCGGGCTAAAAAACGCCGGCGCAACATATCAGCGCATGATCCAGACATGTCTGGCAAATCAGATCGGCAAAACAGTGGAGGCGTATGTGGACGATGTGGTCGTCAAATCAAGACATGTAGAATCTCTAGTAGACGACTTGAGGCTTACATTCGATAACCTCCAAAAATATGACATCAAGCTCAACCCGGAAAAATGTGTCTTCGGTGTTCCAGCCGGAAAGCTCTTGGGCTTCATTGTATCCGGTAGAGGAATTGAAGCAAATCCAGCCAAGATCCGAGCTTTGTCACAATTGGATATCCCAAAGGACCTCAAACAAATATAAAAATTAACCGGATGCGTGGCGGCTTTAAGCCGCTTCATCTCCCGCTTGGGAGAAAACGCACTACCCCTCTATCGCCTCCTTCGGCGCACCGACCACTTCAAGTGGACGGATGACGCCACGGCCGGACTGGATGAAATAAAAGCCATATTGGCAACAAACCCAGTCCTGGCCGCGCCAATCATCGACGAACCAATGTTATTGTACATTGCAGCAACACACCAAGTTGTCAGCGCAGTGCTCGTTGTCGAGCGGGAAACGGACGGACACAAATCCCCCCTTCAAAGGCTGGTCTACTACGTGTCCATTGTCCTCACTCCATGCAAATCACGGTACCCGCATTATCAAAAGATTGCATACACGGTATTCATGGCATCCCGGAAGCTACGACACTACTTTCAAGAGTGTTCCATAACAGTAGCCTCAGAAGTGCCACTAAACGATATTATCAACAACCGTGATACAACGGGCCGGATTGCAAAATGGGCCATCGAGCTTCTCCCGTTCGATATAACCTATAAGCCACGGCGAGCTATTAAATCGCAAGTTCTGGCCGACTTCGTCGCAGAATGGACGGAGGCCGAGCTCCCTAAAGAGTACGGCACATATTCAAACTGGATTATGCATTCCGACGGCTCCAAAATGTTGGCCAGACAGGGGGCTGGCGTCGTCCTGACGTCCCCCACGGGAGACACAGTCCAATATGTGCTCCAGATCATGTACATGGATTCCAACAATGCAGCCGAATATGAGGCCCTCCTACATGGCCTCCAGATATCAGTATCCATGGGTATCTAGCGCCTAGAGGTACGCGGGGATTCAAACCTCGCGATATCCCAAATAAATGGAGACTTCGACGCCAAGGACCCAAAAATGGCCGCTTACCGCAACGCCGTACTAAAGATGTCAGCTCAGTTCGAAGGGCTGGAGTTTCACCATATAGCCCGAGAAAACAATCAAGCAGCGGACGTCCTGGCACACATCGGAGCAAGACGTGATGCAGTCCCCCCCAACATCTTTTTGGAAAGATCGTTCAAGCCATCTGTAGCATGGGAGGGGGAACCCGCAAATAACAGCCCGGACCCAGCCGCACCACTCGACGCCGAACAATCTGACACAATTGGAGGCTCTGCCAATGAAATTACACCTTCAGCCCACGTAATAATGGCGGTCGTCGCCCCGTGGACAGAACCATTCCTAGCCTACCTTACTAGGCAGGAACTCCCGGAGGACCAAAACGAGGCCCGCTGCATAGTGCGGCGATCTAAAGCCTATAGAGTCCATGAGGGAGAGCTTTATAAGAAAAGCACTACCGGAGTCCTTCAAAGGTGCATCTCCGAAGAGGCAGGGCGGAACCTTCTGGCTGAAATTGATGCCGGACTCGGTGGTCACCACGCTGCTGCTCGGTCCCTTGTTAGCAAGGCTTTCCGTACAGACTTTTATTGGCCGACGGCCCGGGCAGACGCTCAGGACCTAGTCCAACGATGCGCTGGTTGCCAACTTTTTGCCAACCAAAGCCATATACCACCCACCGCACTCCAAACTATACACATCACCTGGCCTTTTGCGTTCTGCGGGCTTGACATGGTCGGACCCCTTAAAGGTGGGACCGATAGGAAAAAATACTTACTGGTCATGGTGGATAAATTCACCAAATGGATAGAAGCCAAGCCTGTTAAAACGGCCGAATCCGGACCTGTGATAGACTTCATATCCGGGGTTGTACACTGTTATGGCGTCCCCCACAGCATCATAACCGATAACGGTACAAACTTTACCGCCGACGAGGTAAAACTCTGGTGCAAAAACATGGGCATCAAGCTCGATTATGCTTCCATTTATCACCCACACACCAACGGCCAGGTCGAACGTGCAAATGGTCTTATCATGAGCGGCATTAAACCCAGACTGGTGCGGTCCCTCAAGGAATCTAACACGCACTGGGTAGAGGAGCTCGACTCCGTGCTATGGGGGCTGCGGACCACGCCAAATCGCACCACCGGATACACACCATTTTTTATGGTGTACGGCGCAGAGGCAGTTCTGCCCTGCGACATAATTCATGACTCACCTAGAGTGCGCATGTACGAAGAAAGAGAAGCCGAGCTCGATCGGCAGGACAACTTGGACGCCCTGGAGGAGGAGCGTGACGTGGCAAAAGCCCGTTCCGCATTTTATCAACAGCAGGCCTGAAGATATCAAAGCAGGGAAGTACGGGCCAAAAATTACAATGTTGGCGAACTAGTTCTACGCCTGCCGGATAAGAAAAAGGACAAACTCAAGCCCAAGTGGGAAGGTCCATTCATAATCGACCAAGTCCTGACTGGTGGGGCGTACCGCCTGCGAGATGCGTCGGATAACCGACTCGAGCCGAACCCGTGGAACGCCACCCGTCTCCGAAGATTCTATGCCTAGCGCCGGACTCTGTGTTCGTCTCCTTCCCCTGTCCATTTTTTGCATTTTTCTGTCTTACATTTCTCTCCTTCCCCTATTTTCTTTTATAGCCCTTAAAGGCTCATCTAGTGACGCGCCACTTGCGCTCATTAAACCTGGGGGGCTTCTTTAACAGAAGCTTATTTATACGGGCTTCACGCCCAACACATGCGTCAAACTTCCGCATGTATCCCTTTTTTGCACCATTATATGCATCGATATGACTTAAGTTTTGGCCAAGCTGGGTTGCCTGGCTCCTGTGCTTACCCCTACGTTCCCGATTATTCGGCTAGGCGGTAAAGGGAGCACCTCTGCGATTGTTACTGCCGGGTCAGCCGGATGTGTACCTCAGACTGGGTGAAGCCGAAAGTTAGCGTTCTTAAGGGAATATTCGGTCGGTGAGATAAAAGATGATCTTTTTACTCATTCTATGCGCCCCCAGATGCTTTTTTCTGCGTCTTTTTACGCAGTCCGGACATGCACTTTAGGGCATGCCTCCCAGCGAAAGGAACCCCTAACGGAACTATTCTCTCTGGAAGATGTTTCTTACTAACCATGTAATATAACATAACTAGTTGGGCACTTGTCTGATAAAGCACTAATGACCCCTACGCCTGGTCTCCACGCATACCATGGTTCTTATATAACCACTATGGTATTCGAACACACTCCGGGCCGTCGGGTCTCGAGGTTGAAGCGAAAAGGTCGGCAACGACAAACGATCTACAATTCGGCTAGAAGGCATTACACATGTCAATTCAAAATTACATAGTCATTCTGACTGATTGTATTCCTCTTCTATACCATCTAACAGGCTGTCTAATTTACAGTCCTGCTGGGAATACTTCGCGGACAACTCTACTTGGCCATATACTAAGCTCACAGGGATCTCCTTCCCGTCAGGCCCCACTGGTCCGACCTCGGCCATGTGGTTTGGGTCAGACTTCGTAAAACGGGTCTTCACCATGGCCCAGGCTTCCCTAGCGCCTTGTCGGCAGGCCAATATCTTCCATAACCGGAAGCGCCGCCGAGCTCCCTTCAGCTTCTCCGCAAGCTCTCCAAGGCCCTCGGGCATGGAGTGGGCAGGCCATAAGGCTTGGGCAACACCTCGCATCGCCTGCCAAATTCGCTCGTGCATTTGCATGAGTTCGGGAAGAAGGTCACCCGTAGAACTGGGCATCTCCTCTGCAGGACGACCTGTGAGCATACCTACAGACATTACTCTGTTAGTTGACTTCCTCGCCGAACTCTTTTTTCAAAGTTCGTTCAAGCACTTACTAAATATGCCGCGTCGAAGCCGCTGATTCTCCTTCGTGGAGTCCGACAGCTGGCCACGAACATCTTTAAGTTCGACGTCCAGCCTGGTGTTGGCATCCTGAAGATCATTCTTCTCTCACCTCACCTTTGTCAACGTACTCTCACCGGCCTTTAGCCGGCGTAAGAGTTGTTGCTTTTCCGGATCGAGTCCGGCACCATCTGCAACATGATTTGTCAGATTTGCACCCACACCGCACAATACTAATATTTCGAAGTGTATCTTACCTGAGGGGGTCTCTTTGGACTCCCCTGCTGCGGCTAGTGCGGCCTCTAGTTGGGCCTTGCACTTTTCCAGCTCCTGGGACAGTATAGTATTCTTCTCTGTAAGAACCTGAATATTAAATGATCCTTAAATCAGTTGCTCTAACTGTTTCAAGTCTCGGGGGCTACGGGTATATATATATTTGACCAAAATTTTCTTAGCCGTATGTCTTTTACATACTGCTCCGTGGCTCTGGCTAAACCATTTTGAGCGGCACGGAGGTACGCATCTCCCAAATTAAAGGCATCTAAAGCCTCTTGGGAGAAACAAGCGTCGCGTAGAACTGTCCGGCGACGCCTGTGGTTCATGGCAGAATTTGTGGCAGACAGCCTGTCCGCATCCTCTGTTGGAGGAGCGTCCGGTGCGCGCCTTGTGCTCGCCTCCGCTTCCTGGCCAGACGTTGGAGCCTGGCTGGTGGAGGCGCGATTTGCAACCTATCCGGATATAGTCCGGCGAGGTCTCTTCGTTCTGAAGATAGCACGAACGTTAACATGCCCGAACAGAATAACACCAGGGAAGCAGAGAGTGCACTATAGCTTTGCGCCGGCATCTCAGTCCGGACTACATTCCTTTTTGCCCCACGGGGCCCTGCGGCCCCTCGTTGGCTAGCCGCCGTAGGTTCGGCCTCCTGCCTCGGAAATCTCCCCTGCAAAACACGGTTGTCGTCAGAAACACCGGAATACGTGAGAGTGGAATCTCTCTCAAGGGAATAAGACTCCGGTTTCTGTCACCTGGGAGGCCGGGATTAACCCTGGGTAATCAGCCGTGATGGCTACCAAGGTATTGTCCTTGCTTAGCTGATGGAACACCCCGTCGATAAGCTCCACCGATATGTCTGGATCCACTTCGGAGTCCGGATCGAGGGACCATTCTGGGTCCTCGGGTTGTGGAGGGCGGCTGTTTATATCCTTTACCACCTGTCGCAGTTCCTGCATTGAAGTCGTTAGACTACATATCTAACCGTGGGAGTACAAAACAAACGGGCAAGTGCAGTTGTTCACTTACCCAACTTGGAGGATCGTACATAGTAAATCCGGCCTGCGGGTTGACGTGGAGGAATTCCTCCTTTTCTCCCTTGTACAAAGAGGATAAGATCTTTACTAGAGCGGCAGCTGAAGCCGGCCCCTTACGGCCGTAACGGGTGGCGTCATCCTCCCGGTTGAAATCCCACATGGGGTGGCCTCTATATTGAAGTGGCTGCACCCCCCCCCCCCGTTTAATGCATGCAGCCATGACTCCAATCATGGTTAGTTCGGAATGAGCCAACAGTCTTATCCGGCCCATCAGGTAAAGGACGTCTCTGTCGCTTTCTCTCTGAGAGCTCCACGGACGCCAGCTCAAGCGTTTCTTCAATGGAGCACTGTTGAACTCAGGGAGACCGACCCGGATAGGGTCCGGTAGCGGGATGTCATCTATATAAAACCATTCCGAAGGCCAGTCCTCGGACGCCTTCTTTGGGGTTCCGGATAGGTATCCGGTCCCGGCGATGCACCATGCTTCGGCTCCGCCCACTTGGTCTATAGACCCCTCTTTAGAACGGGGCACCAGGCAAAATAACCTCTTCCACAGCGCAAAATGAGCCTCTACGCCTAAAAATAGCTCGCAAAGGGCGAAGAAACCCGCAATATGCAATACGGAGGCGGGCATGAGATTGTGCAGCTGGAGGCCGTAGAACTCCAGAAGCCCGCGGAGAAATGGATGAATTGGAAATCCCAATCCCCTTATTAGATAGGGGACGAGGCACACCCGCTCTCCTTTAGAAGGATTGGGGGTGCTCTCCGCTTGTTTTCCGCCATTATAGGTGGCGAGACCGGCTCGGACCGAGACCATGTATGCCTGAGGGAGAAATCCCTTGGCCTGAAGTGACGCTAACTCGCTATGCGGGATGGTGCAACTCTCCCAGTCCCCGGGTTTGGGACCGGAGGGGCGAGGGGAGGAGCTGCGACGGCTGGTCATGTTGGAATGGACCTTTGCTGGAAGCGCTCTGATGATAACTCGCGGAAAGGAGAAGATGTGGTTTGGACCTAAATCCCCATCCCGTTAAATAGGCGGCTCGTTTATACGGCTAGGGGTGTGGATGTAAAAACACCCCGGCTTTTCGCATTCGTTTGAACAAGTGGAAGACGGCCATTATTGGGCGTGGAAGCCGAGGAGCACTACATTACAAAAATCAAACATTATTCCTACAGGTACACAAGATTTGGAGAGGAACCCGTCTTGCAATGCCGAACAATCTGCGCTCCAGACTCATCCTCATTGAAGCCTGGTTCGGGGGCTACTGAGGGAGTCCTGGATTAGGGGGTGTTCGGGTAGCCGGACTATACCTTCAGCCGGACTCCTGGACTATGAAGATACAAGATTGAAGACTTCGTCCCGTGTCCGGATGGGACTTTTCTTGGCGTGGAAGGCAAGCTTGGCGATGCGGATATTCAAGATCTCCTACCATTGTAACCGACTCTATGTAACCCTAACCCTATCCGATGTCTATATAAACCGGAGGGTTGTAGTCTGTAGGCAATCAACTCCATACACAACAATCATACCATAGGCTAGCTTCTAGGGTTTATCGTGGTAGATCTACTCTTGTACTACCCATATCATCAATATTAATCAAGCAGGAGTAGGGTATTACCTCCATCGAGAGGGCCCGAACCTAGGTAAAAAACATCGTGTCCCTTGTCTCCTATTACCATCCGGCCTTGACGCACAGTTCGGGACCCCCTACCCGAGATCCGCCGGTTTTGACGCCGACAGTGTTGTTTTATGTGCAGAAAACAAATATTCTCGGAATGACCTGAAACTCCACAGAACATCTTAGAAAAAATAAAAATAAAATCCTCGCCAAAGATGAAGACCAGGGGGCCCACACCCTTCTCACGAGGGTGGGCCCCCCCTCCTAGGGCGCGCCCCCTACCTCGTGGGCCCCCTGGATGCCCTTCGACGCCAACTCCAACTCTATATATTTGCTTTCGGAGAGAGAAAAATCAGAGAGAAGAAATCATCGCGTTTTATGATATGGAGCCGCCGCCAAGCCCTAAAACCTCTCACGAGGGCTGATCTGGAGTCCGTTCGGGGCTCCAGAGAGGGGGATTCGTCGCCGTCGTTATCATCAACCATCCTCCATCACCAATTTCATGATGCTCACCACCGTGCGTGAGTAATTCCATCGTAGGCTTGCTGGACGGTGATGGGTTGGATGAGATTTATGATGTAATCGAGTTAGTTTTGTTAGGGTTTGATCCCTAGTATCCACTATGTTCTGAGATTGATATTGCTATGACTTTGCTATGCTTAATGCTTGTCACTAGGGCCCGAGTGCCATGATTTCAGATCTAAACCTATTATGTTTTCATGAATATATGTGAGTTCTTGATCCTATCTTGCAAGTCTATAGTCACCTACTATGTGTTATGATTCGGCAACCCCGAAGTGACAATAATTGGGACCACTCCCGGTGATGACCATAGTTTGAGGAGTTCATGTATTCACTATGTGCTAATGCTTTGTTCCGGTTCTCTATTAAAAGGAGGCCTTAATATCCCTTAGTTTCCAATAGGACCCCGCTGCCACGGGAGGGTAGGACAAAAGATGTCATGCAAGTTCTTTTCCATAAGCACGTATGACTATATATGGAATACATGCCTACATTACATTGATGAATTGGAGCTAGTTCTGTGTCACCCTATGTTATGACTGTTACATGATGAACCTCATCCGACATAATTATCCATCACTGATCCGGTGCCTACGAGTTTTCCATATACTGGTTCTCGCTTATTTACTTTCCCGCTGCTACTGTTACAATCACTACAAAATACCAAAAACATTACTTTTGCTGTCTTTACTTTTGTTGCCGCTACCACCACTATCATATTACTTTGCTACTAAACACTTTGCTGCAGATACTAAGTTTCCAGGTGTGGTTGAATTGACAACTCAGCTGCTAATACTTGAGAATATTCTTTGGCTCCCCTTGTGTCGAATCAATAAATTTGGGTTGAATACTCTACCCTCGAAAGCTGTTGCGATCCCCTATACTTGTGGGTTATCAAGACAAATTTCTGGCGCCGTTGCCGGGGAGCATAGCTCTATTCTTTGAGTCACTTGGGATTTATATCTGCTGGACACTATGAAGAACTTGAGAGATCCAAAAACCAAAATCTATCCCTCAACTACGAGGGGAGGTAAGGAACTGCTATCTAGCTCCGCACTTGATGCACCTTCTGTTATGAGTAAGTTTGCGACACCTACACCTGCTTCTGCTATTCGTTCTGATATGTCGCATGTTATTGATGATGCCACTTCTGCTATGCACGATACTTATGATGAGACTGCTTCTATGCCTGATACTATTGTGCCCCTTGGTGAATTTCTTGATGAACAAATTGCTAGGGCTAGAGAAAAAGAGATTATTGAATCTGAATACGATGATGATAGTGATGATGAAAATATGCCTGTTATTCCTAAGGGCTATCTTTTTTATATGGAATCTTCTGCCGCTATTTTAGCTTGCAAAGATAGATATGAGCTTAAGAGGTTATTAGTTAAATGGAACAAAGAATCACTTAGAGATAAAATGAAACCTGACCCTGCTTTTGCTACTTCACCTATATGTGTTCCTGATAAGGATTATGAATTATCTGTTGATCCTGATATAATTACTTTGGTTGAATCTGATCCATTTTATGGCTATGAATCTGAAACTGTTGTGGCACATCTTACTAAGTTAAATGATATAGCTGCCCTGTTCACTAATGATGAGAGATCGCGTTACTTTTATATACTCAAAATATTTCCGTTCTCATTAAAGGGTGATGCTAAGATATGGTTTAATTCTTTTGATCCTGGTTGTGTGCATAGTCCCCAGGATATGATTTATTACTTCTCTGCTAAATATTTCCCTGCTCATAAGAAACAACCTGCTTTGAGGGAAATATACAACTTCGTGCAAATTAAAGAAGAGAGTCTCCCACAAGCTTGGGGGAGGCTTCTCAAGTTACTTAATGCTTTGCCTGATCATCCTCTTAAGAAACCTGAAATACTTGATATCTTTTATAATAGACTAATCGATGCTTCCAGAGATTACCTGGATAGTTGTGCTAGTTCTCTTTTCAGGGAAAGAACACCGGATGAAGCTGAAACTTTATTGAATAATATGTTGACAAATGAAAATAATTGGGCACCTCCTGAGCCAGCTCCTGCTCCAATTACTGAGCCTATTCCTAAACCAACTCCGAAGAAGAGAGGTGTTCTATTTCTCAGTCCCGAAGATATGCAAGAGGCAAAGAAATCTATGAAAGAAAAAGGTATTAAAGCTGAAGACGTTAAGAATTTACCTCCTATTGAAGAAATACATGGTCTTAATTCACCGCCTGTTGAAGAAACATATGATCTTAATTTTTTATTTATTGAAGAACCTCCTGATCCCGATATCCCGACACAGGTAGTAAAGGTAAATTCTCTCTATAGATATGATAAAGGTGAAGTCCCTCCTACTAAAATTGCTAGTCAGTGCTTGGATGAGTTCGATAACTTTATGTTTAAGCAAGACGACTTCGATGCTTATTTTGGTAGACAATTAAAAGAAAATGCTTATATGATTAGATGCTTGGGTGATTATATGGCTAATATTAACGGTGAACTTAAACTTGTTAGCAAACATGCTTCTATGGTTACCACTCAAGTATAACGAGTACTTAAGGCTCAAAAAGAAGTGCTTGATGAAATGAATAGTAAGAAAAATGATTATGCTGTTAGAGTGGCTACTAGAACTGGTAGAATGACTCAGGAACCTTTGTATCCTGAAGGCCACCCTAAGAGAATCAAGCAAGATTCTCAAAGAAATAATATTGATGTTCCTAGTTCTTCTTAAAAGAAGAAGAAGAAAAATGATAGAACTGTGCAAACTTCTAGTGAACCTATTGCTGAACCACCTGATAATCCAAATGATATTTCTATGTCTGATGCTGAAACACAATCTGGTAATGAACATGAACCTAATGAAAATATTAATAATGATGTTCATGATGATGCTCAACCTAGTAATGATAATGATGTAGAAATTGAACCTACTGTTGATCTTGATAACCCACAATCAAAGAATCAACGTTATGATAAAAGAGACTTTGTTGCTAGGAAACATGGTAAAGAAAGGGAACCTTGGGTTCAGAAACCCATGCCTTTTCCTCCGAAACCATCCAAGAAAAAGGATGATGAGGATTTTGAGCGATTTGCTGAAATGATTAGGCCTATCTTTTTGCGTATGAGATTAACTGATGTGCTCAAAACAAATCCTTATGCTAAATATATGAAGGATATCATTACTAATAAAAGAAAGATACCAGAAGCTGAGATTTCCACCGTGCTTGCTAATTATACTTTTAAGGGTGGAATACCAAAGAAACTTGGAGACCCCGGAGCACCTACTATACCTTGCTCCATTAAAAGAAATTATATTAAAACTGCTTTATGTGATCTTGGAGCCGATGTTAGTGTTATGCCTCTCTCTTTATATCGTAGACTTGACTTGAATAAGCTGACACCTACTGAAATATCTTTGCAAATGGCTGATAAATCAACTGCTATACCTGTCGGTATTTGTGAGGATGTGCCTGTTGTGGTTGCAAACGTTACTATTTTAACAGACTTTGTTATTCTTGATATTCCTGAGGATGATAGTATGTCTATTATTCTTGGAAGACCTTTTCTTAATACTGCAGGGGCTGTTATTGATTGCAACAAAGGCAATGTCACTTTTCATGTTAATGGTAATGAGCATACGGTACACTTTTCGAGGAAACAACCTCAAGTTCATAGTATCAACATCAACTCCATTGGAAAAATTCCATCGATTATAATTGGAGGTTTTGAATTTCCTCTTCCTAATGTCAAAAAATAATATGATATACTTATTATTGGGGATGTGCATATCCCCATTGAGGTAACTTAGTGTTATTCGAAATTTCTCCGGTTTCATGATTATCGGAATGAGTTTGTTAACAAGACTTGATCAACCTTGTTAGTGGATTCTTTTTATGAGCATGAGATGGATGAAACTAGAAGCACAACCCTCTGTACCCCACTTTACTTTCTGTTATTTATATTAAATAAAGTAAAAATAGTATTTTTTTTGTCTGTTTCCTGACTTATCCGTGCAATATAAAAATATCCCAAAAATAAAAGTCCTCAGAATGCCATGCCAATTTAATATGATTTTTTCGGGAATATTTGAGGATTTACTGTGCAAAAATTACCGTGGGAGGAGCTGCCACCTGACCACGAGGGTGGTGGGCGCCCCCCTCTAGGGCGCGCCCCCTGCCTCATGGGCCCACGGTGGCCCTCCTCCACTTATCCCAGCACCCATCTTCTTCCTCTGTCTCACACAAACCCGAAAAACCAACTCAAGCACGAGTTCCAGCCACTTTTGTTGTGATTTTCGATCTCCTTGCTCAAAGCACCTCTCGCAAAACTGCTTGGGGAGATTGGTCCTTGGTATGTGACTCCTCCATTGGTCAAATTAGTTTTTGTTCTAGTGTTTTATTCTTTGCAAATTTGTGCTGCATAGGTGACCATGTTCTTGAGCTTGCATGTCAAATTTATATGGTTCTAAGTAGTTCTAATGCTTGATATAGGCTCTAGGCACTTGCAGGAGTAGTTGCTATCAGTTTTATTGAAGTTGGTTTACTTTTGTTTGAAGTTACTAAAAAATTTAGAACTTTTCAGAGAAAAACAATATGCTTAGGAAGATGTTCCAAGGTGGTTCCTCTAAGAAGCAAGGACCTAGGATTGCTATGCGCGATGCTGACGAGGATCCACCAAGAGACGCTCCAGTACGGCCTTGCGAATGGCCGTCGGAAAATTTTATGGACCGTGCGGGAATTAAAGAAGAATTCAAAGCATATTTGCGCAATGCCGGTCTTGAGGATTTTGAGGCTAACAAATGCCCCCAGTATCATGATCTCACAAGTTCATTTGTGAGGAGGTTTGAGTATTCATCTTCGCGTAATTCTCCTTCAGTCATGTTTGATCTTTATGACAAATCTTATACCATGGACCTAGAGGATTTCACTCTTGCATGCAAACTTCCATTATGGGGCAGTATTAGGGATCCCCCTAAATCTGAATTTAGAAACTTTCTTGCTAGTATAACTGTAGGGGAATCTAGAGATATAACGCAGGCTACCATAGGGAGCATTCACTTTCCTACCATACGTTATTTTGCTCTCTTCATTGATAGATGCATAAATGCTAAGGAGGAAGCATGTCACATGTGTGTCCCTGATTTTAGCATTCTTAGAAGTGTTGTGTTAGGAGACCAATCTTATCATATGGGAGCCATGGTAGCTCGTAGGTTGCATCATAATAGACATAATGGAGATTTCTTTGGAGGAATTTATGCAACCCGCTTAGCTCATTTTCTTGAGATAGACATTCATGAGGGTGATACGGAGTTGCCTCCTGCATATTTAGATTATAACTCTATGGCTTCGCATCAGTTTGTCGAGAGGTCTGAATCACCTCTCTTATATTGTTTAATTTTTGATAAACAACGTGTTTTCCGTATTACTCTCCCTGCTCCTGCCTTCTTTGATTCACAGACAAAAAGAAGATATGTTATTACCAGAGAGGAGGCAGAAGAGTACGAGAGGAGAGCGGAGGCAGCTCGACTCCATGCTGCAGCTCAGCACGCGATAACCGTTGCACATCAGTATGATCCCAACTATTCTTTCTCATCACAGTATGACCCCAACAACTATTATTATGGATATCCGTCAGGCCAGCCGTGGCCATAGACCAACTTAGGCCAAAAGCCTAAGCTTGGGGGAGTACGTATTTTACATTTATGTTCACACACACTCATTGCTAGATGTCGGTGCTCATACTTTTTCACTGTAATATCCATGCTAGTTTATTTTCTTTTTCCTGCTTTCTTCTTGTGTGTTTGCTAAACCTTAAGAAAAACCAAAAAAATTACTAGTAGTTTATTTTTATGCTGTAGTAGTAATAATTAAAAAGAAAACCCAAAAATATTTCCCGTTCTTCTTTTGCTTGTTGGGAGCTTTCCCGTGTAAATAGTTTTATTTCTTTTCTTTTCTTTGGGGGTCAGTAGGAGAAGACCATAATTAAATTGTTGAAGTGGTTCTTATATGCATTATTGTTGATTTAACCAAGAGCCCATATTGCCTTGTCTTCTCCTGTTTATTGAATGCTCGCAGATTCCAGTTTAGTCCAATGCACGTACACTCTTATTATTATTCACACCGTTCGGTTGTGCAAGTGAAAGGCAATTATGATGATCTGTGATGGACTGACTGGGATGAGAAAAGCTGGTATGAACTCGACCTCTTTTGTTTTTGTAAATATGATGAGTCCCTCGTTCTTGATTCAACTTATTATGAATAAACATGTTTGCAATGACAATTAGAGATCATAGTTTCTTGTGCCATGCTTAATTAGCTATGAGTTATAATGATTTACCTTGTGTGCCAACATGCTATTGAGATGGTTATGATGTTGTATGATGGGGTGGTATCCTCCTTTGAATGATTTAAGTGACTTGACTTGGCACATGTTCACGCATGTAGTTGAAACAAAATCAACATAGCCTTCACAATATTTATGTTCATGGTGGATTATATCCTACTCATGCTTGCATCCAATGTTTATTAATTTTAATGCATGTACATGGCTGTTGTCGCTCTCTAGTTGGTCGCTTCCTAGTCTTTTGCTAGCCTTCACTTGTACTAAGCGGGAATACTGCTTGTGCATCCAATCCCTTAAACCCCAAAGTTATTCCAGATTTCCACCATACCTTCCTATATGCGGTATCTACCTGCCGTTCCAAGTAAATTTGTATGTGCCAAACTCTAAACCTTCAAATAAACATTCTGTTTTGTATGCTCGAATAGCTCATGTGTCAACCAAGGCTGTCCTTATCTTCCGTGTTAGGCGGGTTATTCTCAAGAGGAGTGGACTCCGCTCCTCACTCACGAGAAAATGGCTGGTCACTGGGATGCCCAGTCCCATGCTTTATGCAAACTAAATCAAAATTAATTGCAAACAAAACTCCCCCTGGGACCTGATGTATGTTGGAGGCACTCGTTGTTTCGAGCAAGCCAGGGATTGATGCTTGTTGGTGGAGGGGGAGTATAAACTTTACCATTCTGTTTGGGAACCGCCTATAATGTGTTTATCATGGAAGATATCGCCATCTCTTAGTTGTTACGTTGACAATGAAAGTATACCGCTCAAAATACAATTTATCTCTATTTCAAAACCAAGCTCTGGCACCTCTACCAATCCCTGCTTATCCATTTACTTTTATGTTGAGTCATCACCCTCTTATTAAAAAGCACTAGCTGGAGAGCACAGCTGTCATTTGCATTCATCACTGTTAATTTATATTGGGTATGACTATGATTGGATCTCAGTTACCATGAATTACAATGTCTAGTCAGTCCTTGATCTTTAAAGGTGCTCTACATTTATGTTTTGCGGGCTCAGAAATGGGTAGTGAGATACCATCTTGTTATATCATATTATGATTGTTTTGAGAAAGTGTTGTCATCCGAGATTTATTATTATGGCTTGCTAGTTGATTATGCTATTGATATGAGTAATCATGAGACCTGAGAATTATTGCAAATGTGGTTAGTTATGATCTATGCTAAAAACTCGAATGCTGGCTTGACATAGTTACAACAACAAGAGCAAACAGAGTTTGTAAAAGTTTTTCTTTCTTTCTTTCAGTTTGTCAACTGAATTGCTTGAGGACAAGCAAGGGTTTAAGCTTGGGGGAGTTGATACGTCTCCGTCGTATCTACTTTTCCAAACACTTTTGCCCTTGTTTTGGACTCTAACTTGTATGATTTGAATGGAACTAACCCGGACTGACGCTGTTTTCAATAGAATTGCCATGGTGTTGTTTTATGTGCACAAAACAAATATTCTTGGAATGACCTGAAACTCCACGGAACATCTTAGAAAAAATAATAATAAATCCTCGCCAAAGATGAAGACCAGGGGGCCCACACCATTCTCACGAGGGTGGGGGGGGCGCCCCCTACCTCGTGGGCCCCTTGGATGCCCTCCGACGCCAACTCCAACTCTATATATTTGCTTTCAGAGAGAAAAAAATCAGACAGAAGAAATCATCACATTTTACAATATGGAGCCACCGCCAAGCCCTAAAACCTCTCGGGAGGGCTGATCTGGAGTCCGTTCGGGGCTCCGAAGAGGGGGATTCATCGTCGTCGTCATCATCAACCATCCTCCGTCACCAATTTCATGATGCTCACCGCCGTGCGTGAGTAATTCCATCGTAGGCTTGCTGGACGGTGATGGGTTGGATGGGATTTATCATGTAATTGAGTTAGTTTTGTTAGGGTTTGATCCCTAGTATCCACTATGTTCTGAGATTGATGTTGCTATGACTTTGCTATGCTTAATGCTTGTCACTAGGGCCCGAGTGCCATGATTTCAGATTTGAACCTATTGTGTTTTCATGAATATATGTGAGTTCTTGATCCTATCTTGCAAGTCTATAGTCACCTACTCTGTGTTATGATCCAGCAACCCCGAAGTGACAGTAATCGGGACCACTCCCGGTGATGACCATAGTTTGAGGAGTTCATGTATTCACTATGTGCTAATGCTTTGTTCCAGTTCTCTATTAAAAGGAGGCCTTAATATCCCTTAGTCTCCAATAGGACCCCGCTGCCACGGGAGGGTAGGACAAAAGATGTCATGCAGGTTCTTTTCCATAAGCACGTATGACTATATATGGAATACATGCCTACATTACATTGATGAATTGGAGCTAGTTCTGTGTCACCCTATGTTATGACTGTTACATGATGAACCGCATCCGGCATAATTATCCATCACTGATCCGGTGCCTATGAGTTTTCCATATATTGGTTCTCGCTTATTTACTTTCCCGCTGCTACTGTTACAATCACTACAAAATGCCAAAAACATTACTTTTGTTGTCTTTACTTTTGTTGCCGCTACCACCACTATCATATTACTTTGCTACTAAACACTTTGCTGCAGATACTAAGTTTTCAGGTGTGGTTGAATTGACAACTCAGCTGCTAATACTTGAGAATATTTTTTGGCTCCCCTTGTGTCAAATCAATAAATTTGGGTTGAATACTCCATCCTCGAAAGCTTGCGATCCCCTATACTTGTGGGTTATTAGGTTCAATCTTGCGGTGTCCTTTCCTAGTGACAGTAGGGGCAGTAAGGCATGTATTGTATTGTTGCCATCGAGGATAACAAGATGGGGTTTATATCATATTGCATGAGTTTATCCCTCTACATCATGTCATCTTGCTTAAAGCGTTACTCTGTTCTTTTGAACTTAATACTCTAGATGCATGCTGGATAGCGGTCGATGTGTGGAGTAATAGTAGTAGATGCAGGCAGGAGTCGGTCTACTTGTCTCGGACGTGATGCCTATATACATGATCGTACCTAGATATTCTCATAACTATGCTCAATTCTGTCAATTGCGAAACAGTAATTTGTTTACCCACTGTAATACTTATGCTATCGAGAGAAGCCACTAGTGAAACCTATGGCCCCCAGGTCTATTTTCTATCATATTAATCTTCCATCAACAAGCTATTTCTTGCACCGTTTTTATTTTGCTTTGTTTACTTTGCATCTTTATCATAAAAATGTTGGGGATCGTTGCAGAAATTAAATTTTTTCTACGCATCACCAAGATCAATCTATGGAGTAACTAGCAACGAGAGAGAGGGGAGTGCATCTTTATACCCTTGAAGATCGCGAGTCGGAAGCGTTGCAAGAACGTGGTTGGAGGAGTCGTACACGTAGCGATTCAGATCGCGGCCGAATCCGATCTAAGCACCGAACAAAGGCGCCTCTGCGTTCAACACACGTGCAGCCCGGTGACGTCTCCCGCGCCTTGATCCAGCAAGGAGGAGGGAGAAGTTGAGGAAGAAGGCTCCAACAGCAGCACGACGGCGTGGTGGTGATGGAGTGGCAGTTCTTCGGCAGGGCTTCGCCAAGCTCATGCGGAGGAGGAGAGGTGTTGGGGTGGGGAGGGGCTGCGCCTTGGATGTGGTGTTGCAGCCCTCCCCTCGCCCCTCTATTTATAGGGAGAAGGGGGAAGGGGGCCGACCCCTCTAGATGAGATCTAGAGGGGGGCGGCGGCCAAGGGGGAGGGGGCTTGCCCCCCAAGCAAGGGGGCGCCCCCTTTAGGGTTCCCCCTAAACCCTAGGCGCATGGGCCCTAGGGGGGGATGGCGCTCAGCCCACTAGTGGCTAGTTCCCTTCCACCTATAGCCCATAAGGCCCTCCGGGGCAGGTGGACCCTCCCGGTGGACCCCCGGAACCCCTCCGGTGGTCCCGGTACAATACCGGTATACCCCCGAATATTTCCAGTGACCGTATGATGACTTCCCATATATATATCTTCACCTCCGGACTATTCCGTAACTCCTCGTGACGTCCGAGATCTCATCCGGGACTCCGAAGAACATTCGGTAATCACATACAAATCTTCCTAATAAGCCTAGCGTCATCGAACCTTAAGTGTGTAGACCCTACGGGTTCGGGAACCATGCAGACATGACCGAGACAACTCTCCGGCCAATAACCAACAGCGTGATCTGGATACCCATGTTGGCTCCCACATGTTCCATGATGATCTCATCGGGTGAATCACAATGTCGGGGATTCAAGCAATCCCGTATACAATTCCCTTGGTCAATCGGTACGTTACTTGCCCGAGATTCGATCATCGGTATCCCAATACCTTGTTCAATCTCGTTACCGGCAAGTCACTTTACTCGTTCCGTAATGCATGATCCCGTGACCAACTACTTAGTCACAATGAGCTCATGATGATGCATAACCGAGTGGGCCTAGAGATATCTCTCCATCATACGGAGTGACAAATCCCAGTCTTGATTTGTGCCAACCCAACAGACACTTTCGGAGATACCTGTAGTGCACCTTTATAGCCACCCAGTTACGTTGTGACATTTGGTACACCCAAAGCACTCCTACGGTATCCGGGAGTTGCACAATCTCATGGTCTAAGGAAATGATACTGGCATTAGAAAAGCTTTAGCAAACGAACTACACAATCTTGTGCTACGCTTAGGATTGGGTCTTGTCCATCACATCATTCTCCTAATGATGTGATCCCATTATCAATGACATCCAATTTCCATGGTCAGGAAACCATGACCATCTATTGATCAACGAGCTAGTCAACTAGAGGCTTACTAGGGACATGTTGTGGTCTATGTATTCACACATGTATTAAGGTTTCAAGTTAATACAATTATAGCATGAACAATAGACAATTATCATGAACAAGGAAATACAATAATAACCATTTTATTATTGCATCTAGGGTATATTTCTAACAAAAAATACGAAAAATATTATCTTATCATATCTATCAAGATCTCACTTTCATAAGTGACCGTGAAGGGATTAACAACCCCTTTATTGTGTTGGTTGCGAGGATTTTATTTGTTTGTGTAGGTGCGAGGGACTCGTGTGTGGCCTCCTAGTGGATTGATACTTGGTTCTCAAAAACTGAGGGAAATACTTACCTACTTTGCTGCATCACCCTTTCCTCTTCAAGGGAAACCAACGCAGTGCTCAAGAGGTAGCAGCTGCCTCCTTCTTCGCATCCTCCTTCGCCTCGCCCTTCTCCACAAGGCTTGCGGCGTGACATTCCTCGGCGTCACGCTTCTCCTGCGAGATCTCCGCCCGGCGCTCAGGTGTGAGGCTTTTGTAATAGGTGATCTTTTGCAAGATCATGGCGGACAACAAGGTCAGAGCGAAAGGGGAAGTGTACAGGATAAGAAGTGGCGAGGCGAATCAAAGGGAAAGGAGGAAATGGGTGCGGCTAGGGTTCTCCCTCATCGTCCAGTTTAGATAGTGGAATTTGGCCCCTCGAACGGCTCGCTGGAGCAGTGACATGAATTTGGTATCACCAAACCAGTGATCTCCTTAATAGACCGATGGATTTTGGCGTGAGTCTCGCCCGTTTGTCCGACGTGGCGGACACGTCTAGGCGTCCCCAATCCACCCCACATATGGGTTGAGGGGTGTCGGAGAGCCCAGACATATAGACCGGCTTTGGAGGGTCCGGTTGGACTACTTTATATCCCTCGCAGCGAGCGAGAAAAGTGTCGCGTTGCTTAGGTCGGCAGGTGCTACATGGGCGATGGGCCTGGGCCGCATAAGCGAGTATTCTCGAGTGAGTGAGAGCGAGCGTAGGCGAATTTATTTTCGAGTTGTTTCATTTTCAATTAATACAAATTATGAATTCGAAAAAGTCCTCAAATTTGAAAAATGTTTCGTGCTTTTTTGTTCATGAATACAATAAAAATTCACGGTTTAAAAAATGTTCGCAAATTCAAAAAAGTTCATGAATTCAAAAAATGTTCTCATGAATACAAAAAATGTTCTCTAGAAATTTTAGAACATTTATTGAAATTTTCACAATTTTTGAAATTTATGAACATTTTTAAATTGTGAATATTTTCTAAAATTATAAGTATTTTTGAAATTGTGAACAATTTTGAAATTTAAAGCATTTAAAAAAACGTGAAAAAGTTTCAAAATTGTGAATTATGTTAAAAAATAAAAAGAAACATAGAATAAAAGAGAATAAAACAATAAAAGAAAAAATATGCAGAACTTTCTACAAGGTTTTCCCTTTTTTAGGGGATCTACAAGGTTTTCCTAAAACTTGTCAGAACGGTTCGCTCGGTACTGAGCAGGCCCATGTCCTACGCTAGTGAGTGATCGGAGACTTAATGCTCACAACGAGCGACACATATTATTTGTGCCTTTTGGGTTGTGTTTCTTGGTCAAGGCGGGTTGTCCGCCCGGATGCTTAGGGGTTGGTTGTAGATGTTCTTACAGCTAAAGTGTACTTCTGCTCCAGAGCTCAAATGAGCTTGGTAAACAGTAAAATAATAATAATAATAAAATCTGAATTTTTTTCGGATAAAAGACTTGTATTACTCAGAAACATTGGAGTTACAATCAGCAAGGGCTAGCTCTACAGCTACTGAAGGTCCTGAACCAAACCAAGTCATAATTCTACCTTCAATCCTCGCATAAGAAGCTAGACTATCGCTAACCATATTCTAAAACCGACTAGCAAAAGTAATACAAGATCTACGTAAACTCAAAAGATACTGAATCTCTCTTACAATGGCCGAATACAAGGATCTATCCACTTCTTGCACCTGAATCATCTTCGTGGCAACCATAGAATCCATCTCCACAATAATTGGTAGCTCGTTGCGTTGGATCTCCAAAGAGAGACCTTCCATGCATGCACATAGCTCCGCTTCCAACATCTCTGCAAGAGAAAAGCGCTCGACACGATGAAAAAATAATAGCTCCCTTGTCGTCCCTAAGGACCATGCCAGCACCAGCACTACCATTTTGACCAACCGATCCATTTGTGTTCCACTTGACCCAACCAGCATCCGGCAATTTCCATCGACCAATATGCATGGAATCTCTGGAGCTCACCACTGGTGCATCAATAGGAGTTTTACCCTTACCCTGATAGTTGCATATATCAGTTTTAAGTCCTAGCAGGGAACCGAGATAGCTCACAGGAACCTTTTCGAGGACTCAAGCGGAGGTGGGGGTTTATGGTGGACCACCTCATTCCGGACAAACCAAGTACGCCACAAGGTCATCAGTAGCATGGATCGATCAACATCAGACATAGGATTCAACGCATGCAACAACCACTCTTTCCCCGTGTGCTCTACCATATTGATATCTGGCAGGGACCAAACATTCACCATTGTATGCCATAAATTCTGGCCAAGAGGGCACCACAAAAATGGATGAAAATTATCTTCAAGTTCCGTAGCACAAAGCGGACAGAGCTCGGATGTTTCCAGCCCTCGCTTGTGATTATTCTGCCAGGTTGGCAAGGAGTCAACTGCCACCCTCCAAGCAAAGTTACAGACCGAAGGGGGTATGTCAGATTTCCATATCAGCTGCCAAACTTTTTGTCTACCATCCGGGGCCGAACTGGAGGCCGAATTTGCATGTCGATAAACCTCTTTAAATGCAAAGTTGTAGGCACTTTTCACAGAGAACACACCATGTTTGTCTGGCCCCCAAGCAATGATGTCTTCCTCCTGTCTCGGGGATGCTCAAATTTTAGAAGTAAGGCCAGATTTCAAGAGCCGTTAAGATTAAGCAAATCTGCCACAAACCTGATTCTGCATGTGCCCTGAGTGGTAATCAGTTTGAAACTGAATGGTCTAGGGATCCGGTTGTCGCGCCAAATTCTGATGCTTCAGCCATTTCCTACTCTCCAAAGAATCCCCTTCTTTAACAAATCCAGGTCGTGGCTAATCGCCTGCCATGAAGAAGATGCATTCCCACTAAACACTATATCCTCGAGTTTACCATCCGGGTAATATCGGGCCTTCAAAACCTGCGCACAAAGAGTGTGTGGTCTAGTGATAAGATGTCAGGCCTGTCAAGCCAACATAGCGTGGGTGAAAAGTCGAAAATCCCTAAAACGAACTCCTCCTTTACTCTTCGGTTGCATCAACCTATCCCACGAGCGCCAATGAACCTTCCTCTTCCCTAGCGTCGAACCCCAATAGTAGCTCCCGACCATTCTTGTGAGCTCGTCACAAACAGAGAGCGGAAGTTTAAAAACTCCCATAATATAAGTGGGAAGGGCTTGCGCTACAGGTTTAGTGAGGACCTCCCTTCCTGGCTGCGCCAAAAGTCCATCTTCCCACTGTACCAAGCGTTTTGTTAAGCTCATTTGAAGGTTTTGGAACCGTCCTTTCGACAAACGACCATCTGGCGTTGGAAGCCCCAAGTACTTTTTCTCAAAGACCGTGCTGGACACATGCAACACCCCCCTAATCTCCTCTTGGATAGCTGTTGGGCATGCTTTCCCAAATAGGATTGAACATTTTTCATAGTTCAGGCTTTGGTCGGTAGCTTTACTATACAATTCTAGCACAGACTTCACCTCCTCTGCTTGAATCTTTGAAGCTTCAAAGAACAATAATGTGTCATCCGCAAACAATAAGTGTGAGATACCAGGAGCCCGCCTACACACTTTAACAGGAGTAATTTCTTCAGTTGCAACCTTATGCTTAAGGAGAGAAGATAACCCATCGGCCACAAATAAGAATAGAAATGGTGAGAGAGGATCGCCTAGCCGAAGACCTCGCGACGGTGCGAATGAATCCAAGAGGGTTTCATTTAGTTTGACAGAGTAACTCACATACGTGACACATGACATTATCCAGTCCATCCATCTATGAGAGAAGCCTAGCTTTTGCATCACTCGCTTCAAGAACGACCAATCCACACGATCATATGCTTTTGAGAGATCAAGTTTATACGCGCAAAAACTCTTAGTGGGGTCCTTTTCCTGCTTAATGTGGTGAATACACTCAAATGCCACTAGGGCATTATCTGTAATTAGCCTGCTCGGTATAAAAGCACTTTGCTCATGGAAGATAATATTATCCAACAAGGGCCTCAAAGGATTTACCAAGCATTTAGAAATGACCTTGTATATAACGTTGCAGAGACTTATAGGCCTATAGTGTGTGAGCATGGTTGGGCTAGGAGTTTTGGGCACAAGAACAATGGAAGTTGAATTTACCACTTTCGGCAGAATCCCAGTATCGAAAATTTCCTTAACCGCCGCCACCACACCGCTCTTGAGCGTACTCCAATGCTGCTGATAGAATCTAGCTGGAAAACCATCCGGGCCATGTGCTTTTAAGGGACCAATCTGAAACATCGCATCCTCAATCTCCTTCTCACTAAAGGGGACACATAGTTTTTCATATCCTCCTCCGAAATCCTTGCTTCCAGCCGGTCAAGCACCTTTGATGCTTCTAGGTTTTGATCCGCTGAGAAAACTCTCTTGAAATACTCAGTGGCCATCCTGGACATCTCAATGAAGTCTATATGGATGTTGCCAATACTATCCATGAGACTTCTAATTTTATTTTTCCTTGCGCGCCAAACCGCTTTACTCTAAAAATATTTGGTATTGTGATCCTCTTCTTTGAGCCACGAGATTCTCGATCTTTGCATCCAGAGCATCTCTTCTTGATAAATCAGTTCATTCATCTTATCCGTAATCCTCCTTATCTCCCGCCGATCCGCATTCATATGCATGAGTTCTTCTAGCTGCGATCTAGATTTAGCCAACTCCCGCGTAACATTACCAAACCGCTTATTACTCCATGCTCCAAGGGTGGCCATAGTTTTCCGCAGCGTTGTTTGCAGCATTTCCAGATTATCTACAGCCCCCACCGAATCCCAGGCCTCCTTGATGACCTTTGGGAGGTTCACATCTCGCTCCCAAAAGAGTTCATACCTCCTAGTTTTTGGTCCTGAATGATCCGTTTCCGGTTCACCTTTTAGCACTAGGGCTATATGATCAGAACATGGGGAGACCACATGCACAACAGAGCATAAAGGAAAAAGATTTCTCCATGCATTTGTCGCTGTTGCCCTATCCAAACAAACTTGAACATTATTATTGCCGCTTAGTTTATTATCATATGTGAAGGGGATCCCCGATAACCCCAAGTCCACCAACTCGCACACTTCTAGTGTATCTCTGAATGCCACCATTTGAGCCTCAGGTCTCGGTGTCGCTGATAAGTGCTCAAAATCCCAGAGAGCTTCATTGAAGTCTCCGACCACTAACCATGGATGATTACTGACACTCTTAAGGTTCTTTAGTTTTGTCCACATCATGTGTCTATTTTCAACCCGCGGTTCTCCATAAACACAAGTAAGCCTCCATTGCCCAGAGTCCGGATTAACACGCACTATAGCATCAATGTACCGGTCGTCCTTGTCCAGTATGCTAATATTGCAAGATTCGTGCCAAAACAGAGCTAGTCCACCACTCATCCCAATGCTATCTACTCCTTCAAAACCCTTCAAGCCAAGTCTGCTCCTGAGTCTCTTCATCTTATTCGTTGTTTGCCTCGTCTCGCACAAAAATACAAACGTGGGGGAATGCGACTGCGAGATGGTCGTTATTTCTCGAACCGTCTGGGTATTCCCCCCTCCTCGGCAGTTCCAACTCAGAAGATTCATTGGGCTTGGTGGCCCTCCTCGCCGGAGGCCACCGTATTCATTGTCATTAAGACATTTTCTCCTCCCCCCTCTCTTCACCCTGCTTTCTTCTCTTCACAATAGGAACCCTGTCGGGTGTTGCATTTTGGGGAGTTCCATCACCACTTCTTTCAGTCCCACTTCCGTTCTCCAACAACATCACAGTGTTAGATACTTTCCCAGCAAGGTGCGGCAAGTGTTTCCCTCTAATATTTACTGAACCATCCGCATTAATGAGTCTCTTCCGAGCACTTTTACCATCTCCCCACATTGGTCATGAGAAATATCCATATCAGCCTCCCTTGTGTCAACTCCCCTCCCACGGCCTCCTGCTACCCTAGTTCTCCCACCTCTATCCCCTCTTCCTCTTCCACCACTCCTCCCCCTCCTCTACCGATACCAAAAGTACCCCCTCCTCTCCCTGCTGTATTCGACCAAGCACCACCCCTACCTCCTTTACCATCATTTGCACCATCAGAGTCATTACTCCAGTGTAACCAGACCCCCCCCCCACTCATAGTTCGCCGGGTCATGTATACCATCCCCGCACTCCTCCACGACATGTCCCATACAACCACAATAAAAACAGAAATCCAGCAGCTTCTCATACCTTACGGGGTATTTTTTCCTCTCTTTCAAGGTGATAGGTACAAACCTCACCAATGGCCGGTTTACATTCACAAAACCCCTCACTCTCAGAAAATTTGAGGGGTTAATCTTCCCTTCATTTACCACCACTGCAAATGGTGGATCCCCGACCTTCTTTGCAACCTTCTCTGCTAATTCCTTCTTCCTCGTGAGACCATCCGGCAAGACTTTGATTGTCGCCCACAGCGGATACATATTAAGGGCACAGTCTGCCACATTAGTGAAGCCGTCATACTCAACTAACACAACGGGATCCCGACGAAGCCACGGTCCTCCCTCCATCACCCTCTTCCAATCTCCCAAACAGTGACATCGAGCAAGGAACAAATTCGGCCCTTTGATGTTGAAGGTGACACCCTGTGCACATGTCCAGGCGTTTCTCATGGAATTCAACAGCGCCGCGTGACTGAACGGTCGCAAAGTATGAACCCTAAATAGGGCAAGCCAATGAACCTCACTGATCAATTCATCCACCTCTCCCGAGAGATCCAGGTCCTCTTCCTCCTCTCCATGTAGATTCAGTCCTTCAAAGGCGTCCTCTAGATCAGGGTTTGGGCCATAATGGTCCCATCCTGCCTCTTCTTCCTCCTCTATACTTGCAGCATCTTCCTTCACCTCCCGATCCTGCTCACGACTTCCTTCAGGTAGATCGAAATCATGGCCTTCACCCCCTCCAGCAGCCTTGTCTCTATCCCCGCTACTTCCTATCCCCTGACCTTCCTTCGAACCCCCCGCTCCACTATCCCCGTCACCGATGTTCTCCATGCGCCCAGATCGCTGATCCCGTCTTGCAGACTTGATCGCCGGCGAGATCCAGCGAGAAGACGTAGCAACCACGTGGACTCTGGCGGCGCCGCCAAAGGAAAAGGTGGACTGTAGGAAAACCCTAGAGGAAAAGGGTTTTGGATAAAACTTGATGGAATGACTGTTTGATTAGACTTGAAACTGGTGCTAACAGAATCTTTTTGTGAAACATTGACAAAAATTTCAAGTGCTTGCAAAAAATCTTCATGAAATCACATCCCTATAAGGCATGGTAAAAAAACAAAATCAGTCCTCCAAAATGCTTTTGAAAGTAGCATTTTCAGAGTATCGATTTTGTTTTTTTGTCACGCCTTCTAGAAATGTGATTCCATGACGAATTTTTGCAAACACTTGAAACTTTTGTAAATGTTTGTCACAAAAAAAAATCAATTTTTTTGTGAACAATCCGAAGCAATGTGAATGCTTAGATTTGCACCTTCAGATAAACAAAAGTAACCAATGCTCCACCTAAATTCCAATAGCTTCATCAACACCTAAATTCCAATAGCTTCATCAACAGATAATTCACAGTTGCCAGGCAGTATGTATGAACTGAATTTTTGACAGAGGATTCTAAAATACATGGATTTTCTCTACTCTGCCAGTCTATCTCCTCCAAAAAAGGCTTCCTTTTATATTGCCACCGAAAACAAAAACAATTACAGTTTTATCTTGTGAAATGTGTTCCTGAACACCAATGACCAGACCTCTACGGGCTACACCAGTTTACTAGCATAAAATGCTACAAAAACATCATCGGCGACAGGGCAGTCAGTTGTAGTATTCCACATTTTAAGATTGCTACTCTCGTGTAAAGCAAAAAAATCAAAGCAATGACAGCGAAAAACTACGTGTGCTATGATACTGTCAGCACCAGCCACTAGGACGTCAATTGCCTCGTGTTCCGTGACGGCGTGGACTTCACCTCCTCCGGGTTCGCGGATCCAGGGCTCTCCGACGTGTCCGAGCTACTGTTCTCACCGACGTGCGCCTTCCCAGACCAGAGCTTGCTTAGCATCTTCGGCATCAGCATCACTTTCGCCTTGCCGGTGGTGGTGCTCTTGTCTTCGCCGTTCTTGTTGATGTCGCTGCTGGTGCTGCTCCTCTCGCTGCCACCGCAGTTGTTGGCGAGCCGCATCGACCTGAAAGAATTGATGTCGCTGGATGTCGGGACTCCACTACCTTCCTCTTCCGTTGTTGTTGTGGCCGCTGACCTGGAGCTGCCGTACGAGTTGCCATTCTCTCTGGGAAGAAGCGAATGAACAGCAGATGAAAGGTCGGCTCCAGAGTCACTCCTGGCAGAAGCGTCTGATGCTCGGACTTGCTCAAAGAAGAGAACTTGCACAACCACACGCAGAGGAAGCCGTTCATTCTGCACCGCGTGCATGCAGGCCTCCTGGGACAGCTTCTTGCAGTCCATCAATCCACATAATCTCTTCTTTTCGCTCTTTGATAGGCTGGGGTGCTCCTGTAAGCATGGAATTGCATGTAAGTTTCAAACTCCCAACAGCAGACATACTAACTGGAAATAGAAGATGTATGTGAAAAATATTACCTTTAGATACATGTCGATGGCATGGTATAGTTCGTCATGCATTTGTCGGGACGAGGCAGACACCATTTCAGCAAGTGCAATGAACTTCAGAACAGGCAGGTTAGGGTCTTTAGCGATCTCACCAAGATATTCATCGATCAGCTTTGCAACTGCCAGCTTTGACGTGCTGGAAACAGAAGCAAACTTCTCGACTTCCACAATTTCATCATCATCTTGAAAAGTCATTTTACCATTATCACTATGATGTGACATGAACTGCTCTACTATTGCCATGATCAGGTCGACATTATACACGCCATTTTCAGCACTGGTTGCTGGTATAAGAAGGTCTGGAACTGAAGCACCATCCAGTTGGGTGCCTATTCTCTTTACCAAGTTATCACGATAAGACTCACCAGATTCCAGCAAGCATGCAGCATTTAGTAACTTGAGAAGAAAACCACATGACACTGAACCTTTTTCAGTGGGCAGCAGAAATACAATGCTTTCGAGAACTGCACGACGTTTTGTGCAATCAATTCCATTGCTCACGGCATCTTCAAGGGAACCAAACAGCCGTCGGAATGCATAGACTCTTAGTGCTTCTCCAATAACTACAGCAGGTGTTCTTCCCTTTGCCTTGATTGTTAGGAGCACACGCTTGTACAAATCCATTTCAAGTTCAGAAAGGTCCTCAACCCACCAGTCCTTAGGGACCATCTGTTGCATCCTGACTCCATTCCAGTGAGAATCAACACCATTCTCGGATTGGAGCTTTTTTCTGTTGTAGGTGTATGACCACTCAACCTCTGACGGATCAATTGACGCCTTCGATGCAATAGAATCAATGCAGTGGTTGATTACCTTCAAATTCTCAGACCATGGCAGCAATGACTTCGTACTTTGCAGAACTATGATTGAGTCTTTCCAGGTGCGAAAAATGCTCGATGTCAAGAACACGTCAATTTTGTAGATAAGATTTCCTTTGTCAATGGTCTCAAACATTTCTAGGTACTCAGCTGCGCAACGAGCAGCAAGAACATTATATGCATTGAGTGTTACAATCATGCCGTAGCAGAACTTGGCACAAATTTCAAATGCAGAAGAACCACCAGGAATGTCAGATATATTCACTTCATCGTCGCTTTCCTCGTTACTTGAAGCTACTAATCTTTGCAACCGTGAACTCTTTGACAAAAGAGGGAACTGCAAATAATGTGCACAGCTCAATTATTTTAGATATAATAAAGTAAAGCTGCACTGGTAAAAAAACAGATGCTAACTTATTAAGCTCTACTCTATTATACTGCATAAAGTGCATGTATAAACAGTTCCTTCAGTTGCAAAATTACAATACAAGAGTATATGGTAGGAGTAATTGCTAAACATAGACAGCTGAGACTTCCAAAGCTTGAAAGCACTTCATGTTTCCTTTTTTTTTTCTTTTGCCATTAGGCAATTTCTAGGTTGAAGCAATCATTTGTAAATGATATAACTGTGCACTGTAGAAGACCCACCAAGTTCTGAAATGTTGTGCTTAATCGAGGAGTGTATGTACAAATAACAAAGGATGTAATGCTCCAATTGATAAAGCATAATGAACAAAAAGGGGTCATCTTGTCAACCTTAGTGTAGCTTATAATTAGGTGTTCTACACCAAAGGCTAGTCATATAAACCAGTAGCAATTCTGGTAAAATAATTTTTTAACAGCTCTAGGAAAGAGCCTTAGCAATTAGTTCATGCTTAATAGCCAATATTAGTATTATGAATTCTTCTCAAAATGTCACTGCAATGTCACAGCATGAAAGCAACAATTTATACAGATAAGAAGTCGATACCTTGTGAAGATAAAACTTGACATCTCCTATGGAGATAACGATGTCTGTTGCCAGCTCTGTTGCAACAAACCTGAAAAGCACGTTAACACAACACTAGCGTCAAAGCTATTTAGTATAAATAGAGGCAAAGCATAATATAGAAACTGATGAGATGCAAAAAAAATGCAGGTCAATTTTCAAATAAAACAGGTGCATCATTGGAATTGAAGGTCTTTACATAACCACAACAGATCTAAAAACAGTACTGAAAGAATTCCAGGCCGCATATATCGATATATGCCCGTATTTACATTTTCCCACTAGGCCACTACCTTCCTGCTCCTGTGTTTTTATGTGTATGTACACATGTCATAGCTGTACTATGCAACTAGCATATTACCTAGGCATGAGTTATACAAGGGGCAGATGGTAGTGATGACATGTCATTATTCAATGAACAGTATATCAGTCAGGACACGAAGACTCACATCTCGCACATCATTACAAGAGAATGACAAAGGTGACAACTGTGAGGATATGGGCAGATTACCGGATCACACTATGTGTGGAAATGGCACAGTTCATAAAAGTGGGCCCACTATAATTCTCAAAAAGATCATCACATATTGCACACAAACAATTGGTTACAGATCACAATGATGGCAAAGTAAATCCACAAAAAACAATAAATGGAGAGCTCAAATGAAAAATGAAAAATGAAACAAAATCCCAACCCACTGAATCAGCTAAAAGTAAGACAGCGAGTGACAGACCATTTACCTAAGCAAAGTACCACAAGCAACGCTGGAGAAAGGTGTGGAAAGCAACTTCACATCTAGTCTAGTAGTATTGCGTATGACAAGTAATATAACTAATTGAACTGGCGCAGGACCAATGATTAAATAAATTGTACATAGCAAGGCAAAGAGAACTTAATTGAGCTCCAAGAATTCAATCTACAAGATGGACCACAAGGTCAATAACTAGCTCAATTATTAAAAATGAACACTAAACAAACTAAGAAAAGCATTGCAATCATTAAATCTGCACATGCCCTCAAAGTACAGAGGAGCTTAAGAACATATGCCACTAGCAGGAATTAAGGAAAAATTAACCTATAAAGAACATCAGTTGGATAGTTAGCCATCCGAATGTCAAGATACGATGCATCACAGCTAGGACTTAGGAGGCATGCTAGGCAACCAATTTTGTGAACATTGTTATAATGAGAAAGCAATCCAATCGGCATGGTAAATCTTTTAAAATTTAGTTGCTAAACATAACACGAATATAATAGCTGTACATATTATATAGATATATACCTATCTAGTTTTACCCAAATATAAAAGGTTTCATAGTGTAAATTTGTAACAGTAATGTCAATACTTCACAATGATTGGACGTTTTGCGCAGATTCCCAAACTCATACTAGTAACTGAAATCAAAGAAATGGCACCGATGGAGCATGCTCACATCCTTTTCTTCCTGTTTACGAAATGGAGCCCAGGAAACTACAGATCAAGGCCAGTATTCCCCACCACAGAGCTAATTAATTGCTGATCGCATATGACCAGTAACCAGTATGATTGGCCCCCTTTAGCGACTTCTTTACTTGGAATTTATTTCAAGAAACAACCAAAACACGATCCCCTCCATTCTGGCAAATTTGCAGAACGAAGACGCATACTAAAGCCAAATCTCTCTCAAGCGAACAGATCTCACAATCCCAACCACAAAATTGTTGCCGTCGTCCAACAGGACTGGTACTAAACTGGAGAGCAAGGACTAGATGAAGTAAAAATGTCAACAGAATCTGAAGAAACTCTGAGGAAGAACAGAAGCAAATCAACTAACCTGATATTGCTGCCCTCTGTCTGAAAGACATCCGGCTTGGAACCAAGCTTCATATGCTTCATTGTGCCACACCGAGAAACAGCCTGCAAATCTCCTCCCCTTTTTGCTTTCTCTCTAGCTCTTCTACTTTCCCCTACCTCACCAGTCACCACCGAATGGGAGCCAAGAAGGAACGCCTCAACAAACCCACAACACTTGACCCATCAACAAAGTACCAAACCGGTGGCCACCATTGAAAGGACAACACCAACAACTGGTGATAAAGATCCACGCCCAACTGTCCCCCTTTGAACCGCGGCAGAGCCCCCACCAAATCAAATCAGGTCAAGAGCCCAAGCAGACCTCCCTCCCTCTAGATGAGTAAACTAGCCGGCAGTTGCATCAAGATCTGGGTCCGGGAGAGCACAACGGCAACAAGGACTCCTCCTCGTCCAAGCTGGATCACACAAGGAGAGGAGTAAGGGGCAGCACCTGCAGAGCACAAGGGCAGCATCTTGAGGTGAGGGGACAGCGGGAATAATCGGTGATGCAATGTTGGGAGACCATGGGAACAAGCACCAGTGAGGGGAGGAATCTTATCTTGGTTAAAATCACAAGCAAGCAACATGAATGGCACAGACAGGTTGCAAGATGAGAATAATTTAAGGGTGTGGCACATGTAGGCAGTCAAACAGTGGTTATAGAATTGCAATCCGTAGACCACTGGTTTGGAGGGGTTGCTTCTCCTCTTGGTTGGCAGCAAGATCGAAATGTGCATAAAGAAATTGACATAATCTGATTTTTCTAGGTAAATTTTGGCTAAGGAGGAAAGACCTTATAATAAATCCGAAATAGGAAAATGGAACATAGGATTATGAAGTTTCTCGTATAAAAAATACCACAAAAACTGTAATACCGGGATTGACAAATAATGGCACATGTCTCAACAAAAAATCACACTTTACCTCGTGCTACAGAAAAAAGAAAGAGAATAATTTGCAATTTACTTTCAGTTAACAAAGAACGCAAGTTCAGTTCAGTAGTGCCTAACAAAGGGAAAGGATGATCAACAGAACCCTTAGAAAAATCTTTTAGAAAATAAACTGCAAACAAATCCGCGACAGAAAAAATGGGTGTATTGGGGACAGACTAAACGTTGGGATTAGATCGGCTGCATGGAATAAATCAATCGAAACGAGTTAGGGATCCGTCACCAGCAAAAGAAATGAATCAGCGGAGGGCGACGAAGATCTTTGTTGCCCGGGGCTGCGGAAGGAGACGCCTGGCGGCGGAGGGGGAAGAGGAAGGCTCCGTCCGATCTCGACGGCCCTAGACAGTGGACCCGGCGAGGAGAATACGCCGCCTCTTCCTCTGCTTCTCATCAGACGGAGGTGGAAGGGAGGGAACCAGTGATGGGAGGAAAGAAAGGCCTTGGTTGGCAGAAACCAACAGAAAAGCGCAGAAGAAAAGGCAGCTTTTTAGGACAGGGGAAACGACCAAACCAACACCAAGAAACATTCCCACCGAACCACCACCACTACTGGATACACTCCTCCAACTCATTGTCGGAGTAGCGTAGAAATAAACACTTCAATAATACACCATTTCATCTCTTATTGGACGGGAAAAATGCGCGGCGGCGTCGAGCTTGCCTGCTGAACTCACGATAGACAGAGAACAAAAATCCAAACCTTGTTTGAAGGGGGAAAAGAAGAACTGGCAGGGGCTTATAATTACCTCACAAAAGTTGTGAGTTGGGTGGATGCGATCAAGCACAACGCTTGAGTTTCTTGGCGTCGATCCGCCGCCCGGCCGCCGCTGGTGAGAGTGTCTTTCTTGCGGAGCGAGCTGAGTTTGGTGGTGCCTGCTTCTGCTGCTGCTGCTCTAACGCAGGGCTAATGGATTTGGTTTTTTATCTTGAGAAAAACTGGTGGGGGGTGCCGGGGTGGGGTGGCAAAGCCTAGTTCATGGGCTCTGCGAATGGACTGTTCTGCCCCTCTAATTGTTCTCTTGCTGCCCCTCCCTTTCTCCACTGGTTCCACACAACTGCGTTTATAATTATAATCCTGTTTTTTTTCTGCTTGTCCTTCTAGTTTTGGTGGATTCTTTTATGCAGTCTCGTTTTCTTGAGAATATATGTGGTCTCATTTTGTGTGTGGGGAGTGTTGCACCGTTCAGGCCAGGCACTTTTTCTCCGGGATGAAAATCAAACATGCTGGTAATCCTTAATCAAGACCGAAGGGTCAGTCAACCCGTTGTATTTTTGGACATTCACAATTTTGAAGCCTGGTGGGAATTTATGTTCAATGACTTCATCTGTGAAACACCTCGGGTACGGGGCGATGACGTGACGCACATCAGAATTGCCCACATCCCCGTACTTGGTGCAGTCTCACTGATCACAGTATTTGGCCTGATAGATGGTCCGAGGAGTTGGGACCTCGGGTGGGGAAGGGCGTCTGCTTGAACCACCCATGCCAACTGATGGGGCATTTCTATTGCGTCGTCGGTCAGACGCCTTGGGGCGTGCATGCTTGTACCATGCCTTCAACCGTTAGGGGGAGGTCGGTTTTCGGCATGCTTGTGCAATTTGGCCCACTGGCGCTGGGATGTTGCACTTCCGTCGGCGGTGGCATCGAGGTCTTTCATCAGGTTCTTGTAGTAGCTAGGTGGTGCTTTATTGTTCGTCATCTGCTTCAACTTGGCCTTGAACACTTCCTAGGCTTGGAACAACTCGTTCCAGCGGTCGCCCATATACTCTTGCTCTTCCGAAAGTCTTCACTTCTCGTTTGTTATCTTGTTGGACATGCGGACCAACCTTACCTCAACGCGTCGTGGTTGGGGCTGTTAAGCGACTCTTTGGGATGCCAATGTCCTCGGCACCGAGGTTGTTGTCCGGTTCTTCAGCATTGTCATTAGGATTAGCAATATTGCCCTTGTTGTTGTTATTCTCGTTGTTGCTGTCGTTGTCGTCACCGCCTCCACCGTCGTTTGTATTGCCCCCGGGTTGTGTGGAGTATCTACCATATAGATGACGTATGTGGAGGTTGATGTCCACTTGCCAGTGGGTGTGGTGGCCGTCGGTAGGCTGCCCGAAGACTCACAGACCTCCTCGTCCATGTCGTCAACCTTGTCTGAGCCGCTCGTGAGGACCTCGGTCAGATCTTCATCATTAGCGACAAGGTGGGTTGGTCAAAATAATCCGACCTTTCCACGTGACTCCCAGATCCGATCATGGACTGAATGCTGGTCATCTGATATTGTGAGCCTCTAAATCCGATCTAACATCTCAAGAGGGATTTCTCGCATTCTTCTAGGGATCGATCTGACATCGGTGTCAGGGGAGTTTTCCTAAGATTCGATCTGACCTGGATCCGGGCTCTTCACATGGGGCCAGATCCGTTGTCTAGCTTTTCAGGGTGTGTCATAAGATCTTGACTTATGTTCAGATCCGACGAGAGATCCTCACACTTGTCCTGAGCCTGGATCAACATCGACGTGAGGACAGGTGCTTCTTGCCGCTCCTCAATCTAGTTTGACACTCGGCTTGAGAAGACTAGCTCTCCGCGTCCGCGTGAGTACGCAGTGTACTCTATGTTGCTGAATCTGACAACCCAGCCTGGAGCAAAGGTCTCGACCTGACCTAGATGATTGGTCGAGTCAGAGAAAGGAGCAACGTTGCCGAAGAAAAAGATTTGGCCCGGTACGAAGGTCATGCCGGTGCCAATATGCTCGCCCATCTTGATCCCCATCGAATCTCTACGACAACTCAACGGGGGCCTATATGGGCCACCAATGATGGAGTCGAATCTGACAGAACTTGGGTAGAGGGTTCCAAGTTAGTAGTCTTGACACGATGGTAACAGGGACACAAGTTTTACCCAGGCTTTTGGCTCACCTAAGAGATAAAACCCTACGTCATGATTGTGTTGTATTGATTTGGGGTGGAGTACAAACTACAAGTGATCTACCATGAGATCGTTGTGTATTGTCTACGAGCCCTACCCCTCATTTTATATAGGTACCGGTGGGTCTAGCGTTACAACCTAGTCGGTTAAGTACAATATGAACATGCTGTAGACAACCTCCAAATGTCTTGTAATATGCGTCAAGTCTTCGGGAGACTTCCTTCCATACGATGTGGGTTGCCTTGATGTGGCCCACTAGTGAACCAACATGGGGGTCCTTGGACGTCCCACCTGGACGGGAGGCGGCATGGTGAGTGACCCCCAATCTAGGACACCACCAATCTATTACAAATGGTCTCCCCTCGCACTTGACCATCTACTGTGCTTTTGGTCTCTGGACTGTACATTTGGTCAGTTCTATATCTATTTGGTCAAATTGCTCTTCTAATTGGCTTTGATGGAGTCCCTTGGAAATTTTTGCTTAGGGAAATGCATCAAATACATTTCCCTTTTGGGGAATGCAACATTTTTATTATAACCCAAATCTCTTCTCTTGTTCTATCTATCTTGCAAGTCTTGAAGACCATGAAGAAAAGAAGAAGAATATCAAGAAGTCTAGTATATGTTTAGTTTAGGACTTCTCCTACTTTTTTATAATAATTATTATTTTACCAATATATTGATTCATAAGAACTTTGTAATTGTATTTGTATCAATAAAGCTTATTGTTTCTTTATCCGTATTGTATAATTTTGCAATTTCACTTTGTAATGATATTCATTATCAATAAAGTTTATTGTTATTATTTCCATTTTCTATCAAACTTTGGTAATATGTCTTTGGAATAAGAATTAATTCCATTATTAATTCTTATTCTTTTATCAATTCATTTGGTCATTGGATTTTCAATTCGATATTTGAATTGTACTTTTTGCATATCGATCCCTATGTGTTATATTTTTTGAATTGTGATCCAAATGTTTAAAAACGAGCAAAGGTCATGCCTAAATTTAGAATTTTTGTCCAAATTCTCCTAAATTTAAAATAAAGTTTTAAATTTACCCCAAGTTTTGGATGCACGAATGCAATGCTTAGTTAGAAAAATATCCCTACTCTCTCTAAACTACGAGACATTGCTAATAAACATCAGATAACTTGCTATAACTATAATGCTAATATAATCTTTCAAAACCTTTTTACATCCATATGAATTCATTTTCATACATTGACCACAAAATTTTGATTTTATGGACCACATAGGAGGTAGGTGCAGCATCAATTTTACCTTTCACGAATGGACGCTGAAGATTAAATGTGTGTCTTACCCAGGAGAGAAGTGGATCATCTTGAATAACAATTATTAATAGATGGCCAATAAGAATTTTTAGGGACATTCACATTTGTGCCCCTAACTGGAACCCACTACTCAAACTTACTCCTAACTTTTTCATGTGCTCAAATTTGCCCCTAAAAAGCATTTTAGGTTACAAGAATGCCCTTCCATCTGGTCAAAGTTGTTTGACCGAAACTTTGAAAATTCATAGAAAATTCATACGAACTCAAAGGAATGCAAAATAAGATATCAAAATGTTCATAAAACATCATCTATATGCACATGTCATTTACGTTCATGCATAAGCACTCTATAAAGATTTTTAGTGTTTATAACATTGAAAAACTATTTAGGGTGAATGCAAATAAATGCACATGTAGGTGATGAACGTAAATGGCATGCACATATAGGTGATATTTTTATGAACATTTTGATATCTTATTTGCATTTTTCCAAGTTCATGCGAATTTTCAATGTTTCGGTCAAACAACTTTGACTAGCTGGAAGGGCATTCTCATGACCTAAAATGCTTTTTAGGGGCAAATTTGAGCACATCAAAAAGTTAAGGGTAAATTTGAGAGTGGACGCAAATTAGGGGCATAAATGTAAATGTCCTGAATTTTTATATCTATATCAACTTGATGCATTAATAAAATAATTCTTTGCTAATATATAAAAATCTTAGGGCATCTCCAATGTGGACCCTCAAATCGGCCCTATACGTCCTTTATTTAAGTGAAGCATCTTGACTAAAGGCTATCACAATGTATGTACCTTAGCCATATCATATGTATTAAACATTTATCAGATACAACACTTACAATGTCTTTTATCTTTGTGATGTATCTAAAGGAGACATCATTTAATGCGAGTAGTGAGGGAATATATAGTATGTGTGGTTCAATGCTAAGAGATATACCTAGATTAAGGTACCATATAACTATAGTGCTTCATTGGTCGCTACATCATCATTTTTTCCTCGCTAGCATGTTTTAGTTAGGGTTGATCTCATTGCATTGGGATTAACCAAATTTTAACCTTCATCGAGGTCAATAAGAGAATAAAGTATTATCTTGCCTTGCAAATTTTAAGTGAAGCACTTTAGAACATGTATAGTGGTCGGAGAAGATAGTGTTTTTCTTAAGCCTTGATTCCATATAGAGATGGCGATAATAACATACACTGTAAAATAGATTATTTCTTAGTGTCATTTCTATTAACCTTTGGAAGCATGGATGTTTAAAATAAAAATAGAAAATATAGCCAAGAGATAACATCTTGTCAAATGCAGAAACATCTTGTCTTAAGTGTTAAAAGATGGCAAACCCTTTTTAAAATCTCCTCTTTTTTAGCTCGGTACTCATAGCACATCAACACGTCTACACTATCAATGTATGAATAACTTTAAATATCAGTTGTTCGATGAAGCCAATCCGGCTGGGGGGCGGCAGATCCGAGCACTATGTGACAATGGAGGAGCTTGAGCTGGATTCGGGAGGGATGGGTTGGGGGCAAACAATGTTGGGGAAAGTTGCATGGAAAACAAAAAAATTCTACGCACACAAAAGATCTATCCATGGAGATGCATATAAACGAGGGGGGAGTGTGTCTACGTACCCTCGTAGACAGTAAGCGGAAGCGTTTAGTAATGCAGTTGATGTAGTCGAACTTCTTCATGATCCAACCGATCAAGTATCAAACGTACGACACATCCACGTTCAGCACACGTTCAACTCGGTGACGCTCTCACCTTCTTGATCCAGCAAGATGGCGAAGTAGTGGATGAGTTCCGGCAGCATGATGGCGTGGTGACGTTGGTGGTGATGCTATCTCTGCAGGGCTTCTCCTAAGCACTATGAAAATATGATCGAGGGACGAAACTATGGAGAGGGGCGCCGCACACGGCTAAGAGATTGTCGTGGGCTATGTGTGGCGTCCCCTCCCACATATATACAGGTAGGGGGAGGGAAGAGCGGCCAAGGAGGCGCCCCAAGTGGGACCGAATCCTACCCCCCCTTGCCTTTCTAGGCATGCGGGGAAAGGCAGGGGAGGGTGGCGCCCCCCTTTCCTTTCTCCCATGTGGAGGGGAAGGCGGGAGGGGCTAGCCCTTCCCTTTCCTTCCCTAGGGCCGGCGGCTAGGGAGAGGGGCGCGCCATCCCCCTTGTGGGCTGGTGTCTCTCCCCTTGGTCCATTAGGCCCATAGACCTCCCGGGGGTGTCCGGAACCCCTTTCGGTGATCCGATGACTACCTGGTGCACTCTGAAACTCTTCCGGTGTCCGAATATCATCGTCCTATATATCAATCTTTACCGCCGGACCATTCCAGATCTCCTCATCATGTTCGTGATCTCATCCGGGACTCCAAACAACATTCGGTCACCAAATCATATAACTCATATAACACGATATTGTCAACAAACATTAAGCGTGCGGACCCTACGGGTTCGATAACTATGTAGACATGACCGAGACACCTCTCCGGTAAATAACCAATAGCGGAACCTGGATGACCATATTGGTTTCTACATATTCTATGAAGATCTTTATCGGTCGAATCGTTATGACAACATATGCAATTTTGTCTGTCGATATGTTACTTGTCCGAGATTCGATCATCGGTATCTCTATACCTAGTTCAATCTCGTTACCGGCAAGTCTCTTTACTCGTTCCTTAATACATCATCTTGTAACTAACTCCTTAGTCATTTTCCTGCAAGCTTATTATGATGTGTATTACCAAGAGGGGCCAGAGATACCTCTCCGATACTCGGAGCGACAAATCTCAATCTCGATCCATGCCAACTCAACAAACACCTTCAGAGATACATGTAGAGTGATACGTCCATTTTGCATCATGTTTACCTACTGTTATTTATAATATTTTTATGCATAATAATGCTTTTTGGAGTAATTCTAATGCCTTCTCTCTCATAATATGCAAGGTTCACACAGAGGGAGAATTACGGCAACTGAAAATCTAGACCTGGAAAAGCTACGTCAGGCCACCTATTCTGCATAACTCCAAATAAGATGAAACTTAACGATGATTTTTTATGGAATAAATAAGAAATACTGAAGCAAATAACTACTGGAGGGGGCCACCTGGTGAGTACAAGAGGGGCCAGGCGTGCCCTGGTGGGTTATGCTCAGCGTAGCCCACCTCTGGTGCCCATGTTCTGGTATATAAGTCATTTTGACCTATAAAAAATAAGAAGAGGACTTTCGGGACGGAGCACCACCGTCTCTAGGTGGAACTTGGGCAGGAGCACTTTTGCCCTCCGACGGAGCGATTCCGCTGGGGGAACTTCCCTCCTGGAGGGGGAAATCATCGTCGTCATCATCACCAACAACTCTCCCATCTTGGGGAGGACAATCTCCACCAATATATTCAACAACACCATCTCATTTCAAACCCTAGTTCATCTCTTATGTTCAATCTTTGTACCGGAACTATAGATTGGTGCTTGTGGGTGACTAGTAGTGTTGATTACATCTTGTAGTTGATTACTATATGGTTTATTTGGTGGAAGATTATATGTTCAGATCCAATATGCTATTTAATACCCCTCTGATCATGAACATGTTTATCACTTGTGAGTAGTTACTTTTGTTCTTGAGGTCACGGGGGAAATCTTGTTGCAAGTAATCATGTGAACTTGATATGTGTTCGATATTTTGATAGTATGTATGTTGTGATTCCCTTAGTGGTGTCATGTGAACATCGACTACATGACACTTCACCATATTTGGGCCTAAGGGAATGCATTGTGGAGTAGTAATTAGATGATGGGTTGCGAGAGTGACAGAAGCTTAAACCCTAGTTTATGCGCTATTCCGTAAGGGACCGATTAGATCCAAAAGTTTAATGCTATGGTTAGAATTTATTCTTAATACTTTTCTCGTAGTTGCGGATGCTTGCGAGGGGGTTAATCATAAGTAGGAGGTTTGTTCAAGTAAGAACAACACCTAAGCACCGGTCCACCCACATATCAAATTATCAAAGTAGCAAACACAAATCAAACCAAGATGATGAAAGTGACTAGATGAACTTCAGGTGTATCCTCAAGAATGCTTTGCTTATTATAAGAGACCGTTTTGGCATGTCCTTTGCCTCAAAAGGGTTGGGCTACCTTGCTGCACTTTTGTTACTATTACCCTTACTTGCTCGTTACAAATTATCTTGCTACCAAAACTACTCTGTTACTTACAATTTCAGCACTTGCAGACATTGCCTTGCTGAAAACCACTTGTCATTTCCTTCTGCTCCTCGTTGGGTTCGACACTCTTACTTATCGAAAAGGCTACAATTGATCCCATATACTTGTGGGTCATCAAGGCTCTTTTCTGGCACCGTTGCCGGGGAGTGAAGCGCTCTTGGTAAGTGGAAATCGGTAAGGAAAAATTATTACTACGTGCTAAAATTTATTGTCACTTGTTACTATGGAAAACAATCCTTTGAGGGGTTTGTTCGGGGTATCTTCACCTCGACCGGAACTACAATTAGTTACCCCTCAACCTACTGCACCTACTGAAAATATGGAATATGAGATTCCTTCAGGTATGATAGAACAACTGCTAGCTAATCCTTATGCAGGAGATGGAACCGAACATCCTGATATGCACTTGATATATGTGGATGAAATTTGTGGATTGTTTAAGCTTGCAGGTTTACCCAGAGATGAAGTTAATAAGAAGGTTTTCCCTTTATCTTTGAAGGTAAAATCATCGGCATGGTATAGGCTATGCGATGATATTGGATCTTGGATCTGGAATCAAATTAAATTGGAGTTTCACCAAAAAAATTATTCTATGCATCTAGTTCATCATGATCGAAATTATATATATGATTTTTGGCATCGTGAAGGGGAAAGTATAAGCTCTAGCTTGGGGGAGGCTTAAGTCAATGTTATATTCATGCCCCAATCATGAGCTCTCAAGAGAAATTATTATTCAGAATTTTTATGCTCGGCTTTCTCATTATGATTGATCCGTGCTTGATACCTTTTGTGATGGTTCTTTTATGAAGAAGACTATTGAATTCCGGTGGGATCTCTTAGAAAGAATTAAACGCAACTCTGAAGATTGGGAACTCGACGAAGGTAAAGAGTCGGGTATTAAGCTTAAGTTTGATTTTGTTAAATCTTTTATAAATTCCGATGCTTTTCAAAAATTTAGCACTAAATATGGACTTGACTCTCATATAGTAGCCTCCTTTTGTGAATCTTTTGCTACTCATGCCGATCTTCCTAAAGAGAAGTGGTTTAAATATCACCCACCAATTAAAGAAGAAATTAAAGAACCGATAATAGCTAAAGATGAAACTATTATTTATAATGTTGATCCAGTTGTTCCTACTGCTTATATTGAGAAATCGCCTTTCCCTGTTAGGATGAAGGAACATGCTAAAGTTTCAACAGTGGTCAACAAAAGTTATATTAGAATACCTAAGCCAGCTGAACAAATCAAGGTGGAACCTAGTGTTGCTATGGTTAAGGATCTCTTGGAATAAAATATAGATGGACATGTTATTTACTTCTGTGATGAAGCTGCTAGAATTGCCAAACCTGATAAAAAGGATAAACATAGACCCATTGTGGCATTCATGTTGTCTCAGTTAAAATAGGAGATCACCCTTATCATGGTTTATGTGACATAGGTGCTAGCATGAGTGCTATTCCTTTTACCTTATATCAAGAAATTATGAATGACATAGCACCCACTGAAATAGAAGACATAGATGTTACTATTAAACTTGCTAATAGAGAAACCATCACACTACTTGGGATTCTTGGAGACGTTAAAGTCTTGTGTGAGAAAATAAAATATCCTACTGATTTTCTTGTTCTTGGTTCCCCACAAGATGATTTTTGTCCCATTATCTTTGGTAGACCTTTCTTGTACACCGTTAATACTAAAATAGATTGTGAAAAACAAACTGTTGGTGTTAGTTTTGGTGATGAGTCTCATGAGTTTAATTTTTCCAAGTTTAGTAGAAAACCTCATAAAAAATAATTGCCTAGTAAAGATGAAATAATTGGGCTTGCTTCTATCGATGTACCTCCTACTGATCCTTTAGAACAATATTTACTAGACCATGAAAATGATTTACATATGCATGAAAGAAAAGAAATAGATAAGATTTTCTTTGAACAATGTCCTCTGTTTAAACACAATTTGCTTATTGAAACTCTAGGAGGTCCTCCTACACCTAAAGGTGATCCTGTGTTTGAATTAAAACAATTGCCACACACTTTGAAATATGCTTATTTTGATGACAAAAAGATATATCATGTTATTATTAGTGCTAACCTTTCAGAACATGAAGAAGAAAGATTATTGGAAGTTCTAAGGAAGCACCGAGCTGCTATTGGATATATCTTGATGATCTTAAGGGCATTAGTCCCACTCTATGTCAGCACAAAATTAATATGGAACCTGATGCTAAACCCGTTGTGAAGGAAATATGCCCTAGAGGCAATAATAAAGTTGTTATTTATATTTCCTTATACCATGATAAATGTTTATTATTCATGCTAGAATTGTATTAACCAGAAATTTAGTACATGTGTGAATACATAGACAAAACAGAGTGTCCCTAGTAGGCCTCTACTTGACTAGGTCGTTAATCAAAGATGGTTAAGTTTCCTGACCATAGACATGTGTTGTCATTTGATGAACGGGATCACATCATTAGGAGAATGATGTGATGGACAAGACCCATCTATTAGCTTAGCATAATGATCGTTTAGTTTTATTGCTATTGCTTTCTTCATGACTTATACATGTTCCTCTGACTATGAGATTATGCAACTCCCGAATACTGGAGGAACACCTTGTGTGCTATCAAACATCACAATGTAATTGGGTGATTATAAATATGCTCTACATGTGTCTCCAACGGTGTTTGTTGGTTTGGCATAGATCGAGATTAGGATTTGTCACTCCGAGTATCGGAGAGATATCTCTAGGCCCTCTTGGTAATGCACATCACTATAAGCCTTGCAAGCAATGTGACTAATGAGTTAATTGCAGGATGATGCATTATGGAACGAGTAAAGAGACTTGCCGGTAGCGATATTGAACTAGGTATGATGATACCGATGATCGAATCTCGGGCAAGGAACATACCGATGACAAAGGGAATAACGTATGTTGTTATGCGGTTTGACTGATAAAGATCTTCATAGAATTTGTAGGATCCAATATGAGCATCCACGTTCCGCTATTGGTTATTGACCGGAGATGTGTTTCGGTCATGTCTACGTACACCCGTAGGGTCCGCATGCTTAATGTTCGATGACGATTTGTATTATGAGTTGTGTGATTTGATGACCGAAGATTGTTCGGAGTCCCGGATGAGATCACGTACATGACGAGGAGTCTCAAAATGGTCGGTACATAAAGATTGATATATTGTACGATGTTATTCGGACACCGGATGAGTTCCGAGAGGTACCAGATAATTACCGGAGTGCTGGAGGATTATCGGAACCCCTCGGGGGAACTAATGGGCCTTGATGGGCCTTAGTGGGAAGATAGGAAGGGCCACAAGGGGCTGGCCGCCCCCCCCCCCCTTGAGTCCGAATTGGGCTAGGGGAAGGGGGCGGTGCCCCCCTTTCCTTCCCTCCCCCCTCTTCCTTCCTTCTTCCCCCTTTCCTCTGGGGGAATCCTACTAGGACTTGGAATCCTAGTAGGACTCCCTCCTCCTGGCACGCCCTACATGTCCGGCCGGCCTCCCCTCCCCTCCTTTATATACGGGGCACCCTAGAACACACAAGTTTCTCTTAACCGTGTGCGGTGCCCCCCTCCAAAGTTACACACCTCGATCATATTGTCGTAGTGCTTAGGCGAAGCCCTGCACCGGTAACTTCATCATCACCGTCGCCATGCCGTCGTGCTGACGGAACTCTCCCTCGTCCTCAACTGGATCAAGAGATTGAGGGACGTCATCGAGCTGAACGTGTGCTGAACGCGGAGGTGCCGTACATTCGGTACTTGGATCGGTTGGATCGCGAAGACGTTCGACTACATCAATCGCGTTATTAAACACTTCCGCTTACGGTCTACGAGGGTACGTGGACACACTCTCCCCGCTCGTTGCTATGCATCTCCTAGATATATCTTGCGTGATCGTAGGAAATTTTTTGAATACTACATTCCCCAACAGAGGCACTAGAGCCAGGTCTATGCGTAGATGTTATATGCACGAGTAGAACACAATGAGTTGTGGGCGATAATAGTCATACTGCTTACCAGCAATGTCTTACTTTGATTTCGCAGTATTGTTGGATGAAGCGGCCCGGACCGACATTACATGACCGTGTTCATGAGACTGGTTCTACCGACGTGCTTTGCGCACAGGTAGGGACGAAAACGGCACGGAAACGGACGGAACTGGGTGCTACCATATTTGTTTTCATATTTTTTTGCAGAAGCGGAAACGAATACAGAGACCCCGGAAATGAATATGGAAACAGATACTACCGAAAACAAACACAGAGCGAATACAAAGCGGACACGGAAACACAACTGTTTGTTGACCGGAACTTAAAACCCCCTTGAATCATAGAGAAATATAGACAAAAAACAAACAAATTGATGGAATTGTTAACATGGCTACAAAATAATATGGTTGTGTTGGTATAATAGGGTAGTATTGTTGTAGTACATGACAATTCCGTATAGGGTCTAGTTGAGTAGGTGTGTGGTAGTAAAACTTGGTACTCAAATAATACATTCTGCTCATTTTACTCAGTGTGTCATTGTGTATTGTTTGGTAGTTGGGATACAAAGCAGCCATGGGCCTATAGTAGAAACGGAAATTCCATATTAATGGAAACAGAAAGTTCCGTTTCCACATGTGTTCCATCGGAAAACACCATTCCATTTTTGTTTCCTTTCCACATAAAAAATTCCATTTCCATTTCTGTTTTGCAAATTTCCATTTCCGTTTTCATATTTCCTCTCTGTTTCCATTTTCCCTTCGGAAAAGCTGAAACTTTCCACTCCATTTCCATCCCTACACACAAGTGGCTGGCGGGTGTCTGTTTCTCCAACTTTAGTTGAATCGAGTTTGACTATGCATGGTCCTTGTTGAAGGTTAAAACAACACACTCGAGGAAAAATCGTTGTGGTTTTGATGCGTAGGTAAGAACGGTTCTTGCTAGAAGCCCGTAGCAGCCACGTAAAACTTGCAACAACAAAGTAGAGGCCGTCTAACTTGTTTTCATAGGGCATGTTGTGATGTGATATGGTCAAGACGTGATCAGATATAAATTGTTGTATGAGATTATCATGTTTTGTAAAAGTTATCGGCAACTAGCAGGAGCCTTATGGTTGTCGCTTTATTGTATGAAATGAAATTGCCATGTAATTGCTTTACTTTATCACTAAGTGGTAGCGATAGTCGTAGAAGCAATAGTTGGCGAGACGACAACGATGCTACGATGGAGATCAAGGTGTCAAGCCGGTGACGATGGTGATCATGACGGTGCTTTGGAGATGGAGATCAAAGGCACAAGATGATGATGGCCATGTCATATCACTTATTTTGATTGCATGTGATGTTTATCTTTTATGCATCTTATTTTTCTTAGTACGGCGGTAGCATTATAAGATGATCTCTCACTAAATTTCAAGGTATAAGTGTTCTCCCTGAGTATGCACCATTACTGCAGTTCGTCGTGCCGAGACACCACGTGATGATCGGGTGTGATAAGCTCTACGTTCACATACAACGGGTGCAAGCCAGTTTTGCACATGCAGAATACTCGGGTTAAACTTGACGAGCCTAGCATATGCAGATATGTCCTCGGAACACTAAGACCGAAAGGTCAAACGTGAATCATATAGTAGATATGATCAACATAGAGATGTTCACCATTGAAAACTACTCCATCTCACGTGATGATCGGACATGGTTTAGTTGATATGGATCACGTGATCATTTAGATGACTAGAGGGATGTCTATCTAAGTGGGAGTTATTAAGTAATATGATTAATTGAACTTTAATTTATCATGACCTTAGTCCTGATAGTATTTGCATATCTATGTTGTAGATCAATAGCTTGCGATGTAGCTCCACATTTAATTTTGATATGTTCCTAGAGAAAAATAAGTTGAAAGATGATAGTAACAATGATGTAGACTAGGTCCGTGATCAGAGGATTATCCTCATTGCTGCATAGAATAACTATGTTGTTGATGAACCGCTAGGTGACAGACCTATTGCAGGATCAGATGCAGACGTTATGAACATTTGTCAAGCTCGGTATGATGACTACTTGATAGTTTAGTGCGACATGCTTTACGACTTAGAACCGGGACTTCAAAAATGTTTTGAACGCCAAGGAGAATATAAGATGTTCCAAGATGAAATTGGTATTTCAGACCCATGCCCGAGTCGAGAGGTATGAGACCTCTGACAAGTACTTTGCCTACAAGATGGAGGAGAATAGCTCAACCAGTGAGCATGTGCTCACAATGTCTGAGTACTACAATCGCTTGAATCAAGTGGGAGTTAATCTTCCAGATAAGATAGTGATTGATAGAGTTCTCTAGTCATTATCACCAAGTTACTGGAACTTGGTGATAAACTATAATATGCAAGGGATGACGAAAATGATTCCCGAGCTCTTCGCGATGCTAAAATCAGGGAAGGTAGAAATCAAGAAAGAGCATTAAGTATTGATGGTTAATAAGACCACTAGTTTCAAGAAAATGGGCAAAGGAAAAGAAAGGGAACTTCAAGAAAGGAATAGCAAGCAAGTTGCCACTCCCATGAAGAAACCCAAAGCTAGACCTAAGCCTGAAACTGAGTGCTTCTACTGCAAAGGGAATGCTCACTGGAAGCGGAGCTACCCCAAATACTTAGCGGATAAGAAGGATGGCAAAGTGAAAGCTATATTTGATATACATGTTATTGATGTGTACTTTACTAGTGTTCATAGTAACCCCAGGGTATTTGATACAGGTTCAGTTGCTAAGATTAGTAACTCGAAACAGGAGTTGCAAAATGAATAGAGACTAGTTAAGGGCGAGGTGGCGATGTGTGTTGGAAATGATTCCAAGGTTGATAAGATCACCATCGCACACTCCTTTTACCTTCGGGATTAGTGTTGAAACTAAGATAAATGTTATTTGGTGTTTTGTGTTGAGCATGAATATGATTGGATCATGTTTATTGCAATACGGTTATTCATTTAAGTCAAAGAATAATTGTTGTTCTGTTTACATGAATAAAACGTTCTATGGTCATACACTTAATATAAATGGTTTATTGAATCTCGGTCGTAGTGATACACATATTCATAATATTGATGCCAAAAGATGCAAAGTTGATAATGATAGTGCAACATACTTGTGGCACTGCCGTTTAGGTCATATTGGTGTAAAGCGCATGAAGAAACTCCATGCGGATGGACTTTTTGAATCACTTGCTTATGAATCACTTGATGCTTGCAAACCATGCCTCATGGGCAAGATGAATAAGACTCTGTTCTCCGGAACAATGGATCGTGCCGCTGACTTATCGGAAACAATACATACTGATAAATGTGATCCGATGAGTGTTGAGCCTCGCGGCGGGTATCGTTATTTTTTGACCTTCACAGATGATTTGAGCAGATATGGGTATATCTACTTAATGAAACATAAGTCTGAAGCATTTGAAAAAGTTCAAAGAATTTTCAGAGTGAAGTGGAAAATCATCGTAACAAGAAAATAAAGTTTCTATGATCTGATCGCGGAGGCGAATATTTGAGTTACGAGTTTGGTCTTCATTTGAAACAATGTGAAATAGTTTCGCAACTCATGCCACCTGGAACACCATAGCATAATGGTGTGTCTGAATGTCGTAACCGTACTTTATTAGATATGGTGCGATCTATGATGTCTCATATTGATTTACCACTATTGAATTGGGATTATGCATTAGAGATAGCTGCATTCACGTTAAATAGGGCACCATCTAAATCCGTTGAGACGACACCATATGAACTATGGTTTGGCAAGAAACCTAAGCTGTCATTTCTTAAAGTTTGGGGCTGCGATGCTTATGTGAAAAAGCTTCAACCTGATAAGGTCGAACCCAAATCAGAGAAATGCGTCTTCATAGGATACCCAAAGGAAACTGTTGGGTACACCTTCTATCACATATCGAAAGGCAAGATATTCGTTGCTAAGAATAGGATCCTTTCTAGAGGAGTTACTCTCGAAAGAAGTGAGTGGGAGGAAAGTAGAACTTGATGAGGTAATTGTACCTTCTCCCGAATTGGAAAATGGTTCATCACAAAAATTAGTTCCAGTGATGTCTACACCAATTAGTGAGGAAGTTAATGATGATGATCATGAAACTTCAGATCAAGTTACTACTGAACCTCGTAGGTCAACCAGAGTACGATCCACACCAGAGTGGTACGGTAATCCTATTCTGGAAGTCACGTTACTAGACCATGATGAACCTACGAACTATGAGGAAGCGATGATGAGCCCAGATTCCGAGAGATGGCTTGATAGAGGCCATGAAATCTGAGATAGAATCCATGTATGAGAACAAAGTGTGGACTTTGGTGGACTTGCCCAATGATAGGCAAGCCATTGAGAATAAATGGATCTTCAAGAGGAAGACGGACGCTGATAGTAGTGTTACTATCTACAAAGCTCGACTTGTCGAAAAGGTTTTTTTGACAAGTTCAAGGTGTTTACTACAATGAGATTTTCTCACTCGCATCGATGCTTAAAGTCTATCCGAATCATGTTAGCAATTGCCACATTTTATGAAATCTGACAAATAAATGTCAAAACTGCATTCCTTAATGGATTTATTGTATATGATACAACCAGAAGGTTTTGTCAATCCTAAAGGTGCTAACAAAATGTGCAAGCTCTAGCGATCCATCTATGGATTGGTGCAAGCATCTCAGAGTTGGAATATACGCTTTGATGAGTTGATCAAAGCATATAGTTTTATACAGACTTGTGATGAAGCCTGTATTGACAAGAAAGTGAGTGGGAGCACTACAGCCTTTCTGATAAGTATATGTGAATGACATATTGTTGATCAGAAATGATGTAGAATTTTCTGGAAAGCATAAAGGAGTGTTTGAAAGGAGTTTTTCAAAGAAAGACCTCAGTGAAACTGCTTACATATTGGGCATCAAGATCTATAAAGATAGATCAAGATGCTTGATAATACTTTCGATGAGTACATACTTTGATAAGATTTTAAAGGAGTTAAAAATTGATCAGTCAAAGAAGGAGTTCTTGCCTGAGTTATACGGTATGAAGTTGAGTAGAGACTCAAAACCCGACCACGGCAGAAAATAGAAAGAGAATGAAAAGTCATTCCCTATGCCTCAGTCATAGGTTCTATAAAGTATGCTATGCTGTGTACCTGACCTATTGTGTACCTCACCATGAGTTTGGCAAGAGGGTACAATAGTGATCCAAGAGTGGATCACTGGATAGCGGTCAAAATTATCCTTAGTGGAATAAGTCTCAAAATTCCCTATGTTTCTCAGTTATGGAGGTGAAAAAAGTTCGTCGTAAAGGGTTACGTCGATGCAAGCTTTGACACTGATCCGAATGAGTCTAAGTCTCAATCTGGATACATATTGAAAGTGGGAGTGATTAGCTAGAGTAGCTCCGTGCAGAGCATTGTAGACATAGAAAATTTGCAAAATACATACGGCTCTGAATGTGGCACACCCGTTGACTAAACTTCTCTCACAAGAAAAACATGATCACTCTTTGGGTGTTAATCACATAGTGATGTGAACTAGATTATTGACTCTAGTAAACACTTTGGGTATTAGTCACATAAAGATTTGAACATATCACATAAAGATGTGAACTATTGGTGTTAAATCACATGACGATGTGAACTAGATTATTGACTCTAGTGCAAGTGGGAGACTGTAGAGGCAATAATGAAGTTGTTATTTATATTTCTTATATCATGATAAATGTTTATTATTCATGCTAGAATTGTATTAACCGGAAACTTAGTACATGAGTGAATACATAGACAAAACAGAGTGTCCCTAGTATGCCTCTACTTGACTAGCTCGTTAATCAAAGATGGTTAAGTTTCTTGACCATAGACATGTGTTGTCATTTGATGAACAAGATCACATCATTAGGAGAATGAGGTGATGGACAAGACCCATCCATTATCTTAGCATAATGATCATTTAGTTTTATTGCTATTGCTTTCTTCATGACTTATACATGTTCCTCTAACTATGAGATTATGCAACTCCCGAATACTGGAGGAACACCTTGCGTGCTATCAAACGTGACAACGTTACTGGGTGATTATAAAGATGCTCTACAGCTGTCTCGAAAGGTGTTTATTGGGTTGTCATAGATCGAGATTAGGATTTGTCACTCCGAGTATCAGAGAGGTATCTCTGGGCCCTCTCGGTAATGCACATCACTATAAGCCTTGGAAGCAATGTGACTAATGAGTTAGTTGCGGGATGATGCATTACGGAACGAGTAAAGAGACTTGCCGGTAACGATGTTGAACTAGCTATGATGATACCAACGATCGAATGTCAGGCAAGTAGCATAGCGATGACAAAGTGAATAACGTATGTTGTTATGCGGTTTGACCGATAAAGATCTTCGTAGAATATGTAGGAGCCAATATGAGCATCCAAGATCCGCTATTGGTTATTGACCGGAGATGTGCCTCGTTCATGTCTACATAGTTCTAGAACCCGCAGGGTCCGCACGCTTAACATTCGATGACGATTTGCATTATGAGTTATATGATTTGATGACCGAATATTGCTCAGAGTCCTAGATGATATCAAACATGACAAGGAGTCTCTAAATGTTCAAGACATAAATATTGATATATTGGACGATGTTATTCGGACACCAGATGAGTTCCGAGAGGTACCGAATAATTATCGGAGTGTCGGAGGGTTATCGGACCCCCCCCCCCAGGGGAACTAATGGGCCTTAGTAGGAAGACAGGAAGGGCCACAAGGGGCTGGCTGCGCCCCCCTTGGGTCCGAATTGGACTAGGGGAAGGGGCGCCCCCCTTTCCTTCCCTTCCCCCTCTTCCTTCCTTCTTCCCCCTTTCCTCTAGGTGGAATCCTACTAGGACTTGGAGTCCTAGTAGGACTCCCTCCTCCTGGCGCGCCCTACAGGGCCGTCCGGTCTCCCCCTCCCCTCCTTTATATACGGGGGCACCCTAGAACACGCAATTTTCTCTTAACCGTGTATGGTGGCCCCCTCCATAGTTACACACCTCGATCATATTGTCGTAGTGCTTAGGCAAAGCCCCGCGCCGGTAACTTTATCATCACCGTCGCCATGCCGTCATGCTGACGGAACTCTCCCTCGTCCTCAACTGGATCAAGAGATCGAGGGACGTCATCGAGTTGAACTTGTGCTGAACACGGAGGTGCCGTACGTTCGGTACTTGGATCGGTTGGATCGCGAAGACGTTCGACTACATCAACCGCGTTACTAAACTCTTCCGCTTACGATCTACGAGGGTACATGGACACACTCTCCCCGCTCGTTGCTATGCTTCTCCTAGATATATCTTGCGTGATCATAGGAAATTTTTTGTATACTACGTTCCCCAACACGTTGTTGATCACCAATGTTGGTTAAATCCGAAGATGAAAGAAGTGGTAAGAACAGAAATATTAAAACTTCTGGAAACAGGTATAATCTATCTGTAGTGACCCGACCTCAGACGGTCAAGTCTCTGTGCTTCAGTGTCATCCCTGGATCGGTAATGCTGACACACACAGTACTCGAGGATTTATAACAGAGTAGCAATCACACACTTATTACATCGAATGTCTCCAAAGAGAACTTATTACAATAAATATGGCTTAAGGCCATCTAATACGATAACAGCGAAAGGCTTGGAAGATAAAGTGAGTCCGTCAACTCCAACGGCATAGCTGAGCTGCACGGCAACGGCCTAACGAACCTTACTCCTCGTCTGAAAAGTCTACAACATAATACGTTGCAGCCCGAAAACGGGTCAGCACATGGAATATGCTGGCAAAGTAACACAGTAGAGCAAGAACAGAATAAGGCTATCACTACATGCATATTTGGCTGGTGGAAAGCTCTATGGTTACCGTTTTTGCGAAAAGCCAATTTTTTTCCCACAACAAAGGAATAGATTTTAATTTAACTATCATGGTAGTTGAAACATCATTGAGAAGGTTCCTCCAACTCAATCCCAATTAAGGTAATTTAACAACCCAACAATATTAATTTAGGGTGATGAGATACTTAAGATACTCCAAGTACTAGATACTCAAGATTGTCCATAACCGGGGACATGGCTAACATGATTAGTTTGTACACTCTGCAGAGGTTTGCGCACTTTTCCCCACAAGACTCGATCGCCTCCATTGAATATCTTGCACTACATGGTGTTTGAGAAACGGATGATCGAGACACAGTCTTTCAGTAACATTAACTCTTTACTCCGGGCAGACCATACCAAATCTACAATCCCACTACTTGCTGATCCACCTCTTCAAGAGCTTCACGTAACTTACTCAACTATGCTAGAGTCCATAATAGGTTGTGGCTGCACACGGAAGTTTCTAGCATGAATAATCTTAGTTCCCTTTGAGCCTTGGTGGCGGTCCATAGGAAGATCACACGGGTACTCTGGGATTTCCAAATAAATACAGGCAACACTGGGTACTCCAGGTGCCTCAATCCACCCAGATGTGTATTTAAGTTGCCACCTTAAGTTGAACCATTAAGTATCAATCTCACATCTGTCATGGATTTCACTCACCCAAACCTCGTCTACGAGCATAACATAGCAATATAAGCAATTCGTAAGAGTAACTCCCAAGGGTTTGAATGTAACAGGGTAATAGGTTCTACCTCATCAACTACTTCCCAACCCACATGTTAATGCCATCCTAACCATGCAATGTTTGAGGATTGGAACTAATGCATAAAAACTGGGTGATAAAGGGGTATGATCAAAGTGTTACTTGCCTTGCTGACGATCCGCGTAACCTAGAGACTCCAAATAACACGCTTCGCACTCCGGGAATTCTATCGCAAACAAACAATAGCATACATAAGCAATCAAGCTAAGAAGCATGGATAAATCTCAAATAAGAAGATCTAACCAGAAAGTTCAACTTAAGAACTCCGGTTTGCAAAAAGAATCAAATCAAACGGAGCAATGAAACTCAAACGGCGAAAAAACAAGATCCGTTTACTAATCTAGACCTAGGTCAAATTTTACAGTAGCAAAAACTTGTTCAAGTTGATTAAACAGAAAGAGGGTCTCGATACGAAGATCTAGGCACTTGAATCACCTGATTCCGACTAACGAGCGAAAAGATAAACTAGAACGAAAATCGGATCAGAAATCGCGATCAGAAATAACCGCGAAAAAATCTGATAAAAGAAAACTGACGAACAGGCTAACGAACGAGCGTTCGTTATCTATAACTAACGAGCGAAGAGCGAAAACCATTCGCTAAAACGAACGTCCGGACGAAAGAAAAACCAGAAAAAAACCGGCGAATCGAAAAAAACGAGTTAGGGTTTTCTAAAAAAACCAAATCAATTTTCTCAAAAAAAAACCAATGGTGACGGTGCGCTACCTCGTCGGATCCGGCGGGGTGCGGCTCCGGCGGGGCTGGCGGGCGGCGGCAGGCGGCGGCGCGGGCTGCGGGCGGCAGGGGTGGCGGTGGTGGTGGTGGCGAGGCGGGGTGTTGGTGGCGGCATTTAAAGGGGTGAGGGGGCGCCCGGGGAGGACTCCGGCTCAGACTCCCCTCAGTGTCCGTGTTGTGCACGGCGGCACGCGTGAGGGAGATGGCGGCGGGACGGGCCGGCTGGGCTTCGGCCCAGCTTGGTCCGGAAACTTTTTTTCAAATAATTCCGTCGGAACTAAGAAAAATCCTAGAAAATAAAATAAAAAACTAAAAATGCCAAAACAAATTTTCGCCGTCTAAATGAAATATTTAGAACGAGATGAACATTTTCTTGGCCCTAAAATGCAATTTTGAAAACGTGCAATTTTTCTAATGCAAACAAAATTGCAATAAAATCCAAATAAAAACAAATATTGATTTTAATATTTTTCCTCCAATATTCCATTTTTTTTGGAGAATTCATATTATCTCCTCTCATATATTTTAATATGAAATATTTTCGGAGAGAAAAATAATTGAAACCAAAATCCTCGTTTCAAAATTTGATAAAATCAAATTTGAAAACCGGGGAAATCCCCAACTCTCTCCGAGGGTCCTTGAGTTGCTTAGGATTTCGAGGATCGCAAGATGAAATGCAATAAAATATGATATACAAGAATGATCTATGTATAACATTCCAAATTGAAAATTTGGGATGTTACACTATCCTATAACTAATAGTAGATGGGTAAGTCATGTTCATTGTGTTCCTAAGAAAGGAGGAATTACCGTTGTTCCTAATGATAAGAATGAACTCATTCCACAAAGAATTGTTACAGGCTATAGAATGGTAACTGATTTTAGAAAATTAAACAAAGCAACTAGAAAAGATCATTACCCTTTGCCTTTTATTGATCAAATGCTAGAAAGATTATCTAAGCACACACATTTTTGCTTCCTTGATGGATATTCTGTTTTTTAACAAATACCTGTTTCTCAACCTGATCAAGAAAAGACCACTTTTACTTGTCCTTTTGGAACTTATGCTTATAGACGTATGCCTTTTGGTTTATGCAATGCACCTGCTACCTTTCAAAGATGTATGACTGCTATATTCTCTGACTTTTGTGAAAAGATTGTTGAGGTCTTCATTGATGACTTTTCTATTTATGGGAAGTCTTTTGATGATTGTTTAAGCAATCTTGATCGAGTTTTACAGAGATGTGAGCAAACAAATCTTGTCTTGAATTGGGAGAAGTGCCACTTTATGGTTAATGAAGGTATTGTTTTGGGCCATAAAATTTCTGAAAGAGGTATTGAGGTGGACAAAGCTAAGGTTGATGCAATTGACAAAATTCCATGTCCTAAAGATATCAATGGTATTCGTAGTTTCCTTGGTCATGCTGGTTTCTATAGGAGATTTATCAAAGACTTTTCTAAAATTTCTAGGCCTTTTACAAATCTTTTGCAAAAGGATATTCCTTTTTATTTTTTATGATGATTGTTTAGAAGCCTTTGAAACACTCAAGAACGCCTTAATTTCTGCACCTATTGTTCAACCACCTGATTGGAACTTGCCTTTTGAGATTATGTGTGATGCCAGTGATTATGCTGTTGGTGTTGTTCTAGGACAAAGAGTTGATAAGAAATTGAATGTTTTTCATTATGCTAGTAAAACTTTAGACAGTGCACAACGAAATTATGCTACTACTAAAAAAGAATTTCTAGCAGTGGTGTTTGCTTGTGATAAATTTAGATCATACATTGTTGACTCTAAAGTTATTGTTCACACCGATCATGCTGCTATAAAATATCTTATGGAAAATAAAGATGCAAAACCTAGGCTTATTCGATGGGTTCTCTTGCTACAAGAATTTGATTTGCATATCACTGATAGAAAAGGAGCAGAGAACCCCGTGGCTGATAACTTGTCTAAGTTGGAGGATGTCCTTGATGATCCACTACCTATTGATGATAGTTTTCCCGATGAGCAATTAGCTGCAATAAATGTTTCCCATAACACTCCTTGGTATGCTGACTATGCTAATTACATTGTTGCTAAATATTTACCACATAGTTTCACATACCAACAAAAGAAAAAAAATTCTTCTATGATTTAAGACATTACTTCTGGAATGACCCACATCTTTATAAAGGAGTAGATGGTATTATTAGACATTGTGTACCTAAGCATGAACAGGGACAAATCCTATGGAAATGTCACTCCGAAGCTTATGGAGGACATCATGCGGGAGACAGTACTCCTCACAAGGTATTGCAATCTGAGTTTTATTGGCCTACTCTCTTCAAGGATGCTCTCAAGTTTGTCTTATCTTGTGATGAATGTCAAAGAATAGGTAATATCGGTAAGCGTCAAGAAATGACTATGAATTATTCACTTGCTGTCGAACCATTTGATGTTTGGGGATTTGATTACATGGGACCCTTTCCTTCCTCTAATGGGTATACTCATATTTTGGTTGTTGTTGATTATGTTACTAAGTGGGTAGAAGCTATTCCAACTAGTAGTGTTGATCACAACACCTATATTAAAATGCTTAAAGAAGTTATTTTCCCAAGGTTTGGAGTCCCTAGATATTTAATGACTGGTGGTGGTTCATGATACGTCCATTTTGCATCATGCTTTTATATCGATATTTATTGCATTATGGGCTGTTATTACACATTATGTCACAATACTTATGCCTATTCTCTCTTATTTTACAAGGTTTACATAAAGAGGGAGAATGCCGGCAGCTGGGATTCTGGGCCAGAAAAGGAGCAAATATTAGAGACCTATTTTGCACAACTCCAAAAGTCCTGAAACTTCACGGAAGATGTTTTCCAAATATATAAAAAATACTGAGAGCAAGAACTTCACCAGGGGGCCACACCCTTCCCACGAGGGTGGGGGGCGATACGATACCGGGGCACTCCCCCAAGCTTCGTGGGCCCCCTGGTGGCCCTCCGGTGGCCATCTTCTTCTATATGGAGTCTTTCGATGGGAAAAAAAATCATAAGCCATCTTCTCGGACGAAACTCCACCGCCACGAGGCAGAACCTTGGCGGAACCAATCTAGGGATCTGGCGGAGCTGTTCTGCCAGGGAAACTTCCCTCCCGGAGGGGGAAATCATCACCATCGTCATCACCAATGCTCCTCTCATCAGGAGAGGGCAATCTCCATCAACATCTTCATCAGCACCATCTCATCTCAAAACCCTAGTTCATCTCTTGTATCCAATTCTTGTCTTCAAGTCCGGGATTGGCGCTAGTAGGTTGCTCGTAGTGTTAATTACTCCTTGTAGTTAATCCTAGTTGGTTTAATTGGTGGAAGATCATATGTTCAGATCCTATATGCATATTAATACCCCTCTGGTTATGAACATGTTTATGCTTTGTGAGTAGTTATTGTCTCCCCTCTAGTGGTGTTATGTGAACGTCGACTACATGGCACTTCACCATTATTTGGGCCTAGAGGAAGGCATTGGGGAGTAATAAGTAGATGATGGGTTGCTAGAGTGACATAAGCTTAAACCCTAGTTTATGCGTTGCTTCGTAAGGGGCTGATTTGGATCCATATGTTTCATGTTATGGTTAGGATTACCTTAATACTTTTGTTGTAGTTGAGGATGCTTGCAATAGAGGTTAATCATAATTGGGATGCTTGTCCAAGTAAGGGCAGTATCCGAGCACCGGTCCACCCACATACCAAATTATCAAAGTACCAAACGTGAATCATATGAACGTGATGAAAACTAGCTTGACAATATTCCCATGTGTCCTCGGGAGCGCTTTACATCATATAAGAGTTTGTCCAGGCTTGTCCTTTGCTACAAAAAGGATTGGGCCACCTTGCTGCACCTTATTTACTTTTGTTACTTGTTGCTCGTTACAAATTATCTTATCACAAAACTATCTGTTACCACTTATTTCAGTACTTGCACAGAATACCTTGCTGGAAACCGCTTATCATTTCCTTCTGCTCCTCGTTGGGTTCGACACTCTTACTTATCGAAAGGACTACAATAGATCCCCTATACTTGTGGGTCATCAAGACTCTTTTCTGGCGTCGTTGACGGGGAGTGAAGCGCCTTTGGTAGGTAGAATTTGGTAAGGAAAAATTTATATAGTGTGCTGAAATTTACTATCACTTGTTACTATGGAAAGTAATCCTCTGAGGGGCTTGTTCGGGGTATCTTCACCCCGACCAGTAGAGCAAAGAGTTGCTCCTCAACCTACTGAAAATGAAAATGCTTGCTTTGAAGTTCCTTCGGGTATGATAGAAAAACTGCTAGCTAATCCTTTTTTAGGAGATGGAACAAAACATCCTGATGAACATCTGATATATGTGGATGAAGTTTGTGGATTATTTAAGCTTGCAGGTGTTCCCGGAGATGTTGTTAAGAAGAAGGTCTTCCCTTTATCTTTGAGGGGAGATGCATCAACATGGTATAGGCTATGTGATGATATGAGGTCTTGGAATTACAAACGATTGAAATTGGAATTTCATCAGAAGTTTTATCCTATGCATCTTGTTCATCGTGATCGCAATTATATATATAATATTTGGCCTCGCGAAGGAGAAAGCATTGCTCAAGCTTGGGGGAGGCTTAAATCAATGTTATATTCATGCCCCAATCATGAGCTCTCAAGACAAATGATTATTCAAAAAATTTATGCTCGGCTTTCTGGTAACAATCGCAGCATGCTTGATACTTCTTGTGCTGGCTCTTTTATGATGAAGACTATTGAATTCAAATGGGATTTATTGGAAAGAATTAAACACAACTCTGAAGATTGGGACCTCGACAATGGTAAGGAGTCAGGTATAACACCTAGTTTTGATTGTGTTAAATCTTTTATGGATACCGATATTTTTCGTAAATTTAGCACTAAATATGGACTTGACCCTGAGATAGTAGCCTCTTCTGTGAATCTTTTGCTGCTTATGTTGATCTCCCCAAGGTGAAGTGGTTTAAATATCATCCTCCCATAGAAGTAAAAGTAGCTGCACCTATTAAAGTTGAAGAAAAGACTATCAATTATAATGATCCTATTGTTCCTACTTCTTATGTTGAGAAACCACCTTTCCCTGTTAGGATAAAGGATCATGCTAAAGCTTCAATTGTAGTTCGTAAAAGCAATATTAAAACATATACACCTCCTGAGCAAGTTAAAGTCGAACCTAATATTGCTATTGTTAAAGATCTCTTGTCCGATAACATAGATGGGCATGTTATTTATTTCTGTAATGAAACTGCTAGAATTGCTAAACCCCATGATAAAGATAAACCTAGACCTGTGGTAGGCATGCCTCTTATTTCTGTTAAAATAGGAGATCATTGTTATCATGGCTTATGTGATATGTGTGCTAGTGCTAGTGCAATACCTTATTCCTTATACCAAGAAGTTATGCATGATATTGCACCTGCTGAGATGGAAGATATTGATGTCACAATTAAACTTGCCAATAGAGATACTATTTCACCAATGGGAATTATTAGAGATGTTGAAGTCTTGTGTGGGAAAACTAAATATCCTGCTGATTTTCTTGTTCTTGGTTCCCCACAAGATATCTTTTGTCCCATTATATTTGGTAGACCCTTCGTAAATACTGTTAATGCTACCATAGATTGCGAAAGAGATGTTGTTACTATCGGTTTAGATGATATGACTCATGAATTTAATTTTTCTAAATTTAGTAGACAACACCGTGAAGAAGAATTACCTAGTAAGGATGAAATTATTGGCCTTGCTTCTATTGTCGTACCTCCTAGTGATCCTTTAGAACAATATTTGCTAGACCATGAAAATGATACGTTTATGAATGAAAGAAGGGAATTAGATGAAGTATTCTTTAAATAGGAGCCTATTATGAAAAACAATTTACCTATTGAAATCCTAGGGGATCCTCCTCCACCCAAGGGTGATCCCATGTTTGAGCTTAAACCGTTACCTGATACTCTTAAATATGCTTATCTTGATGAGAAAAAGATATATCCTGTTATTATTAGTGCAAACCTTTCAGAACATGAAGAAGAGAGATTATTGAAAACTCTGAAGAAGCACTGTGCTGCTATTGGGTATACTCTTGATGATCTTAAGGGCATTAGTCCCACTCTATGTCAACACAAAATTAATTTGGAAGAAGATGCTAAACCAGTTCGTGACCATCTACGCCGACTGAATCCTAAAATGAAAGAAGTGGTAAGAAAGGAGATACTAAAGCTCCTTGAGGCAGGTATAATTTATCCCGTTGCCGATTGTCAGTGGGTAAGCCCTGTCCATTGTGTCCCTAAGAAGGGAGGTATTACTGTTGTTCCTAATGATAAAGATGAATTGATTTCTCAAAGAATTATTACAGGTTATAGGATGGTAATTGACTTCCACAAATTAAATAAGGCTACTAAAAAGGATCATTACCCCTTACCTTTTATCAATCAAATGCTAGAAATATTATCTAAACATACACATTTTTGCTTTCTAGATGGTTATTCTGGTTTCCCTCAAATACCTGTGTCAGCCAAAGATCAATCAAATACTACTTTTACATGCCCTTTTGGTACTTTTGCTTATAGACGTATGCCTTTTGGTTTATGTAATGCACCTGCTACCTTTCAAAGATGCATGATGGCTATATTCTCTGACTTTTGTGAAAAGATTTGTGAGGTTTTCATGGACGACTTTTCCGTCTATGGATCTTCTTTTGATGATTGCTTTAGCAACCTTGATCGAGTTTTGCAGAGATGTGAAGAAACTAATCTTGTCTTGAATTGGGAAAAGTGCCACTTTATGGCGAATGAAGGTATTGTCTTGGGGCATAAAGTTTCTGAAAGAGGTATTGAAGTTGATAAAGCCAAGGTTGATGCTATTGAAAAGAGGCCATGTCCCAAGGACATCAAAGGTATAAGAAGTTTCCCTGGTCATGCCGGTTTTTATAGGAGGTTCATTAAGGACTTCTCAAATATTTCTCGGCCTCTGACTAATTTATTACAAAAAGATATACCATTTGTCTTTGATGATGATTGTGTAGAAGCATTTGAAATACTTAAGAAAGCATTGATTTCTGCACCTATTGTTCAGCCACCTGATTGGAATTTACCCTTTGAAATTATGTGTGATGCTAGTGATTATGCTGTAGGTGCTATTCTAGGACAAAGAGTTGATAAGAAACTAAATGTTATTCAATACGCTAGTAAACTCTAGACAATGCTCAAACAAATTATGCTACTACTGAAAAAGAATTCTTAGCAGTTGTATTTGCTTGTGATAAGTTTAGACCTTATTGTCGGTGTCAAAATCGGCGGATCTTGGGTAGGGGCTCCCAAACTGTGCGTCTAAGGCGGATGGTAACAGGAGGCAGGGGACACAATGTTTTACCCAGGTTCGGGCCCTCTTGATGGAGGTAAAACCCTACGTCCTGCTTGATTTATTCTTGATGATATGAGTATTACAAGAGTTGATCTACCACGAGATCAGAGAGGCTAAACTCTAGAAGCTAGCCTATGGTATGATTGTATGTTGTCCTACGGACTAAAACCCTCCAGTTTATATGACACCGGAGGGGGCCAGGGTTACACAAGGTCGGTTACAAAGGAGGAGATATACATATCCGTACTGCCTAGCTTGCCTTCCACGCCAAGTAGAGTCCTATCCGGACACGAGACGAAGTCTTCAATCTTGTATCTTCATAGTCCATCAGTCCGGCCAAAGGATATAGTCCGGCTGTCCGGAGACCCCCTAATCCAGGACTCCCTCGGTAGCCCCTGAACCAGGCTTCAATGACGATGAGTCCGGCGCGCAGTATTGTCTTCGGCATTGCAAGGCGGGTTCCTCCTCCTAATACACCATAGAAGAATTTGAATACAAGGATGGTGTCTGACCCTGCAAAATAAGTTCCACATACCACCATAGAGAGAATAATATTTCCACAAATCTAATCTGCTAACTTGTTTTGGCAACATGACATTATGCCATGGCCCGGTGATTATTCGAACTGTTTCCTTTAACTAGCCCCGCACATAATGCGAGGCAGTTTCTTGACACATCTTGTCAAAGCAGAGATCGTGTTCCCCTTATTACGGGATTCTCATCAATACGGGCGTGGGTAACCCAACCGCGCCATCGATTACGGCGCTTGGGGGATAAGCGAGTTTTATCAGGCTAGTGGGGGTGCATAGTTTCGGCCGCCCTTATAAAGGGACAAGGTTTAGCCTTTTTCTACCCACGCCTTCTTCCTCCTTGCTCATCCATTCTTGCGCACTCGAGCTCCAACACCCAAGTCCACATCCTTCCCCTCAACCTTCTCCAACCATGTCCGGAGCGGGAGGCAAATGGATGGCTTCCTCCGTTACGGAGGGACCCATCAAGAAGCTGCGCAGAGCCGGATACTTAGACGCGAATATCGCGCATCGGCTGCCCGCTGCGGGGCAGATCGTTCCTACCCCTGAACCTCACGAGATGGTAGTTTTCCTCCACCACTTCCTCCGCAGACTGGGGTTTCCCATCCATCCATTCGTCCGTGGTCTCATGTTCTACTACGGGCTGGATTTCCACGATCTGGCCCCCAACTTCATCCTCAACATTTCGGCGTTCATAGTCGTGTGTGAGGCTTTCCTCCGCATCCGGCCCCACTTCGGCCTGTGGTTAAAGACCTTCAATATCAAGCCGAAGGTGGTGGGTGGCCAACAAGTAGAATGTGGCAGAGCCATGGTGGGCAAGATGCGCAATGTTATATGGCTCGAAGGCTCCTTCGTGGAGACCATAAAGGGGTGGCAATCGGCGTGGTTCTACATCACCAAGCCGCGCGACACCAACTGGGTGGCTGCCCCCGAGTTTCGATCCGGAATCCCCACGCGGCTCACCTCCTGGAAAGAGAAGGGTCTGTCCTAGGGTTCATCGATGGAGCTGGACGGACTCCAAAAATGTATCCAGAATATGGCAAGCAAGAAGCTCAAGCTTGTCAACATAGTCCAGGTCATGCTCATCCACCGGATCCTCCCGTGTCAACAACGGGATTTCAACCTGTGGTAGTTCTATCCGGCCCAGCACCAGACTCTGAGCGAGCTCTTCGACACGACGCACAAAGACGTCTGGAGGGTGCTATTCAAGGGCGCCGAGGTCCCTCCCTCTCTCACCGAAGCGCCAAGCACATTCGGTGAGTTCTATACGTCCGGTAGGATATTTTATTTCCCCTAGCTTAATCATGTGCAGGGTCTGAGCTCCATGCCTTTGACGAGACTGGGTGGAGACGTCGGGGTAGATTAACTGTCCGGCCCCTCTGCCCGAAGACACTGTGGACGCTCTCCTGACGGGGATGCTGACTCCGGCTCCTTACAAGGTGCCGGAGAAGACCAAGAAGGCCAAGGGAACCCGAAAGAGTTCCCGACGCCAGGTATTATCGGACTCATCGTCCGATAATTCCATGACGCACTCCTCCCCCGAAGACGAGGAGGAAGATGAAGATGCTCCCCCTCTAGTTGGGGGAGACAAGAAAAG
>NC_041386.1:541972347-542079824 GCF_002162155.2 Triticum dicoccoides | reverse complement strand
CGAAGGGTCCAAGAAGGGAAGGACCCTCCTTCCGGACTACTCCACCACCACCGCTGAATGCGAAGACGAGTGGTTTCTCAGGGCCAAGCCCCTGGCGAAGTCGTAAGATTCGGATTCCAGAGTAATTCATAGCATACCTTTGTCGTACCGCTTCTCCTAATGCCGAATTATGATTATGCAGACCGCCACAAGCCCGTATCGACGTATCGTCGGACGGCTCCTTGGGCTCGTCGGATATGGATAGCGATCCACTTCCGACTGCCACCTCCCCTTGCCCTATGGACAACGCCGAGGTATTGTCTCAAGAGGCACCAGGTCGAGGGGAGACAGTCCCGGAGGTGCCTCGAGGCGACCTCCCGGATTCCGGGAGCAGATGGAGCAAGGCTCCCGAGGGCTCCGAGTTCGGCCCTCAGCCGAACACTGCGCCGGAACCTCCAGTGGTTCGGGACTCAGGCAGGCGGCCTCCTTCCAAAAGGGGCAAGACACCTGTGCCGGTGACCTCTGTCCATCCAGAGGCACCAGACACTCTGCTGGGAGTGCTTCGCAATGCTTCCATTGACGAAGAGCACCGCACTATTATGAGTGTGGTGATCTAGAAGGTTCAGTCCGCCAAGAGCGGACTGACTGAAGCCTGTGCCAGCTTTTTGACAGGCTTTGAGGTAAGTATATAGGAAAAATATTACCGCATAGACCGTATCCCCTGATGCTCTGTTCGGTGTTCACAAAGAAAAGCCGAACAGAGGATCAAACAATATCGCATGAGTCTAATATAAGTATGTCAATATGCGTATGCAGGCTTCGCTGCTGGCCTCTGCCGCACTGACTGCGGAGGTCGCCGCACTGAAGCAGGACCTCGATAACAAAGTAAGAGCTTGACCTTGCCAAGAGGCAGATCGAGGATAACAAAGGTAAGTAGTACCTAGTCTATGGATATATATAAAAATAATGCGATTGCAAAATGATAGGATCATCGTAAATTTGCCAGGGGCCACGAACGAGGTGGCAACCCTGAAGCAAGCGCTATCCGAGGCCGAAAACAAAGCGGCCAAGGAGCGCATAGAGCGGGAAAGGCATGAGGCATGGGTGGGCGAGGTGCAGCAAGAGCTCCATGCTCTCGTGACGAAGCACGAGGCGTTGGAGCTTGACTTGAAGACGCGAGAGTCCGAGCTTGCCACCGCCCTTGAAAGTGCAAAGAGTGCCAAGGCCGAAGCACAGAAGGCCCTCCAGGAGATTGATGTGATGAAGAAGATAGCGGCGGGTAAGGCATTCTATATGCAAAGCAAGCATGTGAAAGTGAATTACTTGTTACTTATCCGAATCCGGAGCTCTCCAGGAGCATTCGCAGATTTGCCCCGCAGCGTGTTGGATGCCGCACAGTTTTATCAGGCCGAGGAGGGAAGCTCAACAGAGAAGCTGTTCTGGTCTCAGTATAATGGGACCGAACACCTGATGCCTTTGAGCGACTAGCTGAAGCAACTGGTCGAGCTGCACAAGGCGGCCGAACAGGCCATGCAGGGCTTTATAGTCCGGATGTGGCCTGGCGACGCCCTTCCCAACAGCTACTTCAGCCTGGTGAGGCGGCTTGTGGATGCCTGCCCACGGCTTGAAGTCATCAAGCGGTCCGTCTGCATCGAAGGTGCACGCCAGGCTTTCGCCCGTGTGAAAGTGCAATGGGCCAAGATGGACGCCGTGAAGCTGGTGAAGGAAAGGCCGCCGCAAGGCAAGCAGCATCGCCACCCCGAGATGTACTATGAGGGTGTCCTGAAGGGTGCCCGTCTCGTAGTGGACGAGTGTACGAAAGATGTAATATTTGATTAAACTTGCTCGCGTGATCCTCTATTATGAAAACTTGTTCATATGCGCTATGCAATGCTTGTCTGAATTTAAAATATTACCTTTTGTTCGGCTGTTTATCAAATCTGAGAGATGGCTAGTCGTCGGCTTCTGTTCCCATGCCACAAGTGCTGGGGTGTTCGGGATAAACCTGAGCACTCTTGTTCCCATTGTTGGGTCCTTCGAGGGAGGTGCTCAGCACAACGAACAAGGCAATCGGACCATAATGCGTTATCACTCTCACTTAGCCATAGAATTCTATAATTTTAAATTTCGGCGAAGCCCCTAGTATTTGGAAGGCCGAATTTGGGGCGCGATACATGCCTTAAGCCGGACAGGACTGACTTGTCGCTCTAAGCGGTATAAGTCTTTAAGGACTTGAAACCTCTCGAACAGAGACCAGTCTCTCGCCTTATCATGATAGTCAGTTTTAGCTTTCTCTACTGAGGTGCTTAGCCCAGCAGAACCGGGGCACAAGTAGTTCTCCCAGTGCTACCTTAGCCGATATAGCGGAACGTAAGGTACCAAAACATGGGAGTCGGGCAAACCCAACTATTGACCCAAGACATGATTCGGAGCTAATGCATATAATGCTATAAGTTCGGGGTGCCGCACTGTCGAAAGTGTTTGGACTTCTCATGCCGTATTATGGGGTATGCTTAAGCCCCTAGCGTATTGGCCGTACCAGAGTGTACGGGTGCTAGATGTCGTGAATGAACATATATATAAAAAGGAGGAATGCAATAATAGTCTTAATGCTATGCATTGTTTATTCAAAAAGGTGCATTAAAGCAGAATGATACAAGTAGTGCGATAAGAAAAAAGTAGGACTGTTTGACATGTCCCTTCCAAGGGCAAGCTGAGGAATAGTATTAAAGCAAATATTTCACTCGTCCACCTGGGAGTTTCGTGGTGTGACGTAGCTTTCTACCTCCTTGGTTGCTGCATCTTGTGTTCGGCAATCATGCTGCCGGACAGGGTTTCCAGAGATTAAAGTCCTGAAAGAGAAAAATAACAAAGCGGGAAGCCCCTAGTGCGGTTTAAGCCGTGTATTGGGGCGTGTCGTAGTTGTGCCCCCCTCCCCGCCTGTGCCCATGGTATTTTTAATGCGTAATTATGTACACATGGCATGAATTTCGCCATTTGGCTGGGGCCGGGGTGGGGGCCGCATTGCTATGCGAGATCGAGACGTGTCAGGCGGTCCAGTTGCCAATTACTCCGGGCGCGCTTGAAGTTGTCCGGGTCCTTAATCACCGAACTAGTGGATTGCCTTAAGAGGCTGCTTTGCGCTTCTGCTGCGATGGCCGCAGTGTGCTCCTCTGTGCGGAGAGAGCGCTCTGTGTTTCCATTGACTGTGATGACCCCCCGAGGTCCTGGCATCTTGAGCTTGAGATATGCATAATGCGGTACCGCATTGAATCTTGCAAATGTGGTTCGCCCGAGCAGTGCATGGTAGCCACTGCGAAACGGGACTATGTCGAAGATTAATTCTTTGCTTCGGAAGTTATCCGGAGATCTGAAGACCACTTCCAGTGTTACTGAGCCTGTGCAATGGGCCTCTACACCTGGTATGATGCCTTTAAAGGTCGTTTTAGTGGGTTTGATCCTTGAGGGGTCTATACCCATTTTGCGCACTATGTCCTGATAAAGCAGGTTCAGGCTGCTGCCGCCGTCCATTAGGACTCGAGTGAGGTGAAATCCGTCAGTGATTGGGTCTAGGACCAATGCGGCGAATCCGCCATGACGGATGCTAGTGGGGTGGTCCCTGCGATCGTAGGTGATCGGACAGGAGGACCATGGGTTAAACTTGGGGGCGACTGGCTCCAACGCATATACGTCCCTGAGCGCACACTTCCGCTCCCTCTTGGGGATGTGGGTTGCGTATATCATGTTCACCGTCCGCACTTGTGGGGGGAACCTCTTCTGTCCTCCGGTGTTCGGCTGCCGGGGCTCCTCCTCGTCATCGCTATGTGACCCCTTATCTTTGTTTTTGACATTTAACTTGCCGGCCTGCTTGAACACCCAACAGTCCCTGTTGATGTGGTTGGATGGCTTATCGGCGGTGCCGTGTATTTGACACGAGCGATCGAGTATACGGTCCAAACTGGATGGGCCCGAAGTGCTTCTTTTGAATGGCTTTTTCCGCTGACCGGGTTTAGAGCCTTTGAATCCAGCATTGACTGTCGTATCCTCGGTATTGTCGCTGTTAATGTGGCGCTTATGCTTGTTGCGACGTGACCTGCCATTGCTGTCCTTGGTATCCGAAGTACCATGGTTCTTTGATATATTATTACTGCGAGCCAGCCAGCTATCTTCTCCCACGCAAAAGCGGGTCATGAGTGTCATGAGGGCTGCCATAGATTTTGGCTTTTCCTGACCAAGGTGCCGGGCTAGCCACTCGTCGCGGATGTTGTGCTTGAAAGCTGCTAGGGCCTATGCATCCGGACAATCGACGATTTGATTTTTCTTTGTTAGGAACCGTGTCCAGAATTGCCTGGCCGATTCCTCTGGCTGCTGAATTATGTGGCTTAAGTCATCGGCATCTGGTGGTCGCACGTAAGTGCCCTGAAAGTTGTCGAGGAATGCGGCTTCCAGATCTTCCCAACAGCTAATGGACTCTGCTGGCAAGCTGTTGAGCCAATGCCGAGCTGGTCCTTTGAGTTTGAGTGGGAGGTATTTGATGGCGTGTAGGTCATCACCGCAGGCCATGTGAATGTGCAGGAGGAAATCCTCGATCCATACCGCAGGATCTGTTGTGCCGTCGTATGATTCTATATTTACGGGTTTGAAACCCTCTAGGATTTGATGATCCATTACTTTGTCTGTGAAGCATAAGGGGTGTGCAGCGCCTCTGTACTGGGCTATATCGCGACGCAGCTCGAATGAGTCTTGCCCGCTGTGTTCGGCCCGGCCGGACTTACTTTTAATGTATCTGGCGTGACGATTATCGTCTCGCATAGTGGCGCGCCCTCGTGATCCATAGATCGATCTTGCATGTTTTGCTTTGTCCTCCAATATGTCTCGCAGGTCTGGCGTATTTCCCCATGCCTTTTTATTTGAATGACGTCGGGGTGCGGGCTGAGCTTTTGGCTGGAATGTCTCTCTGTCGCAGCCACGAGGTGGCCGATCAGCCGCGTCATACGCCGGGGATGTAGGTTTTGGTGCTTCCTCCTCCAGTCGGGGTAGCAACCTGCATTTTGGGTAACTCTTGGAGGGGCGTTTGAGTTTATACTCTTTGGCCGCCAGGACTTCAGTCCATCTGTCAACTAGCAAATCTTGATCAGCTTGAAGCTGCTGCTACTTTTTCTTAAGGCTATTTGCCATGGCTATAAGCCGGCGCTTGAAGCATTCTTGTTCGACGGGATCCTGTGGCACGGTGAATTCGTCATTGCCGAGGCTTGCCTCGTCTTCAGAGGGGGGCATGTAATTATCATCCTCCGCCTCTCCATCTGCCACTCTCTCAGGAGGGCTGGCTCCTCCATCCTCCTGTTCTAAGTCTTGCCGGAGGGGATTGTTGTTGTTTTCGGCACTGTCTGGAGTGCTATTATCTCAGTGCCGGTATCACCACTTTTGCCCTGGCGGGACTTAGAGCGGCGCCGCCGACGCCGGCGCTTGGATTGCTTCTTGGAGGGGTCATCCTTCGTTATCTCGTTGCCATTGCCTTCTTTGGGTGTGTCCACCATGTATATATCGTATGATGAGGTGGCTGTCCAGTGCCCTATGGGCAGTGGTTCCTCTTCGACTCCCGCATCATCGTCCGTACCATCGATGTCTTTGGAGTCAAAGTCGAGCATGTCGGTTAAGTCATCGACAGTGGCTACTAAGTGGGTGGTGGGTGGGCGGCGAATTTCTTCGTCATCCGCATCCCAATCCTGCCGGACGTAGTTCGGCAAGGATCCTTCTGATAAGGAAAGAGACCTTAATGAGTTCAGTATGTCGCCGAAGGGCGAGTGCTGAAAAATATCCGCGGAAGTAAACTCCATGATCGGCGCCCAATCGGATTCGATAGGAACGGGCACAGGCGGTTCGGAGTCAGTGGCCAGAGAAGGATCCGACAGTTTGGCAACATGGCTCTTGTGAAGGGTAAGGTCGATATTCGGCTCGATCGCCGCAGATGGTACGGCCTCCGTGACGGGGTCTATCCACCCGTCCACGGATGGCGAAACTGGCTCCGAATTGAGGGTCGGAGCGGCTGCCGGTGCGATCTCCTGAATACGGTCTGATGGTAGAGCTAAATCATACTCATCGTGACCGCGTGGCGCATAAGGCAGGGGCTCGAATCCGTCGAAGATCAAGTCTCCGCGGATATCGACCATGTAGTTTTAGCTTCCAAACCTGATCTGGTGGCCAGGGGCGTAACTTTCAATCTGCTCCAGATGGCCAAGCGAGTTGGCCCGCAGTGCGAAGCCGCCGAACACAAAGATTTGTCCGGGGAGAAAAATCTCACCCTGGACTGCATCGCTATCGATTATCGTAGGAGCCATCAAGCCTAACGACGACGACACAGAGGAACTCTCGATGAAAGCACCGATGTCGGTGTCAAAACCGGCGGATCTCGGGTAGGGGGTCCCGAACTGTGCGTCTAAGGCGGATGGTAACAGGAGGCAGGGGACACGATGTTTTACCCAGGTTCGGGCCCTCTTGATGGAGGTAAAACCCTACGTCCTGCTTGATTTATTCTTGATGATATGAGTATTACAAGAGTTGATCTACCACGAGATCAGAGAGGCTAAACCCTAGAAGCTAGCCTATGGTATGATTGTATGTTGTCCTACGGACTAAAACCCTCCGATTTATATAGACACCGAAGGGGTCTAGGGTTACACAAGGTCGGTTACAAAGGAGGAGATATACATATCCGTACTGCCTAGCTTTCCTTCCACGCCAAGTAGAGTCCTATCCGGACACGAGATGAAGTCTTCAATCTTGTATCTTCATAGTCCAACAGTCCAGCCAAAGGATATAGTCCGGCTGTCCGGAGACCCCCTAATCCAGGACTCCCTCACTTATATTGTTGATTCTAAAGTAACTATTCACACTGATCATGCTGCTATTAAATATCTTATGGAAAATAAAGATGCTAAACCTAGACTTATTAGATGGGTTCTCTTGCTACAAGAATTTGATTTGCATATTGTTGATAGAAAAGGAGCTGAGAACCCCGTTACAGACAACTTGGGTAGGTTAGAAAATGTGCTTGATGAACCACTACCTATTGATGATAGCTTCCCTGATGAGCAACTAAATGTCATAAATGCTTCTCATTCTGCTCCATGGTATGCGGATTATGCTAATTACATTGTTGCTAAATTTATACCACATAGTTTGACATACCAGCAAAAGAAAAAGTTCTTCTATGATTTGAGACATTACTTTTGGGATGACCCACATCTTTATAAAGAAGGAGTAGATGGTGTTATTAGACATTGTGTACCTGAGCATGAACAGGAACAGATCCTACGCAAGTGTCACTCCGAAGCTTATGGAGGACAACATGCTGGAGATAGAACTGCACATAAGGTACTGCAATCTGGTTTTTATTAGCCTACTCTCTTCAAGGATGCCCGTAAGTTTGTCTTATCTTGTGATGAATGTCAAAGAATTGGTAATATCAGTAGACGTCAAGAAATGGCTATGAATTATTCACTTGTTATTGAACCATTTGATGTTTGGGGCATTTTCGTAAGCTTGGGCTTTGACTATATGGGACCTTTTCCTTCCTCTAATGGTTATACCCATATTTTAGTTGCTGTTGATTACGTTACTAAGTGGGTAGAAGCTATTCCAACTAGTAGTGCTGATCATAACACTTCTATTAAAATGCTTAAAGAAGTTATTTTTCCAAGATTTGGAGTCCCTAGATATTTAATGTCTGATGGTGGTTCACATTTTATTCATGGTGCTTTCCGTAAAATGCTTGCTAAATATGATGTTAATCATAGAATTGCATCCCTTTATCACCCACAGTCTAGTGGTCAAGTAGAATTGAGTAATAGAGAACTCAAATTAATTTTGCAAAAGACTGTTAATAGATCTAGAAAGAATTGGTCCAAGAAACTTGATGATGCATTATGGGCTTATAGAATTGCATATAAAAATCCTATGGGTATGTCTCCATATAAAATGGTTTATGGAAAAGCATGCCACTTACCTCTCGAACTAGAACACAAGGCTTATTGGGCTATTAAAGAACTTAATTATGATTTTAAACTTGCCGATGAGAAGAGGTTATTTGATATTAGCTCACTTGATGAATGGAGAACCCAAGCTTACAAAAATGCCAAGTTGTTTGAAGAAAAAGTTAAAAGATGGCATGACAAAAGGATACAAAAGTGTGAGTTTAATGCAGGTGATTATGTATTGCTATACAACTCTCGTTTAAGATTTTTTGCAGGAAAGCTTCTCTCTAAATGGGAAGGTCCTTACGTTATCGAGGAGGTCTACCGTTCCGGAGCCATAAAAATCAACAACTTCGAAGGCACAAATCCGAAGGTGGTGAACAGTCAAAGAATCAAACATTATATCTTAGGTAATCCCATAAATGTTGAAACCAATGTTATCGAAACCGTAACACCGGAGGAATACATAAGGGACACTTTTCGGAACGTTTCAGACTCCGAAAAGGAATAGGTATGTGGTACGGTAAGCAAACCGACTCCAAAACAGTTTTTAAGGCAATATTTCTCCGTTTTGGAATATTTAGAAAAATAGAAAAATAAGAAGCAGTCCGGGAAGGACACGAGGGCTCCACGAGGGTGGAGGGCGCGCCCTACCCCCTTGGTGCACCCCCTACCTCGTGGGCACCTCGTGTGCTCTCCGAACACTGTTTTCGTACACGACACATATTTTGGTTGGTAAAAATTTATTATATAATCTCCCAGGGGTTTTGACTCCCGTATCACGCAATAATCTCTTGTCTTTGTTTCGAGCTGTTTATGTCAGGGTTGTCAAGGCCAGGCACTATGTCGTCTCCCTCCTCCTCCAACCATGAGGGCGACGATGCTTGGCTAATGAAGATAGAGCTGAAGAGAGAAGAACCTATGGAGATCAACAAGGATGAAGGGATCAAGAAGTCCATGGAGGACCAAGTTCCAGCAACAGAAGACACCCTTCAACTAGATCACAATCTTCTTACCCCAACAGAAATCGAAGCTTTCAAGATGGTTGAGTTGGCTCGTATACAAAATAAGTATCTCACACGTGAAAATAATTTGTTGAAGGAGCATATCATCGCACTCAAGGGCATTATCCGCAAGTTAGAAGACCTCCTACGCTCGATGTGCGACTATCCATCATCAACAACTCCACCTTCTTCACCAACAAAGAAGAATTGAGTATCTGGTATGGGCACTCCACTTGGCAACTGCCAAGCTTGGGGGAGTGCCCCGGTATCATATCACCATCACTTTTATCTTTACCGTTTTTCTTAGTTCGATCCTTTTGATAATATCTTAATCTAGTAGAATAAAAGTTCTTAGTATGATTTAGTTGTGAGTTTTGCTTTATTATTCTTCTATGTAATCGAGTTCGTGAGCTATATAATAAAGATTAGTGTTGAGTCAAGGGCTTGATTATTTTGCCATGATCCTAAAGGAATAAAAGAAAAGAGAAAGAAATAAAAAGAAACAAAGAGATCATATGATTCTTATGGAGAGTAATGAGCTCACATAGAAAGAGTATGATGAATAAAAGTTGTTGAGAGTTGACAAACATAGTTTTGGTCATCGTTGCAATTAATAGGAAGTAATAAAGAAAGAGAGTTCTTCACATATAAATATACTATCTTGGACATCTTTTATGATTGTGAGCACTCATTAAAATATGACATGCTAAAGAGTTGACATTGGACAAGGAAGACAACGTAATGGGTTATGTTTTCTTACATCTGAGATAAAGTATATTGTCTTGGATCTTCCAACATGATGAGCTTGCCTTTCCCCCCCATGCTAGCCAAATTCATTGCACCAAGTAGAGATACTACTTGTGCTTCCAAATACCCTTAAACCAGTCTTGCCATAAGAGTCCACCATATCTACCTATGGATTGAGTAAGATCCATCAAGTAAGTTGTCATCGGTGCAAGCAATAAAAATTGCTCTCTAAATATGTATGATTGATTGGTGTGGAGGAAATAAGCTTTATACGAGCGTGTGATATGGAAGTAATAAAAGCGACAGACTGCATAATAAAGGTCCATATCACAAGTGGCAATATAAAGTGACGTTCTTTCGCATTAAGATTTTGTGCATCCAACCATAAAAGCGCATGACAACCTCTGCTTCCCTCTGCGAAGGGCCTATCTTTTACTTTTATCTCCTACCTTGCATAAGAGTCATGGTGATTTTCACCCTTCCTTTTTACACTTTTTCCTTTGGCAAGCACAATATGTTGGAAAGATCCTGGTATATATGGCTAATTGGATGTGAGTTTTCATGAACTATTACTGTTGACATTACCCTTGAGGTAAAATGTTGGGAGGCAAAACTATAAGCCCCTATCTTTCTCTATGTCCGATTAAAACTCCATACCCATAAGTATTGCGTGAGTGTCAGCAATTGTGGAAGATTATATGATAGTTGAGTATGTGGACTTGCTGAAAAGCTCTTATACATTGACTCTTTCCTATGTTATGATAAATTGCAATTGCTTCAATGACTGAGATTGTAGTTTGTTAGTTTTCAATGAAGTTTAGGATTCATACTTGATATTGTGATTGAATTATTACTCTAGCATTAGATATTATATGACAAGAATTATATAAGTTGTTGTTCTAAGAATGACCATGATGCCCTCATATCCGTATTTTATTTTTATCGACACCTCTATCTCTAAACAAGTGGACATATTTTTCGATTTCGGCTTTTCGCTTGACGACAAACGAGGTCTAAGTTTGGGGGAGTTGATACGTCCATTTTGCATCATGCTCTTATATCAATATTTATTGCATTATGGGCTGTTATTACACATTATGTCACAATACTTATGCCTATTCTCTCTTATTTTACAAGGTTTACATAAAGAGGGAGAACGCCGGCAGTTGGGATTCTAGGCTGGAAAAGGAGCAAATATTAGAGACCTATTCTGCACAACTCCAAAAGTCCTGAAACTTCACGGAAGATGTTTTCCAAATATATAAAAAATACTGAGAGCAAGAACTTCACCAGGGGGCCACACCCTTCCCACGAGGGTGGGGGGCGATACGGTACCGGGGCACTCCCCCAAGCTTCGTGGGCCCCCTGGTGGACCTCCGATCGCCATCTTCTGCTATATGGAGTCTTTCGATGGGAAAAAAAATCATAAGCCATCTTCTTGGACGAAACTCCGCCGCCACGAGGCGGAACCTTGGCGGAACCAATCTAGGGCTCTGGTGGAGCTGTTCTGCCGGGGAAACTTCCCTCCGGGAGGGGGAAATCATCACCATCGTCATCACCAATGCTCCTCTCATCGGGAGAGGGCAATCTCCATCAACATCTTCATCAGCACCATCTCATCTCAAAACCCTAGTTTATCTCTTGTATCCAATTCTTGTCTTCAAGTCCGGGATTGGTGCTAGTAGGTTGCTAGTAGTGTTAATTACTCCTTGTAGTTGATGCTAGTTGGTTTAATTGGTGGAAGATCATATGTTCAGATCCTATATGCATATTAATACCCCTCTGATTATGAACATGTTTATGCTTTGTGAGTAGTTACTTTTGTTCCTGAGGACATGGGAGAAGTCTTGCTATTAGTAGTCATGTGAATTTGGTATTCGTTTGATATTTTGATGAGATGTATGTTGTCTCCCCTCTAGTGGTGTTATGTGAACGTCGACTACATGACACTTCACCATTATTTGGGCCTAGAAGAAGGCATTGGGGAGTAATAAGTAGATGATGGGTTGCTAGAGTGACAGAAGCTTAAACCCTAGTTTATCCGTTGCTTCGTAAGGGGCTGATTTGGATCCATATGTTTCATGCTATGGTTAGGTTTACCTTAATACTTTTGTTGTAGTTGCGGATGCTTACAATAGAGGTTAATCATAAGTGGGATGGCACCGGTCCACCCACATACCAAATTATCAAAGTACCGAACGCGAATCATATGAACGTGATGAAAACTAGCTTGACGATATTCCCATGTGTCCTCGGGAGCGCTTTACGTCATATAAGAGTTTGTCCAGGCTTGTCCTTTGCTACAAAAAGGATTGGGCCACCTTGCTGCACCATATTTACTTTTGTTACTTGTTGCTCGTTACAAATTATCTTATCACCAAACTATTTGTTACCACTTATTTCAGTACTTGCAGAGAATACCTTGCTGGAAACCGCTTATTATTTCCTTCTGCTCCTCGTTGGGTTCGACACTCTTACTTATCGAAAGGACTATGATAGATCCCCTATACTTGTGGGTCATCAGTTCACACTTTATTCATGGTGCTTTCCATAAAACGCTTGCCAAGTATGATGTTAACCATAGAATTGCATCACCCTATCATCCTCAGTCTAGTGGTCAAGTTGAACTTAGAAATAGATAAATAAAATTAATTTTGCAAAAGACTATCAATAGTCCCGGAAGAATTGGTCAAAGAAATTAGATGATGCATTTTGGGCTTATAGAACAGCGTATAAAAATCCTATGGGTATGTCTCCTTATAAAATGGTTTATGGAAAAGCTTGTCATCTGCCTCTTGAGTTAGAACATAAAGCTTATTGGGAAATTAAAGAACTCAACTATGATTTCAAACTTGTTGGTACAAGAGGTTATTTGATATTAGTTCATTAGATGAATGGATAACCCAAGCTTATGGAAATGCCAAGTTATTTAAAGAAAAAGTTAGAAGACGGCATGATAAAAGAATCCAAAAATGTGAGTTCAAAGTTGGAGAATATGTTCTTTTGTACAACTCTCGTTTCAGATTCTTTGCACGAAAACTCCTTGATACGTCCATTTTGCATCATGCTTTTATATCGATATTTATTGCATTATTGGCTGTTGTTACACATTATGTCACAATACTTATGCCTATTCTCTCTTATTTTACAAGGTTTACATAAAGAGGGAGAATGCCGGCAGCTGGGATTCTGGGCTAGAAAAGGAGAAAATATTAGAGACCTATTCTGCACAGCTCCAAAAGTCCTGACACTTCACGGAAGTCAATTTCAGAATATATAAAAAAATACTGAGTGCAAGAAGTTCACCAGGGGGGCCACACCCTGCCCATGAGGGTGGGGGCGTGCCCTACCCCCTGGGAGCGCCCCCTCCCTCGTGGGCCCCCTGGTAGCCCTCCGATGTCCATCTTCTGCTATATGAAGTCTTTCGATGAGAAAAAAAATCAGAAGCCATCTCCTCAGACGAAACTCCACCACCACGAGGCGGAACCTTGGCGGATCCAATCTAGGGCTCCAGCAGATCTGCTCTGCCGGGGAAACTTCCCTCCGGGAGGGGGAAATCATCGCCATCGTCATCACCAACGCTCCTCTCATCGGGAGAGGGCAATCTCCATCAACATCTTCACCAGCACCATCTCCTCTCAAAACCCTAGTTCATCTCTTATATCCAATTCTTGTCTCCAAGTCCGGGATTGGTACTAGTAGGTTGCTAGTAGTGTTAATTACTCCTTGTAGTTGATGCTAGTTGGTTTATTTGGTGGAAGATCATATGTTTAGATCCTATATGCATATTAATACCCCTCTGATTATGAACATGATTATGCTTTGTGAGTAGTTACGTTTGTTCCTGAGGACATGGGAGAAGTCTTGCTATTAGTAGTCATGTGAATTTGGTATTCGTTCGATATTTTGATGAGATGTATGTTGTCTCTCCTCTAGTGGTGTTATGTGAACGTCGACTACATAACACTTCACCATTATTTGGGCCTAGAGGAAGGCATTGGGAAGTAATAAGTAGATGATGGGTTGCTAGAGTGACAGAAGCTTAAACCCTAGTTTATGCGTTGCTTCGTAAGGGGCTGATTTGGATCCATATGTTTCATGCTATGGTTAGGTTTGCCTTAATACTTTTGTTGTAGTTGCGGATGCTTGCAATAGAGGTTAATCATAAGTGGGATGCTTGTCCAAGTAAGGACAGTACCCAAGCACCGGTCCACCCACATACCAAATTATCAAAGTACCGAACGCGAATCATATGAACGTGATGAAAACTAGCTTGACGATATTCCCATGTGTCCTCGGGAGCGCTTTTCTCTATATAAGAGTTTTTCCAGGCTTGCCCTTTGCTACAAAAAGGATTGGGCCACCTTGCTGCACTTTATTTACTTTTGTTACTTGTTGCTCGTTACAAATTATCCTATCACAAAACTATCTGTTACCACTTATTTCAGTACTTGCACAGAATACCTTGCTGGAAACCGCTTATCATTTCCTTCTGCTCCTTGTTGGATTTGACACTCTTACTTATCGAAAGGACTACGATAGATCCCCTATACTTTTGGGTCATCAAGACTCTTTTCTGGCGCCGTTGCCGGGGAGTGAAGGGCCTTTGGTAGGTGGAATTTGGTAAGGAAAATTTATATAGTGTGCTGAAATTTACTGTCACTTGTTACTATGGAAAGTAATCCTCTGAGGGGCTTGTTCGGGGTATCTTCACCCCGACCAGTAGAGCAAAGAGTTGCTCCTCAACCTACTGAACCTACTGAAAATGAAAATGAAAATGTCTGCTTTGAAATTCCTTCGGGTATGATAGAAAAACTGCTAGCTAATCCTTTTGCAGGAGATGGAACAATGCATCCTGATGAGCACCTAATATATGCTGATGAAATTTGTGGATTATTTAATCTTGCAGGTGTACCCGGAGATGTTATTAAGAAAAAGGTCTTCCCTTTATCTTTGAAGTAAGATGCATTGACATGGTATAGGCTATGTGATGATACGGGGTCATGGAACTACAAACGATTGAAATTGGAATTTCATCAGAAGTTTTATCCTATGCATCTTGTTCATCATGATCGCAATTATATATATAATTTTTGGCCTCGCGAAGGAGAAAGCATCGCTCAAGCTTGGGGGAGGCTTAAATCAATGTTATATTCATGCCCCAATCATGAGCGCTCAAGAGAGATGCCTATTCAAAATTTATATGCTCGACTTTCTGATAACAATCGCACCATGCTCGATACTTCTTGTGCTGGCTCTTTTATGACAAAGACTATTGAATTCAAATGGGATTTATTGGAAATAATTAGATGCAACTCTGAAGATTGGGACCTCGACGAAGGTAAGGAGTCAGGTATGACACCTAAGTTTCATTGTGTTAAATCTTTTATGGATACCGATGTTTTCCGTAAATTTAGCACTAAATATGGACTTGACTCTGAGATTGTAGCTTCTTTCTGTGAATCATTTGCTACTTATGTTGATCTCCCCAAGGAGAAGTGGTTTAAATATCATCCTCCCATAGAAGTAAAAGTAGTTGCACCTATTAAAGTTGAAGAAAAGACTATCGCTTATAATGATCCTATTGTTCCTACTTCTTATGTTGAGAAACCACCTTTCCCTGTTAGGATAAAGGATCATGCTAAAGCTTCAACTATGGTTCTCAAAAGCAATATTAGAACATATACACCTCCTGAGCAAGTTAAAGTTGAACCTAATATTGCTATTGTTAAAGATCTTTTGGCTGATAATATTGATGGGCATGTTATTTATTTTTTCTGATGAAACTGCCAAAATTGCTAAACCTTGTGCTAAAGATAAACCTAGACCTGTGGTAGGCATGCCTGCTATTTCTGTTAAAATAGGAGATCATTGTTATCATCGCTTATGTGATATGGGTGCCAGTGCTAGTGCTATACCTCATGACTTATACAAAGAAATTATGCATGATATTGCACCTGCTGAGATAGAAGATATTGATGTCGCAATTAAACTTGCCAATAGAGATACTATTTCACCAATTGGAATTGTTAGAGATGTTGAAGTCTTGTGTGGGAAAACTAAATATCCTGCAGATTTTCTTGTTCTTGGTTCCCCACAAGATTGCTTTTGTCCCATTATATTTGGTAGACCCTTCTTAAACACTGTTAATGCTAAGATAGATTGCAAAAAGAATGTTGTTACTATCAGTTTAGATGATATATCTCATGAATTTAATTTCTCTAAATTTAGTAGACAACACCGTGAAGAAGAATTACCTAGTAAGGATGAAATTATTGGTCTTGCTTCTAATACCGTACCTCCTAATGATCCTTTAGAACAATATTTGCTAGACCATGAAAATGATATGTTTATGAATGAAAGAAGGGAAATAGATGAAGTATTCTTTAAACAGGAACCTATTTTGAAACACAATTTTCCTATTGAAATCCTAGGGGATCCTCCTCCACCCAAGGGTGATCCCGTGTTTGAGCTTAAACCGTTGCTTGATACTCTTAAATATGCTTATCTTGATGAGAAAAAGATATATCCTGTTATTATTGTTGGGGAACGTAGCAGAAATTCAAAATTTTCCTACGTATAACCAAGATCTATCTATGGAGAAACCAGAAACGAGGGGAAGGAGAGTGCATCTACATACCCCTGTAGATCGCTAAGCGGAAGCGTTCAAGAGAACGGGGTTGAAGGAGTCGTACTCGTCGTGATCCAAATCACCGGAGATCCTAGTGCCGAACGGACGGCACCTCCGCGTTCAACACACGTACAGCCCGGTGACGTCTCCCACGCATTGATCCAGCAAGGAGAGAGGGAGAGGTTGAGGAAGACTCCATGCAGCAGCAGCACAACGGCGTGGTGGTGGTGGAGGAGCGTGGCAATCCTGCAGGGCTTCGCCAAGCACCTGCGGGAGAGGAGGAGGTGTCACGGGAGGGAGGAAGGCGCCAGGGCTTCTGGTATGGATGCCCTCCCTCCCCTCCACTATATATAGGGGCAAGGGAGAGGGGGGAGGTGCAGCCTTGCCCCTTCCTCCAAGGAAGGGGTGCGGCCAAGAGGGGGGGAGGAGTCCATCCTCCCCAAGGCACCTCGGAGGTGCCTTCCCCCTTGAGGACTCTTCCCTCCCCAAGTTTCCTTGGCGCATGGGCCTCTTGGGGCTGGTGCCCTTGGCCCATATAGGCCAAGGCGCACCCCCTACAGCCCATGTGGCCCCCCGGGGCAGGTGGACCCCCCCGGTGGACCCCCGGACCCCTTTCGGCACTCCCGGTACAATACCGATAAAGTGCGAAACTTTTCCGGCGACCAAAACAGGACTTCCCATATATAAATCTTACCTCCAGACCATTACGGAACTCCTCGTGACGTCCGGGATCTCATCCAGGACTCCTAACAACATTCGGTAACCACATACAAACTTCCTTTATAACCCTAGCATCATCGAACCTTAAGTGTGTAGACCCTACGGGTTCGGGAACCATGCAGACATGACCGAGACATTCTCCGGTCAATAACCAACAGCGGGATCTGGATACCCATGTTGGTTCCCACATGTTCCACGATGATCTCATCGGATGAACCACGATGTCAAGGACTCAATCGATCCCGTATACAATTCCCTTTGTCTAGCGGTATTTTACTTGCCCGAGATTCGATCGTCGGTATACCGATACCTTGTTCAATCTCGTTACCGGCAAGTCTCTTTACTCGTTCCGTAACACATCATCCCGTGATCAACCCCTTGGTCACATTGTGCACATTATGATGATGTCCTACCGAGTGGGCCCAGAGATACCTCTCCGTTTACACGGAGTGACAAATCCCAGTCTCGATTCGTGCCAACCCAACAGACACTTTCGGAGATACCTGTAATGCACCTTTATAGCCACCCAGTTACGTTGTGACGTTTGGTACACCCCAAAGCACTCCTACGGTATCCATGAGTTGCACAATCTCATGGTCTAAGGAAAAGATACTTGACATTAGAAAAGCTTTAGCATACGAACTACACAATCTTTGTGCTAGGCTTAGGATTGGGTCTTGTCCATCACATCATTCTCCTAATGATGTGATCCCGTTATCAACGACATCCAATGTCCATAGCCAGGAAACCATGACTATCTGTTGATCACAACGAGCTAGTCAACTAGAGGCTCACTAGGGACATATTGTTGTCTATGTATTCACACGTGTATTACGATTTCCGGATAATACAGTTATAGCATGAATAAAAGACTATTATCATGAACAAAGAAATATAATAATAACACTTTTATTATTGCCTCTAGGGCATATTTCCAACAGTCTCCCACTTGTAGTAGAGTCAATAATCTAGTTCACATCACCATGTGATTAACACTGACAGGTCACATCACCATGTGACCAACATCCAAAGAGTTTACTAGTGTCATTAAACTAGTTCACATCATCATGTGATTAAGACTCAATGAGTTCTGGGGTTTGATCATGTTCTGCTTGTGAGAGAGGTTTTAGTCAACGGATCTGTAACATTCAGATCTGTATGTACTTCGCAATTCTCTATGTCATATTGTAAATGCTGCTTCCACGCTCCACTTGGAGCTATTCCAAATGGTTGTTCCACTATACGTATCCGGTTTGCTGCTCAGAGTCACTCGGATAGGTGTTAAAGCTTGCATCGTCGTAACTCTTTACGTCGAACTTATCACCTCCATAACTGAGAAAATTCCTTAGTCCACTAGTTACTAAGGATAACATTGACCGCTGTACTGTGATCCATTCTTGGATCACTCTTGTACCCCTTGACTGACTCATGGCAAGGCACACTTCAGGTGCGGTACACATCATAGCATACTGTAGAGTCTATGTCTTAAGCATAGGGGACGACCTTCGTCCTTTCTCTCTATTCTGCCGTGGCCGAGCTTTAAGTCTTAACTTCATACCTTATAACTCAGGCAAGAACTTCTTCTTTGACTGATCCATCTTGAACACCTTCAAGATCATGTCAAGGTATGTGCTCATTTGAAAGTATTATTAAGCATTTTGATCTATCCTTATAGATCTTGATGCTCAATGTTCAAGTAGCTTAATCCAGGTTTTCTATTGAAAAACATCTTTCAAATAACCCTATATGCTTTCTAGAAAATCATTTCTGATCATCAACATGTCAACAACATATACTCATCAGAAATTCTATAGTGCTCCCACTCACTTCTTTGGAAATACAAGTTTCTCATAAACTTTGTATAAACCCAAAATCTTTGATCATCTTATCAAAGTGCACATTCCAACTCCGAGATGCTTACTCCAGTCCATGGAAGGATCGCTAGAGCTAGCATACCTTTTAGCATCCTTAGGATCGACAAAACCTTTCTGATTGTATTACATACAACCTTTCCATACGAAGACTGGTAAGGAAACTCGTTTTGTCATCCATCTGCCAGATTTCATAAATGCAGCTGATGCTAACATGAATCCGACGGACTTTAAGCATCGCTACGGATGAGAAAATCTCATCGTAGTCAACTCCTTGAACTTGTGAAAAAACTCTTCGCCACAAGTCGAGCTTCATAGACGGTGACATTACCGTTCACGTCCGTCTTCTTCTTAAAGATCCATTTATTTCAATGGCCTGCCGATCATCGGGCAAGTCCACCAAAGTCCATGCTTTGTTCTGATACATGGATCCTATCTCGAATTTCATGGCTTCTAACCTTGTCGGAATTCGGGCCCACCATCGCTTCTCCATAGCTCGTAGGTTCATGACCTTCAAGACAGGATTACTGTACCACTCTGAAGCAGTACGCATCCTTGTCACCCTACGAGGTACGGTAGTGACTTGATCCGAAACTCTATGATCACTATCATAAGCTTCTACTTCAATTAGTGTAGGTGCCACAGGAACAACTTCCTATGCCCTGCTACACACTAGTTGAAGTGACGGTTCAATAACCTCATCAAGTCTCCACCATCCTCCCATTCAACTCTTTCGAGAGAAACCTTTCCTCGAGAAAGGACCCGATTCAAGAAACAATCCATATTGCTTTCGGATCTGAATTAGGAGGTGTACCCAACTGTTTTGGGTGTCCTATGAAGATGCATTTTATCCGCTTTGGGTTCGAGCTTATCAACCTGAAACTTTTTCACATAAGCGTCGCAGCCCCAAACCTTTAAGAAACGGCAACTTAGGTTTCTCTAAACCATAATTCATACGGTGTCATCTCAACGGAATTACGTGGTGCCCTATTTAAAGTGAATGTGGTTGTCTCTAATGCATAACCCATGAACAATAGTGGTAATTCGATAAGAGACATCATGGTACGCACCATATCCAATAGGGTGCAACTATGATGTTCGGACACACCATCACACTATGGTGTTCCAGGCGGTATTAATTATGAAACAATTTCCACAATGTCTAAATTGAGTGCCAAAACTCGTAACTCAGATACTCATCTTTATGATCATTTTATCTTCTTGTCACGATGATCTTCAACTTCACTCTGAAATTACTTGAACCATTCAATAATTCAGACTTGTGTTTCATCAAGTAAATATTCTCAACATCTACTCGAATCATCTGTGAAGTAAGAACATAACGATATTCACTGCATGCCTCAGCACTCATTGGACTGCACACATCAAAATGTGTTACTTCCAACAAGTTGCTATCTTGTTCCATCTTACTAAAAACTAGGCTTTCAGTCATCTTGCCCATGTGGTATGATTTGCATATCTCAAGTGATTCAAAAACAAGTGAGTCTAAACGATCCATCTGCATGGAGTTTCTTCATGCGTATACACCAATAGACATGGTTCGCATGTCTCAAACTTTTCAAAAATGAGTGAGTCCAAAGATCCATCAACATGGAGCTTCTTCATGCGTTTTATACCAATATGACTTACATGGCAGTGCCACAAGTAAGTGGTACTATCATTACTATCTTATAATTTTTGGCATGAAAATGTGTATCACTACGATCGAGATTCAATAAACCATTCCTTTAGGTGCAAGACCATTGAAGGTATTATTCAAATAAATAGAGTAACCATTATTCTCCTTAAATGAATAACTGTATTGCGATAGACATAATCCAATCATGTCTATGCTCAACGCAAACACCAAATGACAATTATTCAGGTTTAATACTAATCTTGATGGTAGAGGGAGCGTGCGATGTTTGATCACATCAAACTTGGAAACACTTCCAACACATATCGTCAGCTCACCTTTAGCTAGTCTCCGTTTATTCCGTAGCTCTTTTATTTCGAGTTACTAACACTTAGCAACCGAACCGGTATCTAATACCCTGGTGCTACTAGGAGTACTAGTAAAATACACATTAACATAATGTATATCCAACATACTTCTATCGACCTTGCCTGCCTTATCATCTACCAAGTATCTAGGGTAATTCTGCTCCAGTGGTTGTTCCCCTTATTACAGAAGCACTTAGTCTCGGGTTTGGGTTCAACCTTGGGTTTCTTCACTAGAGCAGCAGCTGATTTGCCGTTTCATGAAGTATCCCTTCTTGCCCTTGCCCTTCTTGAAACTAGTGGTTTCACCAACCATCAATAATTGATGCTCCTTCTTGATTTCTACTTTCGCGGTGTCAAACATCGTGAATACCTCAAGGATCATCATATCTATCCCTGATATGTTATAGTTCATCATGAAGCTCTAGCAGCTTGGTGGCAATTACTTTTTGGAGAAACATCACCATCTCATCTGGAAGATCAACTCCCACTCGATTTAAGTGATTGTTGCACTCAGACAATCTGAGCACAAGCTCAATGATTGAGCTTTTCTCCCTTAGTTTGCAGGCTAAGAAAATCGTCGGAGGTCTTATACCTCTTGACGTGGGCACGAGCCTGAAATCCCAATTTCAGCCCTCGAAACATCTCATATGTTCCGTGACGTTTCGAAAAGGTCTTTGGTGCCTCAACTCTAAACCGTTTAACTGAACTATCACGTAGTTATCAAAATGTGTATGTCCGATGTTCGCAACATCCACAAACGACGTTTGGGGTTCAGCACACTGAGCGGTGCATTAAGGACATAGGCTTTCTACTGTCCGCATAATCGCTACTATCAACTTTCAACTATATTTTCTCTAGGAACATATCTAAACAGTGGAACTAAAGCGCGAGTTATGACATAATTTGCAAATATCTTTTGACTATGTTCAGGATAATTAAGTTCATCTTATGAACTCCCACTCAGATAGACATCCCTCTGGTCATCTAAGTGATTACATGATCCGAGTCAACTAGGCCGTGTCCGATCATCACGTGAGACGGACTAGTCATCATCGGTGAACATCTTCATGTTGATCGTATCTACTATACGACTCATGCTCGACCTTTCGGTCTCCGTGTTTCGAGGCCATGTCTGTACATGCTAGGCTCGTCAAGTTAACCCTAAGTGTATTGCATGTGTAAATCTGTCTTACACCCGTTGTATGTGAACATAAGGATCTATCACACCCGATCATCACGTGGTGCTTCGAAACGACGAACTGTAGCAACGGTGCACAGTTAGGGGAAACACTTCTTGAAATTGTTGTAAGGGATCATCTTATTTACTACCGTCGTTCTAAGTAAACAAGATGCATAAACATGATAAACATCACATGCAATCAAATAGTGACATGATATGGCCAATATCATTTTGCTCCTTTTGATCTCCATCTTCGGGGCTCCATGATCATCATCGTCACCGGCATGACACCATGATCTCCATCATCATGATCTCCATCATCGTGTCTTCATGAAGTTGTCTTGCCAACTATTACTTCTACTACTATGGCTACCGGTTAGCAATAAAGTAAAGTAATTACATGGCGTTATTCAATGACACGCAGGTCATACAATAAATAAAGACAACTCCTATGGCTCCTGCCGGTTGTCATACTCATCGACATGCAAGTCGTGATTCCTATTACAAGAACATGATCAATCTCATACGTCACATATATTCATCACATTCTTCTTGGCCATATCACATCACATAGCATACCCTGCAAAAACAAGTTAGACGTCCTCTAATTGTTGTTTGCATGTTTTACGTGGCTGCTATGGGTTTCTAGCAAGAACGTTTCTTACCTACGCAAAAACCACAACGTGATATGTCAATTGCTATTTACCCTTCATAAGGACCCTTTTCATCGAATCCGTTCCGACTAAAGTGGGAGAGACTGGCACCCGCTAGCCACCTTATGCACAAAGTGCATGTCAGTCGGTGGAACCTGTCTCACGTAAGAGTACGTGTAAGGTCGGTCCGGGCCGCTTCATCCCACAATACTGTCGAAACAAGATTGGACTAGTAACGGTAAGCATATTGAACAACATCAACGCCCACAACTACTTTGTGTTCTACTCGTGCAAAGAATCTACGCAATAGACCTAGCTCATGATGCCACTGTTGGGGAACGTAGCAGAAATTCAAAATTTTCCTATGTATAACCAAGATCTATCTATGGAGAAACCAGCAACGAGGGGAAGGAGAGTGCATCTACATACCCTTGTAGATCGCTAAGCGGAAGCGTTCAAGAGAACGGGGTTGAAGGAGTCGTACTCGTCGTGATCCAAATCACCGGAGATCCTAGTGCCGAACGGACGGCACCTCCGCGTTCAACACACGTACAGCCCGGTGACGTCTCCCATGCCTTGAACCAGCAAGGAGAGAGGGAGAAGTTGAGGAATACTCCATCCAGCAGCAGCACAACGGCGTGGTGGTGGTGGAGGAGCGTGGCAATCCTGCAGGGCTTCGCCAAGCACCTGCGGGAGAGGAGGAGGTGTCACGGGAGGGAGGGAGGCGCCAGGGCTTCTGGTATGGATGCCCTCCCTCCCCTCCACTATATATAGGGGCAAGGGAGAGGGGGGAGGCGCAGCCTTGCCCCTTCCTCCAAGGAAGGGGTGCGGCCAAGAGGGGGGAGGAGTCCATCCTCCCCAAGGCACCTCGGAGGTGCCTTCCCCCTTAAGGACTCTTCCCTCCCCAAGTTTCCTTGGCGCATGGGCCTCTTGGGGCTGGTGCCCTTGGCCCATATAGGCCAAGGCGCACCCCCTACAGCCCATGTGGCCCCCCCGGGGGAGGTGGACCCCCCCCGGTTGACCCCCGGACCCCTTTCGGCACTCCCGGTACAATACCGATAAAGTGCGAAACTTTTCCGGCGACCAAAACAGGACTTCCCATATATAAATCTTTACCTCCGGACCATTCCGGAACTCCTCGTGACGTCCGGGATCTCATCCGGGACTCCGAACAACATTCGGTAACCACATACAAACTTCCTTTATAACCCTAGCATCATCGAACCTTAAGTGTGTAGACCCTACGGGTTCGGGAACCATGCAGACATGACCGAGACGTTCTCCGGTCAATAACCAACAGCGGGATCTGGATACCCATGTTGGTTCCCACATGTTCCACGATGATCTCATCGGATGAACCACGATGTCAAGGACTCAATCGATCCCGTATACAATTCCCTTTGTCTAGCGGTATTTTACTTGCCCGAGATTCGATCGTCGGTATACCAATACCTTGTTCAATCTCGTTACCGGCAAGTCTCTTTACTCGTTCCGTAACACATCATCCCGTGATCAACCCCTTGGTCACATTGTGCACATTATGATGATGTCCTACCGAGTGGGCCCAGAGATACCTCTCCATTTACACGGAGTGACAAATCCCAGTCTCGATTCGTGCCAACCCAACAGACACTTTCGGAGATACCTGTAATGCACCTTTATAGCCACCCAGTTATGTTGTGACGTTTGGTACACCCAAAGCACTCCTACGGTATCCGTGAGTTGCACAATCTCATGGTCTAAGGAAAAGATACTTGACATTAGAAAAGCTTTAGCATACGAACTACACGATCTTTGTGCTAGGCTTAGGATTGGGTCTTGTCCATCACATCATTCTCCTAATGATGTGATCCCATTACCAACGACATCCAATGTCCATAGCCAGGAAACCATGACTATCTGTTGATCACAACGAGCTAGTCAACTAGAGGCTCACTAGGGACATATTGTTGTCTATGTATTCACACGTGTATTACGATTTCCGGATAATACAGTTATAGCATGAATAAAAGACTATTATCATGAACAAAGAAATATAATAATAACACTTTTATTATTGCCTCTAGGGCATATTTCCAACAATTATTAGTGCAAACCTTTCAGAACATGAGGAAGAGAGATTATTGAAAACTTTGAAGAAGCACCGTGCTTCTATTGGGTATACTCTTGATGATCTTAAGGGCATTAGTCCCACTCTATGTCAACATAAAATAAATTTGGAAGAAGATATAAACCAGTTCGTGATCATCAACGACGGCTGAATCCTAAAATGAAAGAAGTGGTGAGAAAGGAAATACTAAAGCTCCTTGAGGCAGGTATAATCTATCCCGTTGCTGATAGTCAGTGAGTAAGTCCTGTCCATTGTGTCCCTAAGAAGGGAGGTATTACTGTCGTTCCTAATGATAAAGATGAATTAATTCCTCAAAGAATTATTACAGGTTATAGGATGGTAATTGATTTCCGCAAATTAAATAAGGCCACTAAAAAGGGTCATTACCCCTTACCTTTTATCGATCAAATTCTAGAAAGGTTATCCAAACATACACATTTTTGCTTTCTAGATGGTTATTCTGGTTTCTCTCAAATACCTGTGTCAGCCAAGGATCAACCAAAGACTACTTTTACTTGCCCTTTTGGTACTTTTGCTTATAGATGTCTGCCTTTTGGTTTATGTAATGCACCTGCTACCTTTCAAAGATGCATGATGGCTATATTCTCTGACTTTTGTGAAAAGATTTGTGAGGTTTTCATGGACCATTTCTCCGTATATATATCTTCTTTTGATGATTGCTTGAGCAACCTTAATCGAGTTTTGCAGAGATGTGAAGAAACTAATCTTGTCTTGAATTGGGAAAAGTGCCACTTTATGGTTAATGAAGGTATTGTCTTGGGGCATAAAGTTTCTGAAAGAGGTATTGAAGTTGATAAAGCCAAGGTTGATGCTATTGAAAAGATGCCATGCCCCAAGGACATCAAAGGTATAAGAAGTTTCCTTGGTCACGCCAGATTTTATAGGAGGTTCATTAAGGACTTCTCAAAAATTTCTCGTCCTCTGACTAATTTATTACAAAAAGATATACCATTTATCTTTGATGATGATTGTGTAGAAGCATTTGAAATACTTAAGAAAGCATTGATCTCTGCACCTATTGTTCATCCATCTGATTGGAATTTACCCTTTGAAATTATGTGTGATGCTAGAGATTATGCTGTAGGTGCTGTTCTAGGGCAAAGAGTTGATAAGAAATTAAACGTTATTCAATATGCTAGTGAAACCCTAGACAATGCTCAAAGAAATTATGCTACTACTGAAAAAGAATTCTTAGCAGTTGTATTTGCTTGTGATAAGTTCAGACCTTATATTGTTGATTCTAAAGTAACTATTCACACTGATCATGCTGCTATTAAATATCTTATGGAAAAGAAAGATGCTAAACCTAGACTTATCAGATGGGTTCTCTTGCTACAAGAATTTGATTTACATATTGTTGATAGAAAGCAAGCTGAGAACCGCGTTGCAGACAACTTGTCTAGGTTAGAAAATGTGCTTGATGACCCACTACCTATTGATGATAGCTTTCCTAATGAGCAATTAAATGTCATAAATGCTTCTAATACTGCTCCATGGTATGCTGATTATGTTAATTACATTGTTGCCAAATTCATACCACCTAGTTTCACATACCAGCAAAAGAAAATGTTCTTCTATGATTTGAGACATTACTTTCGGGATGACCCACATCTTTATAAAGAAGGAGTAGATGGTGTTATTAGATGTTGTGTACCTGAGCATGAACAGGAACAAATCCTACGGAAGTTTCACTCCGAGGCTTATGGAGGACACCACGCTGGAGATAGAACTGCACATAAGGTATTGCAATCTGGTTTTTATTGGCCTACTCTCTTCAAAGATGCCCGTAAGTTTGTCTTATCTTGTGATGAATTTCAAAGAATTGGTAATATTAGTAGACGTCAAGAAATGCCTATGAACTATTCACTCATTATTGAACCATTTGATGTTTGGGGCTTTGACTATATGGGACCTTTTCCTGCCTCTAATGGATATACACATATTTTAGTTGCTATTGATTACATTACTAAGTGGGTAGAAGCTATTCCAACTAGTAGTGCTGATCATAACACTTCTATTAAAATGCTTAAAGAAGTTATTTTTCCAAGATTTGGAGTCCCTAGATATTTAATGACTGATGGTGGTTCACATTTTATTCATGGTGCTTTCCGTAAAATGCTTGCTAAGTATGATGTTAATCATAGAAGTGTATCCCGTTATCACCCTCAGTCTAGTGGTCAAGTAGAATTGAGTAATAGAGAGCTCGAATTAATTTTTCAAAAGACTGTCAATAGGTCTAGAAAGAATTGGTCCAAGAAACTTGATGATGCATTATGGGCCTATAGAACTGCATATAAAAATCTTATGGGTATGTCTCCGTATAAAATGGTTTATGGAAAAGCATGTCACTTACCTCTCGAACTAGAACACAAGGCATATTGGGCTATTAAAGAGCTCAATTATGATTTTAAACTTGCTGGTGAGAAGAGGTTATTTGATATTAGCTCCAAAGTCTCGTGCTTCTTCACGAGAGCCTGGAGCTCTTGCTGCACCTCGCCCACCCGGGCCTCTTGTTTCTCCTGCTCGGTGCGCTCCTTGGCCGCTTTGTTTTCGGCCTCGGACAGCGCTTGCTTCAGGGTCACCACTTCAGTCGTGGCCCCGGGCACATCCATGATGATCCTATCATTTTGCAGCCGCATCTTTTTTTATATATACATATAGACAAGGTATTACTTACCTTTGTTCTCCTCGAGCTGCCTCTTGGCAAGGCCGAGCTCTTTCTTGAACCGCTTGAGGTTCTGCTTCAGTGCGGCGACCTCCGCAGTCAGTGCGGCAGAGGTCAGCAGCAAAGCCTGCATACGCATATAGACATACTTGTATTAGACTCATGCAGATATTATTTGATCCTCTATTCGGCTTTTCTTCGTGAACACCAAATAGAGCATTAGGGGCTACTGTCTATGCGGTAATATTTTCCCATATTTTAAACACTTACCTCAAAGCCTGTTAGAAGGCTGGCACAGGTTTCAGTCGGTCCGCTCTTGGCGGACTGAACCTTCTTGACCACCGCACTCATAATAGTGCGGTGCTCTTCGTCGATGGAAGCGCCGCGAAGCACTCCTAGCAGGTTGTCCGGTGCCTCTGGATAGACATAGGTCACCGGCACGGGCGGCTTGCCCCTCTTGGAAGGGGGCCGCCTGCCGGAGTCTGGAACCACTGGAGGTTCCGGCGCGGTGTTCGGCTGAGGGCCGAACTTGGAGCCCTTGGGAGTCTTGCTCCCTTTGCACCTAGAGTCCGGAAGGTCGCCTTGAGGCGCTTCCGGGACTATCTCCCCCCGGCTCGGTGCCCCTTGAGACAATACCTCGACATTGTCTGTAGGGCGAGGAGAGGAGGCGGTTGGAAGTGTATCACTATTCATATCCGACAAGTCCAAGGAACCGTCCGACGAGGATACGTCGATACGGGCTCGGGGCGGACTGCACGATCATATTCGATGCTAGGAGAAGCAGTGTAATAAAAGTATGCTATGAGTTACTCTGGTATCCGAATACTTACGACTTCGCCAGGGGCTTGGCCCTGAGTAACCACTCGTCTTCGCTGTCGGCGGCGGTGGTGGAACAGTCCGGAAGGAGAGTCCTTCCCTTCTTGGACCCTTCGGCCTCCCTGGTTGGGGCGGCCTTCCTTTTCTTGTCTCCCCCGGCTGGAGGGGGAGAATCTTCATCTTCTTCCTCCTCGTTTTTACGGGAGGAGTGCGTCTCGGAGTTATCGGACGATGAGTCCGATACTACATGGCACCAGGAACTCTTTCGGGTTCCTGTGGCCTTCTTCGTGATCTTCTCCGGCACCTCATAAGGAGCCGGAGTCCGCATCTCCGTCAGGATAGCGTCTGCAGGGTCTTCGGGCAGAGGGGCCGGACAGTCAATCTACTCTGATGCCTCCACCTAGTCCTGTCAAAGGCATGGGAGCTCAGACCCCGCACATGCTTAAGCTATGGGAAATAAATACCCTACCAGATGTATAGAACTTACCGGATTCGCAAGGCGCTTTGCGCTTAGCCCGCGGTCCTCGGTAAGGGGAGGGGGGACCTCGGCGCCCTTGAACAACACCTGCCAGATGTCCTTATGCGTCATGTAGAAGAGCTCGCATAGAGTCTGGTGCTGGGCCGGGTCAAACTCCCACAAGTTGAAAGCCCGTTGTTGACACGGGAGGATTCGGCGGAAGAGCATGACCTAGATTATGTTGACAAGCTTGAGTTTCTTGCCTATCATGTTCCGGATACACTTCTGGAGTCCGTCCAGCTCCACCGATGAGCCCCAGGACAGGCCCTTCTCCTTCCAGGAAGTGAGCCGCGTGGGGATTCCAGATCGAAACTCGGGGGCTGCCACCCAGTTGGTGTCGCGTGGCTCGGTGATGTAGAACCACCCCGATTGCCACCCCTTTATGGTCTCCACGTAGGAGCCCTTGAGCCATGTAACGTTGGGCATTTTTCCCACCATGGCTCCGCCGCATTCCGCTTGTTGGCCGCCTACTACCTTTAGTTTGACATTGAATGTCTTCAGCCACAGGCCGAAGTGGGGCCGGATGCGGAGGAAAGCCTCGCACACGACGATGAACGCCGAGATGTTGAGGATAAAATTCGGGGCCAGATCATGGAAGTCCAGCCCGTAATAGAACATAAGGCCGCAGACGAATGGATGGAGGGGAAACCCCAGTCCGCGGACAAAGTGGGTGAGGAAAACCACCCTTTCATGAGGTTCCGAGGTAGGGACGATCTGCCCCGTGGCTGGCACCCGGTGCGCGATATCCGCGGCTAAGTATCCGACCCCGCGCAGTTTTTTGATGTCTCCCTTCGTGACGGAGGAGACCATCCACTTGCCTCCCGCTTCGGACATGTTTGGAGAGGGTTGAGGAGAAGGATGTGGACTTGGGTGCTGGAGCTCGAGTGTGCGAGAATGGATGAGCAAGGAGGAAGAAGGCGTGGGTAGAAAAAGGTGAACCCTTATCCCTTTATAAGGGCGGACTAAACTATGCGCCCCCACCAGCCTAGTAAAACTCGCTTGTCCCCCAAGCGCCGTAATTGATGGCGCGGTTGGGTTACCCATGTCCGTATTGATGAGAATCCCGTAATAAGGAGACACGATCTCTCCTTCGACAAGACGTGCCAAGGAAACCGCCTCGCGAAACACGTTGAGGTTGGTTGTGAAAAACGATTCGAATGGTGACCTGGATGTGGTGTGATGTGACACTGCAAAATGCGTCGGTAGATTAGACTTGTGAAAATATTATTCTCTCTATGGTTGTATGTGGAACTTGTTTTGCAGAGCCAGACACGATCCTCGTGTTCAAAATCTTCTATGAAGTATTCGGAGGAGGAACCCTCCTTGCAATGCCGAAGACAATCTGCGCGCCGGACTCATCGTCATTGAAGCCTGGTTCAGGGGCTACTGAGGGAGTCCTAGATTCGGGGGTATCCGGACAACCAGACTATATCCTTTGGCCGGACTATTGGACTATGAAGATACAGGATTGAAGACTTCGTCCCGTGTCCAGATGGGACTCTCCTTGGCGTGGAAGGCAAGCTTGGCAGTACGGATATGTAGATCTCCTTCCTTGTAACCAACTCTGTGTAACCCTAGCCCCCTCCAGTGTCTATATAAACCGAAGGGTTTAGTCCGTAGGACCAACAACAACAATCATACCATAGGCTAGCTTCTAGGGTTTAGCCTCTTCGATCTCGTGGTAGATCAACTCTTGTACTACCCATATCATCAAGAATAATCAAGCAGGACGTAGGGTATTACCTCCATCAAGAGGGCCCGAACCTGGGTAAACATCGTGTCCCCTGCCTCCTGTTACCATCCGCCTAGATGCACAGTTCGGGACCCTCTACCCGAGATCCGCCGGTTTTGACACCGACACTAATATTGCTATTGTCAAAGATTTTTTGCTGATAATATTGATGGGCATGTTATTTATTTATGTGATGAAACTGCTAGAATTGCTAAACCTTGTGCTAAGATTTGCAAGATACATACGGATCTAAATGTTGCAGATCATTGACTAAGCCTCTCTCACGAGCAAAACATGATCAACACCAAGGCTCCATGGGTGTTCCTATGACTATGAGATTATGCAACTCCCATTTACTGGAGTAACACTTTGTGTGCTATCAGACGTCACAACGTAACTGGGTGATTATAAAGGTGCTCTACAAGTGTCTCCGATGGTACTTGTTGAGTTGGCATAGATCGAGATTAGGATTTGTCACTCCGATTGTCGGAGAGGTATCTCTGGGCCCTCTCGGTAATGCACATCACTATAAGCCTTGCAAGCAATGCAACTAATGAGTTAATTGCGGGATGATGCATTACGGAACGAGTAAAGAGACTTGCCGGTAACGAGATTGAGCTAGGTATTGAGATACCGACGATCGAATCTCGGGCAAGTAACATACCGATGACAAAGGGAACAACGTATGTTGTTATGCGGTTTGACCGATAAAGATCTTCGTAGAATATGTAGGAGCCAATATGAGCATCCAGGTTCCGCTTATTAACCGAAGACGTGTCTCGGTCATATCTACATAGTTCTCGAACCCGTAGGGTCCGCACGCTTAACGTTCGGTGACGATCGATATTATGAGTTTATGTGATTTGATGTACCGAAGGTAGTTCGGAGTCCCAGATGTGATCACGGACATAACGATGAGTCTCAAAATGGTAGAGACATAAAGATTGCTATATTGGATGACTATATTCGGATACCAGAAGTGTTCCGGGTGATTTCGCAGAAAACTGGAGTGCCGGAGGGTTACCGGAACCCCCCGGGAGAAGTAATGGGCCACATGGGCCTTAGTGGAGAGAGAGTGGGCCGGCCAGGGCAGGCCGCGCGCCCCTCCCCCTCTGGTCCGAATTGGACTAGGGAAGGGGGGGACGACGCCCCCCTTTCCTTCTCCTCGTTCCTTTCCCTCTCGTAGTAGGAGTAGGAAAGGGGAGTCCTACTACTACTAGGAGGAGGACTCCTCCTCCTGGCGCACCCTGCAAGGGCCGGCCGGCCTCCCCCTTGCTCCTTTATATACGGGGGCTGGGGGCACCCTAGGACACACAAGTTCATTGTTCCAAGCAATGTGCGGTGCCCCCCTCCACCGTAATCCACCTCGATCATATCATAGCGGTGCTTAGGTGAAGCCCTGCGTCGGTAGCAACATCATCACCGTCATAATGCCGTCGTGCTTATGGAACTCTCCTGTGAAGCTCTGCTGGATCGGAGTTCGTGGGACGTCATTGAGCTGAACGTGTGTTGAACTCGGAGGTGTCGTACGTTCGGTACTTGAATCGGTCGGATCGTGAAGACGTACGACTACATCAACCGCGTTCTCATAATGCTTTCGCTTACGGTCTACGAGGGTACGTGGACGATACTCTCCTCTCTCGTTGCTATGCGTCACCATGATCTTGCGTGTGCGTAGGAAATTTTTTGAAATTACTACATTCCCCAACACTATGCTATCGAGCAGGTTTATCGATCTGGAGCTATCAAAATAAATAATGCCGAAAGTACTAACTGTTGGGGAACGCAGTATTTCAAAAAAATTACCTACAATCACGCAAGATCTATCAAGGAGATGCACATCACTATAAGCCTTGCAAGCAATGCAACTAATGAGTTAGTTGCGGGATAGTGCATTACGGAACGAGTAAAGAGACTTGCCGGTAACAAGATTGAACTAGGTATTGAGATATCGATGATCGAATCTCGGGCAAGTAACATACCGATGACAAAGGGAACAACGTATGTAGTTATGCGGTTTGACCGATAAAGATCTTCATAGAATATGTAGGATACAATATGAACATCCAGGTTCTGCTATTGGTTATTGATCAGAGATGTGTCTCGGTCATGTCTACATAGTTCTCGAACCCGTAGGGTCGGCACGCTTAACGTTCGGTGACAATCGGTATTATGAGTTTATGTGATTTGACGTACCGAAGGTAGTTCGGAGTCCCGGATGAGACCGGAGACATGACGAGGAGTCTCGAAATGGTCGAGACGTAAAGATCGATATATTGGACGACTATATGCGGACATCGGAAAGGTTCCGAGTGATTCGGGTATTTTTTTGAGTACCGGGGAGTTACGGGAATACGGGGAAGAAGTATTGGGCCTCATGGGCCAAGTGGTGGAAGAGAGGAGGCAGGGCGCGCGCCCCCCTAGCCCAAACCGAATTGGACTAGGGGGCCAGCCCCCCTTTCCTCCTTTCCTCCCTCTCCTTCCTTCTCCCCTTCCCCCTTCCTTTCCTCCTCCTAGTAGGAGTAGGAAAGGGGAGTCCTACTCCCACTAGGAGGACTCCTCCTCCTCCTAGCACGCCCTAGGAGGGCTGGTCGGCCTCCCTACTTGCTCCTTTATATACGGGGCAGGGGGCACCCTAGAACACACAAGTTGATCATTGATCCCTTAGCCGTGTGCGGTGCCCCCCTCCATCATAATCCACCTCGATCATATCATAGTGGTGCTTAGGCGAAGCCCTGCGTCGGTAGCAACATCATCACCGTCATCATGCCGTCGTGCTGACGGAACTCTCCCGTGAAGCTCTTCTGGATCGGAGTTCGTGGGACATCATCGAGCTGAACGTGTGCTGAACTCGGAGGTGCCGTGCGATCGGTACTTGGATCGATCGAATCGTGAAGACGTTCGACTACATCAACTGTGTTCTCATAACGCTTTTGCTTATGGTCTACAAGGGTACATGGACGATACTCTTCCCTCTCGTTGCTATGCATCACCATGATCTTGCATGTGCGTAGGATTTTTTTTGAAATTAGTACGTTCCCCAACAGTGGCATCCGAGCCAGGTTTATGCGTAGATGCTATATGGACGAGTAGAACACAAGTGAGTTGTGGGCGATACAAGTCATACTGCTTACCAGCATGTCATACTTTGGTTCGGCGGTATTGTTGGATGAAGCGGCCAAGACCGACATTGCGTGTACGCTTACGCGAGACTGGTTCTACCGACGTGCTTCGCACACAGGCGGCTGGCGGGTGTCAGTTTCTCCAAATTTAGTTGAACCGAGTGTGACTATGCCCGGTCCTTATTGAAGGTTAAAACAGCACTAACTTTGATGAAATATTGTTGTGGTTTTGATGCGTAGGTAAGAACGGTTCTTGCTCAGCCCGTAGCAGCCACGTAAAACCTGCAAAAACAAAGTAGAGGACGTCTAACTTGTTTTTGCAGGGCATGTTGTGATGTGATATGGTCAAGACATGATGCTAAATTTTATTATATGAGATGATCATATTTTGTAACACAGTTATCGACAACTGGCAGGAGACATATGGTTGTCGCTTTATTGTATGCAATGCAATCGCCCTGTAATTGCTTTACTTTATCACTAAACGGTAGCGATAGTCGTAGAAGCAATATTTGGCGAGATGACAACGATGCTATGATGGAGATCAAGGTGTCGCGCTAGTGATGATGGTGATCATGACGGTGCTTTGCAAATGGATATCAAAGGCACAAGATGATGATGGCCATATCATATCACTTATATTGATTGCATGTGATGTTTAGCCTTTATGCATCTTATTCTACTTGATTGACGGTAGCATTATAAGATGATCTCTCACTAAATTTCAAGGTACAAGTGTTCTCCCTGAGTATGCATCATTGCCAAAGTTCGTCGTGCCGAGACACCACGTTATGATCGGGTGTGATAAGCTCTACGTTCACATACAACGGGTGCAAGCCAGTTTTGCACACGCAGAAATACACGGGTTAAACTTGACAAGCCTAGCATATGCAGATATGGCCTTGGAACACTAAGACCGAAAGGTCGAGCGTGAATCATATAGTAGATATGATCAACATAGTGATGTTCGCAATTGAAAACTACTCCATTTCACGTGATGATCGGTCATGGTTTAGTTGATTTGGATCACGTGATCACTTAGATGATTAGAGGGATGTCTATCTAAGTGGGATTTCTTAAATATGATTAATTGAACTTTAATTTATCATGAACTTAGTACCTGATAGTATTTTGCTTGTCTGTGTTGTTATAGATAGAAGGCCCGTGTTGTTGTTCCGTTGAATTTTAATGCGTTCCTTGAGAAAGCAAAGTTGAAAGATGGTGTTAGCAATTACTCGGACTGGGTCCGTAACTTGAGAATTATCCTCATTGCTGCACAGAAGAATTACGTCCCGGAAGCACCACTAAGTGTACCACCCGCGCCGGCAACTGCAGACATTGTGAATGCCTGGCAGTCGCGTGTTGATGACTACTCGATAGTTCAGTGTGCCATGCTTTACGTCTTAGAACCGGGACTTCAACGATGTTTTGAACGTCATTGGAGCATATGAGATGTTCCAGGAGTTGAAGTTCATATTTTAAGAAAATGCCCGGATTGAGAGATATGAGGTCACCAATAAGTTCTACAGCTGCAAAATGGAGGAGAATAGTTCTGTCAGTGAACATATACTCGAAATGTCTGGGTACTGCAATCACATGATTCAATTGGGAGTTAATCTTCCGGATGATAGTGTCATTGACAGAATTCTTCAATCACTGCCACCAAGCTACAAGAGCTTCGTGATGAACTATAACATGCAAGGGATGGATAAGACGATTCCTGAGCTCTTCACAATGCTAAAGGCTGCGGAGGTAGAAATCAAGAAGGAGCACCAAGTGTTGATGGTCAACAAGACCACCAGTTTCAAGAAAAAGAGTAAAGGGAAGAAGAAAGGGAACTTCAAGAAGAATGGCAAACAAGTTGCTACTCAAGAGAAGAAACCCAAGTCTGGACCTAAGCCTGAGACTGAGTGCTTCTACTGCAAAGGGACTGGTCACTGGAAGCGGAACTGCCCCAAGTATTTGGTGGAGAAGAAGGATGGCAAGGTGAACAAAGGTATATGTGATATACATGTGATGTGTACCTTACTAAAGCTCGCAGTAGCACCTAGTTATTTGATATTGGTTCTGTTGCTAATATTTGCAACTAGAAACAGGGACTACGGATTAAGCGAAGATTGGCTAAGGACGAGGTGACGATGCGCATGGGAAATTGTTCCAAAGTCGATGTGATCGCCGTCGGCACGCTACCTCTACATCTACCTCCAGGATTAGTTTTAGACCTGAATAATTGTTATTTGGTGCCAGCGTTGAGCATGAACATTATATCTGGATCTTGTTTGATGCGAGACGGTTATTCATTTAAATTAGAAAATAATGGTTGTTCTATTTATATGAGTAATATCTTTTATGGTCATGCACCCTTGAAGAGTGGTCTATTTTTAATGAATCTCGATAGTAGTGATACACATGTTCATAATGTTGAAGCCAAAAGATGCAGAGTTGATAATGATAGTGCAACTTATTTGTGGCACTGCTCTTTAGGTCATATTGGTGTAAAGCGCATGAAGAAACTCCATTCTGATGGACTTTTGGAATCACTTGATTATGAATCACTTGGTACTTGCGAACCATGCCTCATGGGCAAGATGACTAAAACGCCGTTCTCCGGAACTATGAAGCGAGCAACAGATTTGTTGGAAATCATACATACTGATGTATGTGGTCCGATGAATGTTGAGGCTCGCGGCGGGTATCATTATTTTCTCACCTTCACAGATGATTTCAAAAGATATGGGTATATCTACTTGATGAAACATAAGTCTGAAACATTTGAAAAGTTCAAAGAATTTCATAGTGAAGTGGAAAATCATCATAACAAGAAAATAAAGTTTCTATGATCTGATCGTGGAGGACAATATTTGAGTTACAAGTTTGTTCTTCATTTGAAACAATGCGGAATAGTTTCGCAACTCACGCCACCCGAAACACCACGGCGTAATGGTGTGTCCGAACGTCGTAATCGTACTTTACTTGATATGGTGCGATCTATGATGTCTCTTACTGATTTACCACTATCGTTTTGGGGTTATGCTTTAGAGACAACTGCATTCACGTTAAATAGGGTACCATCTAAATCTGTTGAGATGACACCTTATGAACTATGGTTTAGCAAGAAACCAAAGTTGTCATTTCTTAAAGTTTGGGGCTGCAATGCTTATGTGAAAAAGCTTCAACTTGATAAGCTCGAACCTAAATCGGAGAAATGTGTCTTCATAGGATACCCAAAGGAGACTGTTGGGTACACATTCTATCACAGATCCGAAGGCAAGACATTTGTTGCTAAGAATGGATCCTTTCTAGAGAAGGAGTTTCTCTCGAAAGAAGTGAGTGGGAGGAAAGTAGAACTTGATGAGGTAACTGTACCTGCTCCCCTATTGGAAAGTAGTCCATCACAGAAACCAGTTCCTGTGACACCTACACCAATTAGTGAGGAAGCCAATGATGATGATCATGAAACTTCAGATCAAGTTACTACCGAACCTCGTAGGTCAACAAGAGTAAGATCCGCACCAGAGTGGTACGGTAATCCTGTTCTGGAGGTCATGTTATTTGACCATGACGAACCTACGAACTATGAGGAAGGGATGATGAGCCCACATTCTGCAAAATGGCTTGAGGCCATGAAATCTAAGACGGGATCCATGTATGAGAACAAAGTGTGGACTTTGCTTGACTTGCCCGATGATCGGCAAGCCATCGAGAATAAATGGATCTTAAAGAAGAAGACTGACACTGACGGTAATATTACTATCTACAAAGCTCGACTTGTTGCAAAAGGTTTTCGACAAGTACAAGGAGTTGACTACGACGAGACCTTCTCACCCGTAGTGATGCTTAAGTCCGTCCGAATCATGTTAGCAATTGTCGCATTTTATGATTATGAAATTTGGCAAATAAATGTGAAGACTGCATTCCTGAATGGATTTCTGGAAGAAGAGTTCTATATGATGCAACCTGAAGGTTTTATCAATCCAAAGGGTGCTAACAAAGTGCGCAAGCTCCAGTGATCCATTTATGGACTGGTGCAAGCCTCTCGGAGTTGGAATAAACGTTTTGATAGTGTGATCAAAGCATATGTTTTTATACAGACTTTTGGAGAATCCTGTATTTACAAGAAAGTGAGTGGGAGCTCTGTAGCATTTCTAATATTATATGTGGATGACATATTGTTGATTGGAAATGATATAGAATTTCTGGATAGCATAAAAGGATACTTGAATACGAGTTTTTCAATGAAAGACCTCGGAGAAGCTGCTTATATATTGGGCATCAAGATCTATGGAGATAGATCAAGACGCTTAATTGGACTTTCACATAGCACATACCTTGATAAAGTTTTGAAGATTTTCAAAATGGATCAAGCTAAGAAAGGGTTCTTGCCTGTTTTACAAGGTGTGAAGTTGAGTAAGACTCGATGCCCGACCACTGCAGAAGATAGAGAGAAAATAAAAAGTGTTCCCTATGCTTCAGCCATAGGCTCTATCATGAATGCAATGCCGTGTGCCAGACCTAATGTGTGCCTTGCTATTAGTTTAGCAGGGAGGTACCGAAGTAATCCAGGAGTGGATCACTGGACAGCGGTCAAGAACATCCTGAAATACCTGAAAAGGACTAAGGATATGTTTCTCATTTATGGAGGTGACACAGAGCTCATCGTAAATGGGTACGTCGATGCAAGCTTTGACACTGATCCGGACGATTCTAAATCACAAACCGGATACGTATTTATATTGAGCGGTGGAGCTGTCAGTTGGAGTAGTTCTAAACAAAGCGTCATGGCGGGATCTACGTGTGAAGCGGAGTACAAAGATGCTTCGGAAGCAGCAAATGAAGGAGTCTGGATGAAGGAGTTCATATCCGATCTAGGTGTCATACCTAGTGCATCAGGTCCAATGAAAATCTTTTGTGACAAAACTGGTGCAATTGCGTTGGCAAAGGAATCCAGATTTCACAAGAGAACCAAACACATCAATAGACGCTTCAATTCCATCTGCGATCAAGTCCAGGTGGGAGACATAGAGATTTGCAAGATACATACGGATCTGAATGTTGCAGACCCGTTGACTAAGCCTCTCTCACGAGCAAAACATGATCAACACCAAGGCTCCATGGGTGTTCCTATGACTATGAGATTATGCAACTCCCGTTTACCAGAGGAACACTTTTTGTGCTATCAAATGTCACAACATAACTGGGTGATTATAAAGGTGCTCTACAGGTGTCTCCAATGGTACTTGTTGAGTTGGCATAGATCGAGATTAGGATTTGTCACTCCGATTGTCGGAGAGGTATCTCTGGGCCCTCTCAGTAATGCACATCACTATAAGCCTTGCAAGCAATGCAACTAATGAGTTAGTTGCGGGATGATGCATTACAGAACGAGTAAAGAGACTTGCCGGTAACGAGATTGAGCTAGGTATTGAGATACCGATGATCGAATCTCGGGCAAGTAACATACCGATGACAAAGGGAACAACGTATGTTGTTATGCGGTTTGACCGATAAAGATCTTCGTAGAATATGTAGGAGCCAATATGAGCATCCAGGTTCCGCTATTGGTTATTAACCGAAGACGTGTCTCGGTCATATCTACATAGTTCTCGAACCCGTAGGGTCCGCACGCTTAACGTTCGATGACGATCGATATTATGAGTTTATGTGATTTGATGTACCGAAGGTAGTTCGGAGTCCCAGATGTGATCACGGACGTAACGATGAGTCTCAAAATGGTAGAGACATAAAGATTGCTATATTGGATGACTATATTCGGATACCGTAAGTGTTCCGGGTGATTTCGCAGAAAACTGGAGTGCCGGAGGGTTACCGGAACCCCCCAGGAGAAGTAATGGGCCACATGGGCCTTAGTGGAGAGAGAGTGGGCCGGCCAGGGCAGGCCACGCGCCCCTCCCCCTCTGGTCCGAATTGGACTAGGGAAGGGGGGGGGGCGCCCCCTTTCCTTCTCCTTCTCCTCCTTCCTTTCCCCCTCCTACTAGGAGTAGGAAAGGGGAGTCATATGATACGTCTCCGTCGTATCTATAATTTTTGATTGTTCCATGACAATATTATACAACTTTCATATACTTTTGACAACTTTTTATACTATTTTTGGGGACTAACATATTGATCCAATGCCCAGTGCCAGTTCCTGTTTGTTGCATGTTTTTTGTTTCACACAAAATCCATATCAAACGGAGTCCAAACGGAATAAAAACGGACGGAGAATATTTTTGGAATATTTGTGAAATATGGGAAAAGAATCAACGCGAGACGATGCCTGAGGGGGCCATGAGGCAGGGGGCGCGTCTGCCCCCCTGGGCGCGCCCCAGACCCTCGTGGGGCCCCCGTAAGGCGGTTGCTGGTCTTCTTTGGCCGCATGAAAGCTAATTTTCAGAGAAAAATCGGTGCGAAGGTTTCAATCCAATCGGAGTTACGGATCTCCGGATATATAAGAAACGGTGAAAGGGCAGAATCCCAAAGAACGCAGAAACAGAGAGAGACAGAGAGACAGATCCAATCTTAGAGGGGCTCTCGCCCCTTCCATGCCATGGAGGATATGGACCAGAGGGGAAACCCTTCTCCCATCTAGGGAGAAGGTCAAGGAAGAATAATAAGGAGGGGGCCCTCTCCCCCTCTCTTCCGGTGGTGCCGGAACACCGCCGGGGGCCATCATCATCACCGCAATCTACACCAACACCTCCGTCATCTTCACCAACGTCTCCATCACCTTCCCCCCTCTATATACAGCGGTCCACTCTCCCGCAACCCGATGTACCCTCTACTTAAAAAAGGTGCTTTATGCTTCATATTATTATCCAATGATGTGTTGCCATCCTATGATGTCTGGGTAGATTTTCGTTGTCCTATCGGTGATTGGTGAATTACTATGATTGATTTAATTTGCTTGTGGTTATGTTGCTGTCCTTTGGTGCCCATCATATGAGCACGCGCGTGGATCACACCATAGGGTTAGTTGTATGTTGATAGGACTATGTATTGGAGGGCAAGAGTGACAGAAGCTTCAACCTAGCATAGAAATTGATGCATACGGGTTTGAAGGGGGACCGATATATCTTAATGCTATGGTTGGGTTTTACCTTAATGAATGTTAGTAGTTGCGGATGCTTGCTAATAGTTCCAATCATAAGTGCATAGAATTCCAAGTCAGGGATGACATGCTAGCAGTGGCCTCTCCCACATAAAACTTGCTATTGGTCTAGTAAAGTAGTCAATTGCTTAGGGACAATTTCGCAACTCCTACCATCAGTTTTCCACACTCGCTATACTAACTTTATTGTGCCTTTATCTAAACAGCCCCTAGTTTTTATTTACGTGCTCTTTATATTCTTTCAAACCTATCCAACAGCACCTACAAGTACGTCTAGTTTTATACTTGTTCTAGGTAAAGCGAACATGAAGCGTGCGTAGAGTTGTACCGGTGATCGATAGAACTTGAGGGAATATTTGTTCTACCTTTAGCTCCTCGTTGGGTTTGACACTCTTACTTATCGAAAGAGGCTACAATTGATCCCCTATACTTGTGGGTTATCAAGACCTTTTTCTGGCGGCGTTGCCGGGGAGTCATAGCGTGGGGTGAATATTCTCGTGTGTGCTTGTTTGCTTTATCACTAAGTAATTTTTATTTGCTGTTCTAAGTTGTTCTCTATCTTTAGTTATGGATATGGAACACGAAATACCAAAAAAATTAGGTGTACCTACTACTCATGGAGATGGGGAACGTCCTAAAACCCTCGATGCTGGTTATGTGAAAAATATTATGTACTACTTTGATAATACTGAGAAAACCCCATTCAATTATGTAACGGAAGACACGTTGGATGAATGTGAATACTTTAGGGATTATCGCTTGACTCAAAAAGGGAAAATATTATGGGATCAAATTCATATGTTGCATTGGTATGCTCAAATTAATGACATTGTGAGCTCATTGGATGAAAAAGATGAGGAGGAAGAGCAGATTGATCACCCGTTCCTACCTTCTAATGAGAGTAACTCTTCAACTCATACATTGTTTAATTTCCCTTCGTGCTTACCGAAGGATGAATGCTATGATGATTGTTATGATCCCGTTGATTCTCTTGAAATATCCCTTTTTGATGATTCTTGCTATGCTTGTGGCCAAGATGCCAATATGAATTATGCTTATGGAGATGAACTTTCTATAGTTCCTTATGTTAAACATGAAATTGTTGCTATTGCACCCACGCATGATAGTCCTATTATCTTTTTGAATTCTCCCAACTACACTATATTGGAGAAGTTTACTCTTATTAAGGATTATATTGATGGGTTGCGTTTTACTATTACACATGATGATTTTCATAGATATAATATGCATGTACTTGCTGCTCCTACTTGCAATTATTATGAGAGAGGAACTATATCTCCACCTCTCTATGTTTCCCACACGATTTTTTAAGAAACTGTTTATACTATCCATTGGCCTTTACTATGTGTGCATGAATTGTTCTTTTATGACATGCCTATGCATAGGAAGAGATTTAGACTTCGTTGTTGCATGATATATGTTACTTTGTTCTCACTACTAAATTAAAAATCATTGTTGATTCAATTGGCTTTGATATACCTTGGGATCCGGGTGGATCCATTACTTGAGCACTATATGCCTAGCTTAATGGCTTTAAAGAAAGCGCTGCCAGGGTGACAACCCGGAAGTTTTAGAGAGTCATTTATTTATGTTGTGTGCTTTTATAAAGTTTAAAAATAAAAATAATGTGCGAAGGTTTGCCTTTAGGATGTTTTAGATTACTTGTTGGTTTGTATGGTGTAGGACAGAAACTTTGGCTGTAGTGTGCAATTTTACATTTTTTACTGGAATGTCAAACGGTTCTGAAACTTTTTTCACTATCTTCTTATAAATTTTTTATATTTTTCCTAATTTTTGTAGAATTTGTGGAGTACCATAGGTATGGTGAATGTTCAGATTATTACAGACTGTTCTGTTTTAGACAGATTCTGTTTTTGATGCATAGTTTGCTTGTTTTGATGAAACTATCGATTTATATCAGTGGATTAAGCCATGGAAAAGTTATATTACATTAGCTAAAATGCAAAAACAAAATATGAATTGGTTTGCAACAGTACTTAGTGTAGTGATTTGCTTTATTATACTAACGGATCTTACCGAGTTTTCTGTTGAGTTTTGTGTGGATGAAGTGTTCGAAGATCAAGGAGGTCTCGATGTGAGGAGAATAAGGAGAGGCAAGAGCTCAAGCTTGAGGATGCCCAAGGCACCCCAAGTAAATATTCAAGGATACTCAAGTGTCTAAGCTTGGGGATGCCCCGGAAGGCATCCCATCTTTCTTCATCAAGTATCGGTATGTTTTCGGATTCGTTTCGTTCATGCGATATGTGCAATCTTGGAGCGTCCTTTGCATTTAGTTTTCACTTTTCTTTTATGCACCATGCTGGTATGAGATAGTCCTTGGTTGATTTATAGAATGCTCATTGCACTTCACTTAAATCTTTTGAGTATGGCTTTATAGAATGCTTCATGTGCTTCGCTTATATCATTTGAAGTTTGGATTGCCTGTTTCTCTTCACATAGAAAACCGCCAATTGTAGAATGCTCTTTTGATTTACTTATATTTGTTAGACGTGGGCATATCTTTTGTAGAAATAATTAAACTCTCTTGCTTCACTTATATCTATTTAGAGATCGAGTTGACAGGAATTGGTCATTCACATGGTTAGTCATAAAATCTTGCATAAAACTTGTAGATCACTGAATATGATATGCTTGATTCCTTGCAATAGTTTTGCGATATAAAGGTGGTGATATTAGAGTCGTGCTAGTTGAGTAATTGTGAAATTGAGAAATACTTATGTTGAGGTTTGGAAGTCCCGTAGCATGCACGTATGGTGAACCGTTATGTAATGAAGTTGGAGCATGAGGTATTTATTGATTGTCTTCCTTATCAGTGGCGGTCGGGGACGAGCGATGGTCTTTTCCTACCAATCTATACCCCTAGGGGCATGCGTAGTAGTACTTTTCTTCGAGGGCTAATAAAATTTTGCAATAAGTATATGAATTCTTTATGACTAATGTGAGTCCATGGATTATGCGCACTCTCACCCTTCCATCCTTGCTAGCCTCTTCGGTATCGTGCATTGCCCTTTCTCACCTCGAGAGTTGGTGCAAACTTCGCCGGTGCATCCAAACCCCGTGATACGATACGCTCTATCACACATAAGCCTCCTTATATCTTCCTCAAAACAGCTACCATACCTACCTATCATGGCATTCCCATAGCCATTCCGAGATATATTGCCATGCAACTTACTTCCATCATCATATACATGACTTGAGCATTTATTGTCATATTGCTTTGCATGATCGTAAGATAGCTAGCATGATGTTTTCATGGCTTGTCCGTTTTTTGATGTCATTGCTATGCTAGATCATTGCACATCCCGGTACACCGCCGGAAGCATTCATATAGAATCATATCTTTGTTCTAGTATCAAGTTGTAATATTGAGTTGTAAGTAAATAAAAGTGTGATGATCATCATTATTAGAGCATTGCCCAAGTCAGGAAAGGATGATGGAGACTATGATTCCCCCACAAGTCGGGATGAGACTCTAGAATTTAAAAATAAATAAAAGAGGCCAAAGAAGCCCAAATAAAATAAAGTGGCCAAAGAATCCCACCAAAAAGAAAAAAAGAAAAAAAATAAAAAAAATAAAAAAATGAGAGAAAACAGAGAAGGGGCAATGTTACTATCCTTTTACCACACTTGTGCTTCAGAGTAGCACCATGTTCTTCATATAGAGAGTCTCTTGAGTTATCACTTTCATATACTAGTGGGAATTTTCATTATAGAACTTGGATTTTATATTCCGATGATGGGCTTCCTCAAATGCCCGAGGTCTTCATGAGAAAGCAAATTGGATGCACACCCACTTAGTTTCAGTTTGAGCTTTCATACACTTATAGCTCTAGTGCATCCGTTGCGTAGCAATCCCTACTCCTCGCATTGACACCAATTGATGGACATCTCCATAGCCCGTTGATTAACCGCGTCGATGTGAGACTTTCTTCCTTTTTGTCTTCTTCACACAAACCTCCATCATCATATTCTATTCCACCCATAGTGCTATGTCCATGGCTTGCGCTCATGTATTGCGTGAGGGTTGAAAAGGCTGAAGCGCGTTAAAAAGTATGAACCAATTTCTCGGCTTGTCATCGAGGTTATGCATGATTTGAATGCTTCCTGTGGTGAAGATGGAGCATAGCCAGACTATATGATTTTGTAGGGATGAGCTTTCTTTGGCTATGTTATTTTGATAAGACATAATTGCTCGGTTAGTATGCTTGAAGTATTATTGTCTTAATGTCAAATAATAGACTATTGCTTTGAATCACTCGTGTCTTAATATTCATGCCATGATTAGATATGTGATCAAGATTATGCTAGGTAGCATTCCACATCAAAAATTATCTTTTTTATCATTTACCTACTCGAGGATGAGCAGGAATTAAGCTTGGGGATGCTGATACGTCTCCGTCGTATCTATAATTTTTGATTGTTACATGCCAATATTATACAACTTTCATATACTTTTGGCAACTTTTTATACTATTTTTGGGGACTAACATATTGATCCAGTGCCTAGTGCGAGTTCCTGTTTGTTGCATGTTTTTTGTTTCGTAGAAAATCCATATCAAACGGAGTCCAAACGGAATAAAAACGGACGGAGCATATTTTTGGAATATTTGTGAAATATGGAAAAAGAATCAATGCGAGACGGTGCCCGAGGGGGCCACGAGGAAGGGGGCGCGCCCCTGACCCTCGTGGGCCCCCCGTAAGGCGGTTGCTACTCTTCTTTGGCCACAAGAAAGCTAATTATTGGAGAAAAATCAGGGCGAAGGTTTCAATCCAATCGGAGTTACGGATCTCCGGATATATAAGAAACGGTGAAAGGGAAGAATCCTAGAGAACGCAGAAACAGAGAGAGACAGAGAGACATATCCAATCTCGGAGGGGCTCTCACCCCTCCCATGCCATGGAGGCCATGGACCAAAGGGGAAACCCTTCTCCCATCTAGGGAGAAGGTTAAGGAAAAAGAAGAAGGAGGGGGCCCTCTCCCCCTCTCTTCCGGTGGCGCTGGAACGCCGCCGGGGGCCATCATCATCACCGCAATCTACACCAACACCTCCGCCATCTTCACCAACATCTCCATCACCTTACCCCCTCTATCTACAGCGGTCCACTCTCCCGCAACCCGCTGTACCCTCTACTTGAACATGGTGCTTTATGCTTCATATTATTATCCAATGATGTGTTGCCATCCTATGATGTCTGAGTAGATTTTCGTTGTCCTATCGGTGATTGGTGAATTACTATGATTTATTTAATTTTCTTGTGGTTATGTTACCGTCCTTTGGTGCCCATCATATGAGCGCACGTGTGGATCACACCATAGGATTAGTTGTATGTTGATAGGACTATGTATTGGAGGACAAGAGTGACAGAAGCTTCAACCTAGCATAGAAATTGATGCATATGGGATTGAAGGTTGACCAATATATCTTATTGCTATGGTTGGGTTTTACCTTAATGAACGTTAGTAGTTGTGGATGCTTGCTAATAGTTTCAATCAATGTTGAGGAACTCGGTAACTGGTAACTACTCGGTCGGCTTAGGAGTAACGATTAAGCGGTGAATCGGCCTATTAACTGGATTAATCGGTCGAACATTAATCTGTAGATTAAATAGGAATTTAGCAACATATATCCAAAAAATTATGTATTGTACCACACTCCAATGCTCCTAGCTATATGATATAGCAAAATATGGTACTATAGGCACATGAAAATAAAAATCATAAACAAAATCACAAGAGGTAAAATTATTAACCCGAATATGGGAAATAACAAACAATATGCATCCAACATATCAAGATAAATAATTAAATATGCAGCCACACAATATGCAATCCAACATGTCAATATAAATGGCAGCCACACAAATAGGGAATACAAAATAAATGGCAGCCACACAATATGCATCCACATGTAAAGATAAATAGCAGCCACACAAATAGGGAATAGCGAATATAATTCATAATAAGGTTCACAAGATGAATAGGTAACAAGGTCCAGATAAGTTCAGCTATATAGATAGAAATAGCCAAATAAGTAACATGCTAACAAGGTTCGGCTGCACACATAGAAATAGGTATCAAGGTAATAAGGATTAAGAACATAAGGTTCGGTCACACAAATAGCAAGCAAAATAAGTTTGCAACGAATGGCTCAAGGCTGCGGGGGCTCATCATCATCATCATCATCATCTTTGGTTGCCATCACCCCATCATCATCGGACTCGTAATCGATCTCATCATCCTCCATATCTACCCCATGATCAGATTCATCATCATCATCCTCAACGTATTCTTCAACTTCATGGAGTTCTCTAACTCGTGCACTCCTACGAAGCTCTGTAGGTTCGCTTTCCTCCATTGCTTCATCAATGATGTTGTATGGCACCCCCGTAGTGGGATCAAACTCATCATCAATGTATGCATCTTCGCATATCCAATCTTGTGCTCGTGACACATCTTCACCAAGAAGAACATCACTAGAAGAGAATAACTTCTTTCTTTTATCAATCATCCTTCCATTCAATTGGATATAAACTAGATTGTCCCTACGGGCCACATCTAGTTTATTTCTCCTCTTTGCATCTACCTACAAAGTGAAAATGGAAGCCTCGTGAAATAAATTGTGAGAAGAATATTCAGATTTGACTAATTGTGAGAAGAATATTCAGATTTGACTAATTGTGAGAAGTCTAAGAGTTACCATTTCAAAAGTGCTCCAATTTCTTTCACATCCGGATGAACTTGTGGTCAAGTTGAGTATCCTTATGGCCATGTGTTGCAATGTGGGAGTTTGTAATCCATAAGTTGACCACCAATCACCTACAATTTGAGACAAGTGAAATAACATGCAATCAGCCCATAATTTCATAAATGTCATAATAAGTTTTATTTACTTTGAGAACATGCTTACCGGCATCGAAATTGTTATTCTCCATTGCTTTCAATGCAGACACCTTCCCAAACATACCCTCTTTCTTTTTAAACTTGGTGAAGTCAATGTTAAACACCTTATTTTGCTTCATGTCATCATCATGATAAAATGTCTCCATGACTTCCATAAGCGCAGCCACTACCTCCACATCCGTAAAGATGCTCGGGTCAGCATAACTATATTTGGGATTCAAGATGTATGCTGCCATGTGCAATGGAGAATCCAGCCTCCCACTCATCTTGGTATTCATGGCATTAGTGATCACCAAATAGTCTTTTTCTGAATTTTCAATAGCAACCTTGATTTCCCTTTTTGCACTTATTAGTTCTCCATACATAGAGGCCATAGATGGACCATCCCCATCAGCCAACCGAAGCACCTTCACCAATGGCTCGAAAACCTTGCAAGGTAACATAAAAAAATGATCAAATTAGTCATATAAGCACGTTCAAACAGCCCCAACATTAGAAATGCACAAGTTACAACTACAAGTATGACTACTTGACTAGATGCAAACCGCCCCAACGTAGAAATACATAGATGCAAACAACCCAACATATGACTAGATGCAAACAGCCCCCATAAACATACCTTGATGCAAAGTGATACATTTTTTCAAAAGCCCCTACTCATTATTGTGGCGTTGGCCGCCTTGCCTTTCACCGTTTTTGTGTGCTTGCATGCTTCCCATTCATCACTACAAACCATTGACCTTAGTTCTTTCTTTTTAGAAACCAAACTTTGCAATGTAAGAAATGCCGAAGCAAATCGTGTCACCCCCGGTCTAACAATGTCTTTTTTTTCGTGAAAGACCTCATTAAGGACAATGTTTTATGATGTGCATAAAGAAAAATTGTCATTTGCTTAGCTTTGGTGATTGTAGGGCCAAATTGCTTTAGCTTCCCAACTGCTTCTACCATCAAATTGAGGGTGTGAGTTGCACATGAGCTCCAAAAGATCTTTGGCCATTTTCCTTTGAGCATCTCCTTTGCTCCCATGTTGTTGGAAGCATTGTCCGTGACCACTTGCACAACATTTTCAGCACCTACAAGATGGAAAATCTCAAAATCAGCACCTACAACATTATGAAAATCAATCAATGAAAGTAAACTCGAGACTTCAAAAATCATACCAATTTTCTCAATGCACTCAACTACATAATTGAAGATGTATAGACTTGTGTGTGCATCCGCTGACACCTCCTTTGATTCAAGGAAGGCAGTCCCTAACTTGGAATGCACGCACAAATTCATTATACTTCTTCTTTTCTTGTCGGTCCAAGCATCGGTCATGATAGAGCACCCAGTTTCCACCCTCTCAAGCTCGTGTGGCTGCATCAAATCCTTTGTTCTTTCCACCTCTTGCAGCAACATCTTCTCTCGGAGCATATATTGGGAAGGTGGCTTCCATTTAGAACCAAACCGACCAAGGGCTTCACAAAACTGCTTGAAGTCATCATCATTGACAGCATTGAAAGGAATATTTTTCATGTACATCCATCTAGCCAAATATTGCCCTACCCTGTAAGCTTTCTCCTTATCAATTGCATCATTTTTGTTTTGTTGGAACTTCTTCAATGGAATGGAAGGATCAATTGGCATCACATATTTATCAATAGGTCCTGACTTGCGAGCTTCACCTTCTCCAATTGCATGAAGCTCTTCCTCATTCTTGTCATCATCAACTTGAATGACAACCTCAGCACGTACTTCTTCATCATGTTTTTCTTTCAGCTTCTTATTCTTTTGTGGTTCCTCATAAGCATCCTTACACCTTTTCCGCTGATTCGGTGTGGCCATATTGCAACTTTTCACGCTCCCCTTTACCTGCCCAATATGTTGCTTCATCCTATTGACGCCTCCACCCATCTCCTTCCCACACAACTTGCACTTCACTCGCTGTAGATCTAAAGGATTGATCAAGGTTGCAAACTCCCACCCCATGTCATCTGAATTTCTTTTGAGAGTATGAGAACTTGCAACGTTAGAGGCAACCGTAGACCCCTACAAATATATGGAATGAGCAAACATAATAAGTATCAATGAGCGGTCTGTAGTATTAAATAATTAATCTATAGTCTACAGATCATACCATAGAAAATCAGATTTGTTAGGACTTTGGAGTATGTCTATGGTAGCATAAGAAATCCCAGCTAGGCTACTATTGCATGTACAGATCCGCCCAAAATTAATATAACCTATACCTAACTTGCTAAACAACGAGTTCTTAATGTACAGATCATCCCACAATTAATATTTAATATACGCTAAGTAGAATATCCATGGATTATTAGTTCATTGCTATAATTAGAGTGTTTCTGCATTAACATTTTAACACATCAATAATTACTATAATAGACAGGCATACATGGCTTGATGCTTAACAATCCATCCATCCGTCTACTAATTTACTGTAATTGGAGTGAGTGTCCACAGAATTTAGTTGGAACAACCCATCCATCTACTAATCTTAATTGGTTACATACTTACATTACATCTACTCCCCAAATAGATCATCAGGACTCATACATATTGATCAGTGATCACACTCACACATCTTACTGTATGGCTGTATGCAATTGGAAATTCAATCAATGATGTTTGGGACCACAATGGCTATAGAGACTGTGAGGGGAAGACGATGTTACCTTGCTCACCGGTGAAGCCATGGAGGAGAAGGGAGGCAGGGACGGCAGCAGGCAGTCGGGAGCAGATGGCGACCAGCCGCCGGGATAGAGATTGGGAGGAGCCCACAGGTGAAGGAGTCCGGCCGATGGAAGGGAAGGAGGAGCAGGTAGGCTAGCGGCGGCCGACAGGGCTACTGTAGCATGCAGCGGCGGAGCTACTTGACCGGGCGCCGGTGAGGACTTGCTAGCCGCCAGCCAGATCGGGGCTGGATGGGAAAAGGAGTGGGAGGGGTGCTAGGAGCCAAAACCTAGCTAATGTAGGAGGTAGGAGCGGGAGGGGGCTGAGCGGGCCAAAATATTGGGCTTTGGTTTCCACCGGTTAACTGGTCAAGGTGACTAATCGGTCTGACAACCGATTACTCGGCCTGACAGCCCCGTTAATCGGGTTGGGCAGTTAACACCACGAATAGGCACTATTCGAGTCGGGCACCTAGCGAGTAGAGGTTAACTAGCCCGTTAACTGATTTATTCGCCGAATTCTTGAATAGTGGTTCCAATCATAAGTGCATAGAATTCCAAGTCAGGGATGACATGCTAGCAGTGGCCTCTCCCACATAAAACTTGCTATCGGTCTAGTAAAGTAGTCAATTGCTTAGGGACAATTTCACAACTCCTACAACCACTTTTCCACACTCGCTATACTAACTTTATTGTGTCTTTATCTAAACAGCCCCTAGTTTTTATTTACATGCTCTTTATATTCTTGCAAACCTATCAAACAACACCTACAAAGTACTTCTAGTTTTATACTTGTTCTAGGTAAAGCGAACATCAAGCGTGCGTAGAGTTGTATCGGTGGTCGATAGAACTTGAGGGAATATTTGTTCTACCTTTAGCTCCTCGTTGGGTTCGACACACTTACTTATCGAAAGAGGCTACAGTTGATCCCCTATACTTGTGGGTTATCATCCTACTCCTACTAGGAGGACTCCTCCTCCTGGTGCGCCCTGCAAGGGCCGGTTGGCCTCCCCCCTTGCTCCTTTATATACGGGGGCAGGGGCACCCTAGGACACAGAAGTTGATTGTTCCAAGCTGTGTGCGGTGCCCCCCTCCACCATAATCCACCTCGATCATATCATAGCGGTGCTTAGGAGAAGCCCTGCGTCGGTAGCAACATCATCACCGTCATCACGCCGTCGTACTGACGGAACTCTCCTGTGAAGCTCTGCTGGATCGGAGTTCGTGGGACATCATCGAGCTGAACGTGTGCTGAACTCGGAGGTGCCATACGTTCAGTACTTGGATCAGTCGGATCGTGAAGACATACGACTACATCAACCGTATTCTTATAACGCTTCCGCTTACAGTCTACGAGGGTATGTGGACGATACTCTCCTCTCTCATTGCTATGCATCACCATGATCTTGCGTGTGCGTAGGAAATTTTTTGAAATTACTACGTTCCCCAACACTATGCTATCGAGGAGGTTTATCGATCTGGATCTATCAAAATAAATAATGCCGAAGGTACTAACTGTTGGGGAACGCAGTATTTGAATTTTTTTACCTACGATCACACAAGATCTATCAAGGAGATGCATAGCAACAAGAGGGGAGAGTGTGTCTACGTACCCTCATAGACCGAAAGCGGAAGCGTTTAGTAACGCGGTTGATGTAGTCGAATGTCTTTGTGATCCAACTGATCCAAGTAACGAACGTACGACACCTCCGTGTTCAGCACACGTTCAGCTTGATGACGTCCCTCTGGCTCTTGATCCAGTTGATGCCGAAGGAGAGTTCCGTCGGCACGACGGCGTGGTGACGGTGATGATGAAGTTACCGACGCAGGGCTTCGCCAAAGCACTACGACGATATGACCGAGGTGTGTAACTGTGGAGGGGGGGCACCACACACGGCTAAGACAAAACTTGGAGTGCCTTTGGGGTGCCCCTTGCCCACGTATATAAAGGAGGGAGGAGGAGGAGGCCGGCCTAGGAGGGGCGCGCCTATAGGGGGAGTCCAACTAGGATTCCCAATCCTAATTGGAGTCCCCTTCCTTTTCCAAGAGGGGAGAGAGGGAAGGAGTAGGAGAGGGAGAAGGAAAGAGAGGGGGGCGCCGCCCCTCCCTAGTCCAGTTCGGACTTTCCATGGGTGGGGGGGCGGCCAACACTTGAGGCCCTTCTCTCCTTTCCCGTATGGCCCATTAAGGCCCACTACTTCCCTCGGCGAATTCCCATAACTCTCCGGCACTCCAAAAAATACCCGAATCACTCGGAACATTTCCGATATCCGAATATAGCCTTCCAATATATCGATCTTTACGTACCGACCATTTCGAGACTCCTCGTCATGTCTGTGATCTCATCCGGGACTCTGAACAACCTTTGGTACATCAAATCACATAACTAATAATACAAATCTACATCGAATGTTAAGCATGCGGACCCTACGGGTTGGAGAACTATGTAGACATGACCGAGACACATCTCTGGTCAATAACCAATAGCGGAACCTGGATGCTCATATTCGCTCCTACATATTCTATGAAGATCTTTATCGGTCAAACCACATAACAACATACGCTGTTCCCTTTGTCATCGGCATGTTACTTGCCCGAGATTCGATTGTCGGTATCATCATACCTAGTTCAATCTCGTTACCGACAAGTCTCTTTACTCATTACAGAATGCAACATCCCGCAACTAACTCATTAGTAACATTGCTTGCAACGCTTATAGTGATGTGCATTACCGAGAGGGCCCAGAGATACCTCTCCGACAATCGGAGTGACAAATCCTAATCTCGATCTATGCCAACTCAACAAACACCATCGGAGACACCTGTAGAGCATCTTTATAATCACTCAGTTACGTTGTGACGTTTGATAGCACACAAGGTGTTCCTCCGGTATTCGGGAGTTTCATAATCTCATAGTCATAGGAACATGTATAAGTCATGATGAAAGCAATAGCAATAAAACTAAACGATCATTTATGCTAAACTAACGGATGGGTCTTGTCCATCACATCATTCTCTAATGATGTGATCCCGTTTATCAAATGATAACACATGTCTATGGTTAGGAAACTTAACCATCGTTGATTAATGAGCTAGTTAAGTAGAGGTATACTAGGGACACTTTGTTTTGTCTATGTATTCACACATGTACTAAGTTTCCGGTTAATACAACTCTAGCATGAATAATAAACATTTATCATGATATAAGGAAATATAAATAACAACTTTATTATTGCCTCTAGGGCATATTTCCTTCACTAACCTGAAGGTTGTTAATGGGCAATGAATAGAACATTATATCTCAGGTACGCCCATTAATGTTTAAAGCAATATTATCCAATATATGGCACCGGAAGAACACATAAAAGAAACCTTCAGGAACACTCCAGAATCATGAAAAAGAGGAGGTACGTGATACGGTAAGTAAACGAACTCTGAAAAATCTACAAAAATATTTATGTCTGTTTTGGAATATAACAAAAATTAGGAAAATAAGAAATAACCAGGAAGGTCAGCCTGGTGGGCACAAGACACCAGGGCGCAGCTAGCAAGGCGCGCCCAGGTGGGTTGTTGTAGCATCCCAAATTTTCAATTTGGAATGTTATACACTAGATCATCATTGCATATCATATTTATTGCATTTTGGTTGATCCTAGAAATTTTTGACAACTCAAGGACCCTCGGAGAGAGTTGGGGATTTCGTTATTTTCATATTTGAGTTGTCTCAAATTTTGAAAATAGGATCTTTTGATTTTATTTATTTTAACTTCAATTATTTCTATTACAAAAATATGAGAGAGGGAATAAAATGACTTTCCCAAAATAAAGAAATATTGTGGATTTAATAAAAAATCAAATAAGATTATATTTGGTTTTATTTGCTATTTTATTTGAATTTAGGAAAAATGCGCGTTTTTCTAAATTACATTTAGGCCCCAAATAAATGTTCATTCTGTGCGGCTTGACTTTAGAAGCCGGGGAAAATTTATTTCGGGATTTTTGGAGTCACTTTAGTAGTCCTTTTGTTTTTTTCCCAGCGTAAGTATTTAAAAAAATGTCTGAACTGACCTACGGGCCGTGCTAGGCCCGGACTCCTCCAGGCCTCAGCCTTTATAAGCCGCCGACCCACCCCGGGCCAAAACCCTAGCCGCCGCCCGCCTCGAGCCCCGCGCCCATGCCGCCGCCGCCCCGCCGGACCCCGCCGCCGCCGACGCCGCCGCCTCGCCGGAGCCGCCGACGCCCATCTCGCCGCCGAGTCGCCGAGGTTGACCCGCCGGTTTTCGTTTGGTTTTCGCCGGTTTTCGTTCGGTTTTTTTAGTTTCATTTTTTTTCTTTAGATCGGTTTTTTTCCGGTTTAGGCTAATTAGCAAGCGTTCGCTCGTTCATTCATTTTAACGAACACGTTCTTCGTTTAGATTTAGTTAACAAACGTTTGTTTGTTAAACTGTTCGTCGTTTTTCTTTTTCTCGGATTAAATCCGCGATTTTTCTGATCTTGATTTTTGATCCGATTTTCGTTTTAGTCTAACTTTTCGCTCGTTTATCGGAATCAGGCGATTCAAGCGCCTGGAGTTTCGTTTCGAAATCCTCTTTCCGTTTAACCAACTTAAACAAGTTTTTGCCACTGTAAAAATTGCCTTAGATCCAGAATAGTAAATGAAGCCTGTTTCTTTTGTCTTTTGTCTTTCGTTGCTTCGTTCGATTTGACTCTTTTTGCCAACCAGAGTTCTTAAGTTGAATTTTTTGGATCTCTTATTTAAGTTTTACCTGTGCATTAGTGGAGTGCTTATTGTATGCTTGTTTGTTTGCGATAGAATACCCGGAGTGCGCCGCTTGCTACTTCGAATCGCTAGGTTTCCCGGATCATCAGCAAGGCAAGTAACACTTTGATCATGTTTTTCCCTCTACCCAGTTTTATTGCATTAGATCAATCCTTACACATTGCATGATAGGGATCTAATTAAATTGTGGGTTTGGGAAGTAGTTGAGGTAGTACCTATTACCTGTTTATTATCAAACCTTTGGGAGTTACTTCTACGTTTGCTTATTATGCCATGCTCTGCTAGTAGACGTGGATTGGGTGAGTGTATCCATAACAGATGTGAGATTGTTAATTAATGGTTTATTTAAGGTGGCAACTTAAACACACATCTGGGTGGATTGAGGTACCTGGGTATTCCAGGATTGCCTGTTTTTCTTTATGGACCGCCACCCAGGCTCAAAGGGATCATGAGATTATTCATGCTAGAAACTTCCGTGTGCAGCCACAAGCTATTATGGGCTCTAGCATAGTTGACTAAGTCGTGCGAACTCTTACAGTGGTAGACTAGCAGATGTAGGGGATGTAGGTTGTATGGTCTACCCATCGTAAGGTGCTAGCGCTTCTGAAAGACTATGTCTCGGTCATCCATTTCTCAAACACCATGCAGTGCGAGAAAACCAACGGAGGAGATCGAGTCTTGTGGGGAAAAGTGCGCAAACCTCTGCAGAGTGTATAAACTAATCATGATTAGCCGTGTCCCCGGTTATGGACATCTTGAGTATGTAGTACCTGGATTATCATGTGAATCTCAACATGTTACTATAAATTTAATTTTTCTGGGTTTGTTTAATGATGATGCTTAATTGGGATTGAGAATGCTGTCAACCATTCTCAATGTTTAACAACCACCATGATAGTTAAATAAATTTATTCCTTTTCAGTAGGGAAAAATTGGCTTTACGCAAAACTGTAACCATAGAGCTTTCCACTAGCCAAATATGCATATAAAATAGCTGTTTCATTCCATTACTCTCTATGTGTTACATTTCCAGCATATTCCATGTGCTGACCCGTTTCGGGCTGCAACGTTAATGTTGCAGACTTTTCAGACGATGATTAAGGAGTTTTAGGTCGTGGTTCTATACTCAGTGATGCCGTTGGAGTTGATGGACTCACTTATCTTCCAAGACTTCCGTTGTTATCGTTATTAGATGGCCTTAAGTCATATTTATTGTAATAAGTTCTCTACTGAGACACTCGATGTAATAAGTGTGTGATTGCTACTCTGTTATAAATCCTTCAAGTACTGTGTGGTGTCAGCATTACTGATCCAGGGATGACACCGGAGCACAGAGATTGGACCATTTGAGGTCTGGTCGCTACAAGATGGTATCAGAGCACACGCTGACTGTACGACACGACCACTAAGCTAAAGACCTAGATCACTACTCACTCTCCTCTCCTTCTGACTCCTCATCTTTTCTACTCTTTTAGGGTGGCAGATGCAAGGAACAAGTTCACTCAACAGGATGAAGATACACCCTTTGGACGTCATTTGAAGGAAGTCACTAAATAACTGAACATAGGAGTACCAAGCTTCACCGGCACCTACAACGCCACTTTACCTGAAGAAGAGCGCTGGATGATTCAAGTTCAAGTTCCAGGAAGGACGTTCATGCCATTCACTAAGCCCATAGAGTTTTCTTTTGATGCACCAACCTGGAGTCTAGGAAAGAGCATGGCAGCTCACATCGCCATGGGACGCATTGGAGAAGTTTACCGCAATGATCTCAAGATACTGTCTACCAAATTTGTGGGTGCCGAGATGAGCACTGGGAGATGATCAATACCAGGAAGGATATATCAGTTGCAGCTTTTATCCAGGAGTTAAACCAGCACATTCGACGTCAGGAGAACCAGATGTGCGCCGACATGATAGATCAGAAGAAGGCGAGGACAAGAATCAAGGGATTGGAGGAAGAACTCAAGGCTACACATGAAGATTATGAAGAGGAAATTGAAGTATTAGTGGAAAAGAATGACGATCTGATCAAGAAGATCAGAATATTTATGGGAGGCCCTACACCTGTAGAAGAAGACGAAGAACCCAAGGAGATTCGCCCGGAAGACTACATCATCATCGACGACACCGACTCGGATCCAGATGATAGCAATGATGACTACGTTGATGAAGCTGGAGCAGATATCATGGAGTCTGCAACCGAAGAATATTTCTAGTAGACCACCTCATCAGTAGTAGTAGTAGTCCACCATGTAAATATTATAGTCCAATCACTTTTGCGATAGTTAGATCGATTGTATGCCCTTGTTTGATTGAATGAATGAAGTGAATTGTTTGCTTTTGCCTCATGTGCATATGGGTAGTATTTTCTCTTTAGACCCCCTCTATTCTTAAATCTCATCTTTTCTAAAAACCCTCAGATGCCTCCGAGACGTGACCATGGATTTACCTTCCCACCGGAGCTCACCCAGTTGATCCAGTAGCAGAACACATGGATGCAGTTACTAGTCCAGAATCAGAATCAAGGGAACAACAACAACAACCCACCACCACCACCACCACCTGTTGATCACTTATCCCGTTTTCTTAGGATGAATACGCCGGTGTTTTCCAGTAGCACCGAGCCAATAGTAGCAGATGATTGGCTCCGCAAGACAGCTAGAGAGTTGACCACAGCCAGATGCACAGATGCAGAGAAGGTGAAGTTTGCCGCACATCAGCTTGAAGGACCCGCAGCATCATGGTGGGAGAATTTCACAGCCACTTTCCCTGTCGATACTGTCACATGGGACCAGTTTCAGCAGGCTTTTCGAACTGCCCATGTTTCAGCAGGATCTATGGCCATGAAGAAGCGAGAGTTTCGCAACTTGCGCCAAGGAGGACGGACCGTTGGCCAGTATGTGGAGGACTTTAGTAAATTAGCACATTATGCCCCAGATGACGTTGCTACGGATGCAGCAAAGCATGAGAAGTTTCTGGAAGGACTGAATGATGAGTTGAGCATGTAGTTGATGGTAGCAACCTTCAACAACTACCAGGAGTTGGTAGATCGTGCTCTTATGATTGAAGGGAAGCAACAGCAAATTGAGAATCGCAAGAGGAAGTATGGACAAGGAAAGTACAATTCTGGAGCTCAGCAGAAGCCACGTTTTACCCCTAGACTGGGAGGACATTTCCAGCATACCCATGGAGGAGGTAGCTCGCACAATCACAATGGCCCCAAGACTAGTAATGGGAATGGAGGAAGCAACGGCCAGAACCGCACCAACCCATCAACCCCAGCCAAGAAAGACCTGAGCCAAGTCACTTGCTTTAAGTGCCAGAAGACCGGACATTATGCCAACGAATGTCCTGAATCACAGAATGGAAATGGCAATGGAAGCTCTGGGAAGAAGCCGAACCCTTTCAACAGGGGACAGGTGAACCACGTTAACGTGGAGGAGGTTGAAGAGCAGCCGGATGCAGTAATTGGTAAGTATAAACTGCATCCGGCTGCTCTTCAACCTCCTCCACGTTAAGTCATTTACTGCACTCGTTCTTTCCTTGTCCATACATATCAAGGGGATTTTTGGATAAGTATAAACTGCCAACCCAAGCCCTTAGGTCACCCATGTTAGTAACCTCGCCTGGAGTAGAATATATGGCTAGTCTATGGTGTGATCGGTTACCATTAAGGATTGGTAACTACGTATTTCCATCAGACCTAATAGTGTTGGAATCTCAAGGATTGGATGTGATATTAGGCATGGATTGGTTGTCAAAGTATGAAGGGAATATTGAATGTGCCAGTAAGTCAATTTTGCTTACCACCCCAGAAGGGAGAAGGATCAAGTATGTATCCCGACATGTGCCAAAGAGGACTCAAGCAAATTGTTTAACCGGAGTTGTGCAGGAGAAAGTACCAGTAGTGAAGGATTTCCCTGATGTATTTCCAGAAGAATTGCCAGGCATGCCACCGGATAGAGATATTGAGTTTCTGACTGAGCTTTTGCCATGCACAGGGCCAATATCAAAGAGACCATATAGGATGCCTGCAAAGGATTTGGTGGAAATTAAGAAGCAAATTAAGGAGTTACTGGATAAAGGATACATTCGCCCAAGTTCTTCACCTTGGGGATCGCCAGTACTTCTAGTAGAAAAGAAGGATGGATCGTTAAGGATGGTTGTCGATTATCGAGGATTGAATGAAGTAACCATCAAGAACAAATACCCACTACCGATGATCAATGATCTGTTTGATCGATTGCAAGGAGCTAAGGTATTTTCCAAGATCGATCTGCGATTAGGATACCACCAGTTGAAGATTCAGGAACAGGATATACCCAAGACGACTTTTACCACCAGGTATGGGCTGTACGAGTATACCATTATGTCATTTGGTCTGACTAACGCACCTGCATTTTTTATGAACATGATGAACAAAGTGTTTATGGAGTTCTTGGATAAGTTCGTCGTAGTGTTCATTGATGATATCCTGGTTTACTCGAAGAATGAAGAGGAGCATTTGTGTTTGGTTCTTGGAAAGCTCAGAGAACATCAGTTATATGCCAAGTTTAGCAAATGTGAGTTTTGGTTGAAAGAAGTTGGATTTCTCGGACACGTTATATTCGGAGAAGGTATAGAAGTAGATCCCACTAAAGGTGATACCGTGACCAAGTGGGAAGCACCAACCACAGTTGGAGAGATCCAGAGTTTTCTTGGACTCGCAGGATACTACCGGAGGTTTATTGAGAATTTCTCAAAGATTGCGAAGCCTATGACGGAGTTGTTGAAGAAGGATACCAAGTTCATATGGACTGAGGAATGTGAGGCTAGTTTTCAGGAGTTGAAGAAACGTTTGGTTACCTCACCAGTGTTGATTTTACCGGATCAGATCAAGGATTATGAGGTGTATTGTGACGCTTCACGTCGAGGACTTGGAGCAGTGCTTATGCAGGAAGGAAGAGTTGTTTCATATGCCTCACGACAGCTTAAGCCTCATGAGTTGAATTATGCTACGCATGATTTGGAGTTAGCAGCCGTAGTGCATGCACTGAAGACTTGGAGACATTTTCTGATTGGAAACCATTGCGAGGTGTACACGGATCATAAGAGTTTGAAGTATATTTTCACACAGAAGGAGTTGAATCTCAGACAAATGAGATGGTTGGAGCTCATCAAGGATTATGATATGAGATTGCATTATCACCCTGGAAAGGCTAACATAGTAGCTGACGCGTTGAGCCATAAGAGCCATGTCAACACCTTAATGACGGGAGATTTACCAAGGGAGTTAGCCGAAAATCTTTGAGAGCTTTGTTTGGAAATAGTTCCGAGAGGCTATGTAGCAGCATTGGAGATTTAGTCTATGTTGATGGATAGGATCAGAGAAGCCCAAAAGACTGATAAGGAGATTGCCGAGATAAAGGAGAAAATGAGCAAAGGAAAAGCTAAGGGATTTCGTGAGGATGAGCACGATACCCTATGGTTTGAAGACCGTGTTTATGTGCCAAATGATCCGGAGATCAGGAAGTTAATTTTACGAGAGGCCCATGATTCACCATATTCGATCCACCCAGGAAATACCAAGATGTATTTGGATTTGAAGGATATTTTCTGGTGGACCGGAATGAAGTAGGATATTGCAGAGTATGTAGCAGTTTGTGATGTATGTCAGAGAGTGAAGGCAGAGCATCAGAAGCCGGCAGGATTGCTACAACCATTGCTGATACCCGAATGGAAGTGGGATAAGGTAGGCATGGGTTTTATTACAGGATTGCCCAGAACACGTTCAGGCTATGACTCGATATGGGTTGTAGTCGATCGTTTGACAAAGGTAGCTCATTTCATTCCAGTGAAGACTACCTATACCAGTGCAAAGTTGGCAAAGATATACATGACCAGGATCGTATGTCTACATGGAGTTCCAAGGAGCATTGTATCAGATAGAGGAACCCAGTTTACCTCAAAGTTCTGGAATCAGTTGCATGAGACTTTGGGAAACAGACTAGAGTTTAGCACAACTTTTCACTCGCAAACAGATGGACAGACTGAGAGAGTCAATCAGATTTTGGAGGATATGCTAAGAGCTTGTGCGCTAGACTACGGATCTAGCTGGGACGAGAATTTGCCGTATGCAGAGTTCTCTTACAACAACAGCTATCAATCCAGTTTGAAGATGGCCCCTTTCGAAGCCTTGTACAGAAGGAGGTGCAGGACCCCATTGTACTGGGATGAAGTTGAAGACCGCTAGTTGTTTGGACCGGATCTGATAAAGGAATCTGAACAGAAAGTGAAATTAATTCGTGACAGGATGAAGGTAGCTCAATCCAGGCAGAAGAGTTATGCAGATTCTAAACGCAAGGAGACAGTTTACGAAGTCGGAGACCGAGTTTATCTTCGAGTATCACCACTTCGAGGAGTTAAGCGCTTTGGAGTTAAGGGAAAATTAGCGCCACGTTTTGTAGGCCCATACAAAGTTTTGGAGCGTATGGGAGAAATAGCCTACAAGTTGGAATTGCCCGAAGGATTGTTGGGAGTTCACGACGTGTTCCATGTATCCCAGTTGAAGAAGTTCCACGCAGAGATGGCTGACATACGGTACCACTGGAAGCAATTCAGTTGGACAGTGATTTGACCTATGAGGAAAAACCAGTTAAGATTCTAGAGTATGCCAGTCAAGTCACCCGCAGCAAGGTTATCAAGTTTTGCAAGGTTCAGTGGAGCCACCACACGGAGGATGAAGCCACCTGGGAACGAGAGGAAGAATTGTTGAAAGACCACCATCTCCTATTTTCTAGCCAACCCGAATCTCCAGGGCGAGATTCATCTTAAGGGGGGTAGGTTTGTAACATCCCAAATTTTCAATTTGGAATGCTATACACTAGAGCATCATTTCATATCATATTTATTGCATTTTGGTTGATCCAAGAAATTTTTCGCAACTCAAGGACCCTCGGAGAGAGTTGGGGATTTCGTTATTTTCATATTTGAGTTGTCTCAAATTTTGAAAATAGGATCTTTTGATTTTATTTATTTTATCTTCAATTATTTCTATTACAAAAATATGAGAGAGGGAATAAAATGACTTTCCCAAAATAAAGAAATATTGAGGATTTAATAAAAAAATCAAATAATATTTTATATGGCTTTATTTGCTATTTTATTTGAATTTAGGAAAAATGCGCGTTTTTCTAAATTGCATTTAGGCCCCAAATAAATGTTCATCCTGTGCGGCTTGATTTTAGAAGCCGGGGAAAATTTATTTCGGGATTTTTGGAGTCCGTTTAGTAGTCCTTTTGTTTTTTTCCGAGCGTAAGTATTTAAAAAAAACATCCGAACCGACCTACGGGCCGTGGTAGGCCCGGACTCCTCCAGGCCTCAGCCTTTATAAGCCGCCGGTCCACCCCGGGCCGAAACCCTAGCCGCCGCCCGCCTCGAGCCCCGCACCCTCGCTGCCGCCGCCGCGCCCGACGCCGCCGCCCCGGCGTCGCCGACGCCGTCGCCGTCCGTCTCGCCGCCGAGTCACCGAGGTTGACCTGCCAGTTTTCGCTCGGTTTTCGCCGGTTTTCATTCAGTTTTTTTAGTTTCGTTTTTTTCTTTAGATCGGTTTTTTCTGGTTTAGGCTAATTAGCGAGCGTTCGCTCGTTCGTTCATTTTAACGAACATTCAGTTAATGAACGTTTGTTTGTTAAACTGTTCGTCATTTTTCTTTTTCTCGGATTAAATCCGCGATTTTTCTGATCGTGATTTCTGATCCGATTTTTGTTTTAGTCTAACTTTTCGCTCGTTTATCGGAATCAGGCGATTCAAGCGCCTGGAGTTTTGTTTCGAAACCCTCTTTCCGTTTAACCAACTTAAAAAGTTTTTGCCACTGTAAAAATTGTCTTAGATCCAAAATAGTAAATGAAGCCTACTTCTTTTGCCTTTTGTCTTTCGTTGCTTCGTTCGATTTGACTCTTTTTGCCAACCAGAGTTCTTAAGTTGAATTTTCTGGTTAGATCTCTTATTTGAGTTTTACCTGTGCATTAGTGGAGTGCTTATTGTATGCTTGTTTGTTTGTGATAGAGTACCCGGAGTGCGCCACTTGCTACTTCGAATCGCTAGGTTTCCTGGATCATCAGCAAGGCAAGTAACACTTTGATCATGTTTTTCCCTCTACCCAGTTTTATTGCATTAGATCAATCCTTACACATTGCATGATAGGGATCTAATTAAATTGTGGGTTTGGGAAGTAGTTGAGGTAGTACCTATTATCTGTTTATTATCAAACCTTTGGGAGTTACTTCTACGTTTTCTTATTATGCCATGCTATGATAGTAGACGTGGATTGGGTGACTGTATCCATGACAGATGTGAGATTGTTAATGAATGGTTTATTTAAGGTGGCAAGTTAAACACACATCTGGGTGGATTGAGGTACCTGGGTATTCCAGGATTGCCTATTTTTCTCTATGGACCGCCACCCAGACTCAAAGGGATCATGAGATTATTCATGCTAGAAACTTCCGTGTGCAGCCACAAGCTAATATGGGCTCTAGCATAGTTGACTAAGTCGTGCGAAATCTTACAGTGGTAGACTAGCAGATGTAGGGGATGTAGGTGGTATGGTCTACCCATCGTAAGGTGCTAGCGCTTCTGAAAGACTATGTCTCGGTCATCCGTTTCTCAAACACCATGCAGTGCGAGAAAACCAACGGAGGAGATCAAGTCTTGTGGGGAAAAGTGCGCAAACCTCTGCAGAGTGTATAAACTAATCATGATTAGCCGTGTCCCCGGTTATGGACATCTTGAGTATCTAGTACCTGGATTATCATGTGAATCTCAACATGTTACTATAAAATTAATTTTGATGGGTTTGTTTAATGATAATGCTTAATTGGGATTGAGAATGCTGTCAACCATTCTCAATGTTTAACAACCACCATGATAGTTAAATAAATTTATTCCTTTGTAGTAGGGAAAAATTGGCTTTACGCAAAACTGTAACCATAGAGCTTTCCACTAGCCAAATATGCATATAGAATAGCTGTTTCATTCCATTACTCTCTATGTGTTACATTGCCAGCATATTCCATGTGCTGACCCGTTTCGGGCTGCAACGTTAATGTTGCAGACTTTTCAGACGATGATTAAGGAGTTTTAGGTCGTGGTTCTATACTCAGTGATGCCGTTGGAGTTGATGGACTCACTTATCTTCCAAGCCTTCCGCTGTTATCGTTATTAGATGGCCTTAAGCCATATTTATTGTAATAAGTTCTCTATTGAGACACTCGATGTAATAAGTGTGTGATTGCTACTCTGTTATAAATCCTTCAAGTACTATGTGGTGTCAGCATTAATGATCCAGGGATGACACCGAAGCACAGAGATTGGACCGTTTGAGGTCTGGTCGCTACAGTTGTGCCCACCTCGGGTACCTTCCGGACTCCGTTTTCCTTCCGTTTGCTTGTTTCCCAAGATAAAAAATCTTTATATATCCCCCGAACCTATTGACCACCGTATCGCGGAAAAATCTTCTGTTTTCTTTTCTTGCTGTTTTCGGTTAGAGCTGTCAGGCCAGGTACCATGGATTTTCCCTTCTCCAACCACGAATAAGGTGATGCTTGGTTGCCACCATGGGAGCTAAGGGGAGAGGAAGTTGAGGAGGTTGCCATGGAGGAAGATGAAGGAAACTCTCCTGGAATCCACCCTCCGGCTTCCGAGAGAGTCACACTGGCTGGCATCTCCACGCGTCCTAGTTCTCCTCAAGCAATGAGATCATCAACCAATCCAGAGAGCCCCGAAGTGCACGAAGGACTCCCACCAAGGAGGCCTTTACACAGGTTACATTGTAACAATTTTCACAATTTGATTCACAATTATGGGTTCGAAAATACTCCTTGTGTGCACATACCGTCCAATTGGGACATATCTCGTCCAAGAGAAAGTGATGCAGCAACAAGTTCTTGGGGGCAGAGAATAAACATATTATGGCTGAAGTGGAGAAAAACACTGAGTTGCTGAATAAAGCCCTTCGTGAGATCCAAGGCTTGAAGGAGACACTCATGGATATATTGGGAGTTATCTCACCACCACCTCCTTCTTCATCACCAAAATAAAATTGAGTATCGGGTATGGGCACTCCCCTTGGCTTACGCCAAGCTTGGGGGAAGTGCCCCGGTATCGTATCACCTCCACTATATTTTTCCTTTACTTATCTTAGTTAGATCCATAGTTATCTTTTGCTTTAGATGAATAAAAGTTTAGTTCAATCCTTTATTTTTGAGAGTTTACTTAGTGATCTATCCTTGTAATGGTGTGCGAGATATATAATAAAGTTTAGTTTGAGTTTTGCTTTTTTACTTTCTTGTTCCAATAAAAAAAGGAAATAAATGAAAAAGATCATATGCTAATCTTATGGTAGGTAATAACACCACATAAGGAAAAGTATACGTAGAAAATTATATTGGAGATTGACAAACATAGCATTGGTCAATGATGCAATTCATGAAAGATTTAATAAGGGAAGAGAAGACTCACATGCAAATACACTATCTTGGAAATCTTTTCTGATTGTGACCCCCCATCAAAATATTATATGCCAAAATTATTGACGTCGGACAAGGAAGACAACATAATGATTTATATTTGTTCATATTCACATAGAAGTTATATTGTCATAGATCCTTCAATCATGTGGTGCTTGCCCCCCATCTTTGCTAGCCAAAAAATTCTGCACCAAGTAGAGATACTACTTGTGCATCCAAAAAGCCTTAAACCCAAATCTTATTTTCAAGAGTCCACCATACCTACCTAAGGATTGAGTAAGATCCGTCAAGGAAGTTGTCATCGGTGCAATAAGGCAATAAAAATTACTTCTAAAAGTGTTAGATCAATTAGTGTAAGAGAAAATTGAGCGTTGTACGAACTTGTGATGGCAAAGAATAAAAGCGACAGACTGCATAATAAAGGTTGCCATCATAAGGGGCAATATAATGTGACGTTCTTTTGCACTAAGGGGTTGAGCATACAAACAAAAGGCGCATGGCAACCTCTGCTTCCCTCTATGAAGGGCCTATCTTTTACTTTCATGTATTTACTTTTATGCAAAGAGTCAAGTTTTCTCTCTTTTCCTTTTTATTTTCCCTTTTGGCAAGCATCATGTGGTGAGGAAAGATCTAGGCACATATATCCAGTTGGATATGGGTGGCATGAGTTATTATTGTTGACATCACCCTTGAGGTGAATACGTTGGGAGGCGAAATTATAAGCCCATATCTTTCTATCTGTCCGGTTGAAATGTTTTGCTCATGTGTATGCAGTGAGTGTTAGCAATCATAGAAGACTATAAGATGGTTGAGTATGTGGACTTGCCTAAAGGCTCCGATACGTGACCCTTCCTGAAAAGATGATGAATGGAAGTTGCAAAGTTGATTGAGAACATAGTTTGTTGGTTTCCAATAGAGTTTATGCTTTATACTTCGATGTTGTGATGAACTGTTACTTATTCATGGGAAGTCTGCCGGGACCCTGATTCTAAGTCACACCGATCTAGAATGTAACACCTCATATCACTTTGCGGCCTCACGCACGGTATTCCCACGGGTGTCGCCTTACCATGGCCCGGGACCGTTTGCGCCTTTTGGCTCACGTATACGATAGTGTCGCTAGTCGTGAACCCAAAGTGGCACTAACTTACGGGGACAGCCATACATGAAACAACATCGAGCATGTCGGTCAGCAACGTGTGAATCCAGGCTGTAGCAACTGGGCTGATAGGACTCCAGTAAACCGGGCTGTAGTAGGCTAGGCAGGACTCCGGATGTCACCGCGTGACATTTCCCCGAAGGGACAGACACAGGAACGAAGTGAATGACATGCCGGCCAATCTAAGTGTTCCGGAGTAGTAGTGCTAGGCTAGCAGGACTCCGGTAAACCGGGCTGTAGCGTACTACCATGGCTCGATGGAAGCACTAGACTACATTTCCTCATAAGAGAGGCTACCAAGGATAGACAACTAGGTTGTCGGATCCCACACATAGCAATACACATTACACGTACGCATAACATGCAAGTATGTGTTGTACAACATGGCATCACAACATAACGCGAACTCATATAGATAAAGGCCCAAAAGGGCCACATAGCATTAATACAAACAGGGGTCTCATGACCCATCATTCAGAGCATACAAGCAACGGAAGCATTACATGTCTGAGTACAGACATCTACAAAAGAAAAAGGCTGAGAAGCCTGACTATCTACAAGACCCTCCCGAGGGTACAAGATCGTAGCTGAGGTAACAAGCTACTCGTCGAAGTCCAAGCGGAACTACTAGTGAGACAGATGTCTCATATGCAAAAACATAAATAAAGCAACATGAGTACAAAGGTACTCAGCAAGACTTACATCAGTTCATATCATACATGCATTTGTATCAAGAAGGTAATGTGGAGTTTAGTTGTAGCAAGCCAGCTTTGACTCAGTGGCTAACCTGTACTACGACTGCTGGTAACTCTTTTGAGGTGGCGCACACGAGTCCACTAATCACCACATCAATACTCTACTATGGATTCATTCCCTTCTCCCTACGGGAGGCCATCCATAGAACTCACACTTGTCTTGAGCATTTTAGAGTATCCACTTTAAGTTGTCTATGTACCACGTAAGCATCCAAGAAGTCTATAACCGAGGACACGGCTATTCGAATAGATCATGATAACCCTGCAGGGGTGTACTTCTTCACACACGCTCTCACCACTTATCACCATGTACACGTCATGTATCTCGGCAACCTTCAAGCGGAAGCCTGGCGATGGTGTCGGCCACGACCTAACTAACCACACAAGACTCTAGTCCAGGTTTATCGCCTATTTGGGTTCCATCCGCAAGGAGATCCGGCTGGGGTTTCACTCATGGCCCCAAACGATGTGTGCAGGGTTCCCAAGCCCACCTCGCCGGATGGATCTACGCTTGGTACACCGTGCCACTTGTGCCTAGTCCGTCCCAAGCCCACCTGGCCAGGTGCCACTTGGTAGACTACTAATACTACCTACAAACACCAGAAACTAATTGCAACTCCTAGACAGAGATCAAGTTGGTTAATAAGTCGAGAGAGCTTGGAGCGCCCGGAGCCCAATGTGTGGTAGTAGCTAGTCATTGGACAATGTACACAGAACTCAGTGCTTAAGGACGGTTCCAGTGAGACAGCCCACCATGTACTCCTACATGGCCTCTCACCGCTACCTTTACCAAATCGTGTTCACACACTTAACTCTCAGCACCAGAACATATCATAACACTCCAATTCATTCCCAATGAATCAGACCTGACACAACTCTAAGCAATAGCAGGCATGGCATGGTAGGAACACAACATGGCTCAATCAACTCCTACACATGCTAGTGGGTTTCAACTATTTACTGTGGCAATGACAGGTCATGCAGAGGAATGGATTCAACTACTGCAACATAAAGTAGCAGTTGAATCATTGTTGTCCTAATGTAATAAAAGAGAGCAGGAGCGAGAGAGTGGGATCATATCGGAATGAACAAGGGGGTTTGCTTGCCTGATAGATCAATAGGGGGCACTGCTCCACAGACAGGTACTCTGGAGCACTCTCTGGAGCAGAACCTATCGAGAAGGAACGGTGTCGACAATCAAGCACAAGCATATGCAACAATATGATGCATGAATATGGCATGAATATGTGATGTGTTTGAGCTAATGCAGCTAGCATTCATTTGGATGAAGTTCATTTGAACCAAGAATTCAAATGCAACTCCAAGTTAAGTCTTTATAAATGTCATTTATATGTTTTCACCTATACAGCAAGTATAAGTTGGTTTATCATGCATGAAACTAGTACAGATGGATAGATTGAATTTTTCTGATAATTTTTCATATATAAATTATTTCAATCTGAGCTACGGTTGAATTTATATGAATTTTAGAAGTTTATATCATTTTCTGGATTTTTCTGATTTAATTTAAATCCAGAAAATAAATAATTGCGTCAGCACCGCGTCATGCTTGCGTCAGCAAGTCAACAGCGCTGACTGGTCAAACCTGACATGTGGGGTCCACACGTCAGTGACACGGGTTAAACAGGGGGTTAGATTATCCTAATTATAGGATTAGTGGCGCTGGGGCCCACTAGTCAGCATCAGGGGGTTAAATAAGCGGTGATTAGCACTAAGCTAATCACCTGATGGGTCGGACCCACGTGGCAGGGCTCAGGTGACGGGGCTCACCGCTGGCGACCTTTGGACGCGGCGGAGTCCGCGCCACAGGCCACGGGGACGGCGTCTTGAGAGCATCGGGGCATAGCCCGGGCTCTCGCGCATCTGGTGGGCAGGTGGGAGGAGCTGGGGGAGCCGGAGCTCGTCGGAGCGGAGCTCGCGGCGGCGGCCGGTGTTCGGGCACAAGCGGGGATGCGGCTGCGGTGTGCGAGGGCAAGAACGGGGAGGGGGAGGAGGAGCAGCAGCTCACAATGGTTGCAACAGGCTTCGAAGCGGGCTCGGGGAAGGCCGTATGGCGACGTGCGGGCGGTGGGGATCCACGGTGGCCGGCGGTGAAGAAGACGACGGTGGCGACGATGGAGGCCGTCCGGAGGTGCGTGGCTCGACGAGGAGGTAGCCGGCGACGTGGCAGAGGTTCTGAGCACGGGGAGAGGGCGAGGGGGAGGCGGTGGCTACGACAACGGTGGCCAGTGGCGACGGCAGCGCTCGGCCGTGAGCGAGAAAGCGAGGGAGAGGAGAGGACTGGGGAGAGTGAGAGGGTCCGGGGGCGCGTGGCGTCGTCCAGACGCATCAGCGGAGGGGCAGGCAGGCAGGAAGGGAGGAGGTGGCGCGGCGCGGCGGTGCACGCGCGTCGGGCACGCGCCCGTCCTCCTGGCGGGAAGAAGACGACAGGGGAGGGGGCAGGTGGGCTGGGCTGGCCAACTGGGCCGGCCAGGCCGCACAGTGCTGGGCCAGCACGGGAACTGGCTGCAGGTAAGTTTTTCCATTTCCTTTTTATTTTTTTATTTTTCTGATATTTTTTTCTGATTTAGTAAAAATACTAAATCAATTTATTTTCTTATGCCAATTTTTTAGGAGCTAGTGGTATTATTCCAGAGCTCCTCAACAACTAGCATAATTTTTGGATATATATTATTTATGTAACATATATATATCCAAAGCAAATAATTATGCATGAATTTCAAATGGCCAAAATAAATATTTGTGAGCTCCTAAAAATATTGGTTTGATTTTTACCTCTGACCAATATTTTCAGAGAGTAACATGAACATTTTCTTGGATCCTTTTGGAGCAATTTTTATCTGGGTCATTTCCAGAAATGAATTCTGAGGGTTTCACAAATCCCCATTTCAAATTTAAATGAAATTTAAACATGATGCACACATGACCAGCTAGTCCAGGTCATACCACAACTAGGGATGTGACAAAGTCTATGATAAAAGTTCTATGATAAAGTTTTATGTTTAAGTTTGTTGCTGTTATAATAATTTACATGATGCTTCTATGTCTGTATTTTGTTTTTATCGACAACTCTCTCTCTCTCTCTAAGCATGTGGACATGTTTTTCGATTTTGGTTTTCGCTTGAGGACAAACGAGGTCTAAGCTTGGGGGAGTTGATACGTCCATTTTGCATCATGTTTACCTACTGTTATTTATAATGTTTGTATGCATAATAATGCTTTTTGGAGTAATTCTAATGCCTTTCTCTCATAATTTGCAAGGTTCACACAAAGAGGGAGAATTGCGGCAGCTAGAAATCTGGACCTGGAAAAGCTACGTCAGGCCACCTATTCTGCACAACTCCAAATAAGCTGAAACTTCACGAGGAATTTTTATGGAATAATTAAGAAATACTAGAGCAAATAACTACTGGAGGGGGGAGCCTGGTGAGCACAAGACACCAGGGGCCCCCAGGCGCGCCCTGGTGGGTTGTGCTCAGCCCAGCCCACCTCTGGTGCCCATCTTCTGGTATATAAGTCATTTTGACCTAGAAAAAAATAAGGAGAGGACTTTCGGGACGAAGTGTCGCCGTCTCGAGGCGGAACTTGGGCAGGAGCACTTTTGCCCTCTGGCGGAGCGATTCCGCCGGGGGAACTTCCCTCCGGGGGGGGGGGGGTCATCGTCATCGTCATCACCAACAACTCTCACATCTTGGGGAGGGCAATCTCCATCAACATCTTCAACAACACCATCTCATCTCAAACCCTAGTTCATCTCGTGTGTTCAATCTTTGTACCGAAACTATAGATTGGTGCTTGTGGGTGACTAGTAGTGTTGATTACATCTTGTAGTTGATTACTATATGGTTTATTTGGTGGAATATTATATGTTCAGATCCAATATGCTATTTAATACCCCTCTAACCATGAACATGTTTATCACTTGTGATTAGTTATTTTTGTTCTTGACATCACAGGGGAAATCTTGTTGCAAGTAATCACGTGAACTTTATATGTGTTCGATATTTTGATAGTATGTATGTTGTGATTCCCTTAGTGGTGTCATGTGAACGTCGACTACATGACAATTCACCATATTTGGGCCTAAGGGAATGCATTGTGGAGTAGTAATTAGATGATGGGTTGAGAGAGTGACAGAAGCTTAAACCCTAGTTTATGCGATATTCCGGGCTAGTTCTTTTGGGTAGCTTAAAAAATAAACTACCTCTCCCCAGCTTAAAAAATAAGCGCTCCTCAAATTTTTTGAAACTTCTAAATTAATTATCCCATAACTAGTTTAGAAGCCCCAATGAATAAAAGAGGCGGCTTATGGGGTAAGCTGGAGAGGAGGCGGCTTATTTTTTAAGCTGCCAAAAGAACTGGCCCTCCGTAAGGGACCGACTGGATCCAAAAGTTTAATGCTATGGTTAGAATTTATTCTTAATACTTTTCTCGTAGTTGCGGATGCTTGCGAGGGGTTAATCACAAGTAGGAGGTTTGTTCAAGTAAGAGCAACACCTAAGCACCACTCCACCCACATATCAAATTATCAAAGTAGCGACAAGTCAAACCAACATGATGAAAGTGACTAGATGAAATTCCCGTGTACCCTCAAGAACATTTTGCTTATTACAAGAGACCATTTTGGCCTGTCCTTTGCCTCAAAAGGATTGGGCTACCTTGCTGCACTTTTTTTTACTATTACCATTACTTGCTCGTTACAAATTATCTTGCTATCAAACTACTCTGTTACTTACAATTTCAGCACTTGCAGACATTACCTTGCTGAAAACCACTTGTCATTTCCTTCTGCTCCTCGTTGGGTTCGACACTCTTACTTATCGAAAAGGCTACAATTGATCCCATATACTTGTGGGTCATCATAGAGCATCTTTATGATCACCCAGTTACATTGTGACGTTTGATAGCACACAAGGTATTCCTCCGGTATTCGGGAGTTGCATGATCTCATGGTCGAAGGAACATGTATTTGACATTCAAGAAAGCAGTAGCAATAAACTGAACGATCATATGCTTAGCTTATGGATGGGTCTTGTCCATCACTTCATTCTCCTAATGATGTGACCCCGTTATCAAATGACAACACATGTCTATGGTTCGGAAACCTTAACCATCTTTGTCAACGAGCTAGTCTAGTAGAGGCTTACTCGGGACATGGAATTTGTTTATGTATTCACACATGTATTTAAGTTTTCGATCAATACAATTCTAGCATGAATAATAAACCTTTATCATGAATAAGGAAATATAAAATAACAACTTTATTATTGCCTCTAGGGCATATTTCCTTTAGTCTCCCACTTGCACTAGAGTCAATAATCTAGATTACATTGTAATGAATCTAACGCCCATGGAGTCTTGATGTTGATCATATTTTGCTCGTGAAAGAGGCTTAGTCAACGGGTCTCCTACATTTTGATCCGTATGTATTTTGCAAAATATATGTGACAAAATAATATACAAATCATGTGAGATAAACTCGGTCTAAAGTAGCAAGATTGCAGCGGAGGATTAATACAAAGAGGAGGATGAAGATCTCTTATTAACAAACTTCTTCCAACATACTCTTTTTCAGTCTCTGCTATATATAAAAAGAAAAAGGGCATGAAAAGTTAGTTGTAGTACTACAACCTACATGTTAGTCTTGCTGACACAAGGTAAAATAGTTCTGGGAAATTACGCTTATCATTTAGACTCATGCATCTAAATACATAGATGTTGCCAATCACTCCATCAGCGGATGAAGGTTACATGAAAGTATAATATTTCACCCAAGGCTGGTCTACTGTTAATTGTTCTAGATTGATGTCATAGTACCGTGGGCTTCGACAGCCAGACATGGTGAACAACTGGCTGAAATCAGTCAACACAATTGTTCTCTGGTGGAGTTAGTCAGGCAGAGGAGGAGATGCAGATGTAGCACTGTCGCTGATGGGAGGGGATGGCGAGGATGTCTTTTGATGTCAATAATGAAAATAGATTGCCGGAGATACCATGCTGATGCTGGAGACGATGCGATGCACCTCCACTGTTTAAAGGTGGAATTTAGCGGGGCAAGGGAAGTCTGCCCAGAGTCGGCGGCGGCGTTGCTTTTGGGAAGCAGGGTCGTGATGGTGGTGGTCGGGGTTGGGCGCATCGAGGATGCATGGTAGCGGCGATGTCTCGAGGCATGTGCTTCTCATCTTGATGGCAGATCACACCAGTGCATCTGGATCCATGGGGGCGGCGGCTTTCAGCAGAGAAACTCCATCCTTGAGATTCATCGCATGCATGTGGATTTGCATGCACCAGTTGTATTATCGTCGATTGATCTACACATTAGTTTGGATTATCATGAACACACATGCTATGTTACACGATTTTCTTAAGTACGATCAACAAATTAATCAAAATACCAAGAGAAGGAGGATGAAGATAATTAACGGATTCATATAGTTGATTGATCCATCAAGATCGAATGGGATCATCTCAATGTATATACATTACCTGTCGATGTTGATCTACCCAGATGAGCTAGTAAGAAATGAGCAGATTTCTGTAGCAGTGAGGAGGAGCATCCAGAGTTGACAGCCTCAACCTCGCCCTTGTGGAACCTACGGTGGCAGCCGCATGCGGCATGGAGGAGCGCCTCATCAGTGCCCTTGGGTCGACACCGTGAACCTGTGACAACTATCAGCCTATCAACAACATGCCCACCGATTCCGGCAGCATGGCTGCATCATCTTGCGGTCCTGTTCAGGAATAAATTCTGGCAGGGCGGTAGTTGTGGTGGAGGCTACATGAATAGAGGAGATTGGTTGCTTAAAAGGAGGATGAGGTCTATCTGTTACTCTTCCATCGGCTTTTGGTGGATTTGTTGCGTAGAATTAAGAGAGACATGAGTTGGCGGGCCATGCAGGGAATTGAGGAGACGGGGCTGCAATGGTGGGGAGCTCCAACGTTTCTTCTTCTTTCGTATAAGCGACCGAAAGATGGACAGCTTGCACGATCATCCTCGCATCATCATCCAACTTCTTCATCTTGAAGGTCAACATCTTCGAATCCTCCGAAGAGGCTACGATATCAACCTTCTTCCCTTCTTTCTTTCCGCGAAAACAGTGCGGCCAGCTCCAAATGCATGGGCTCGACCTCGGTTTTTGATGGGCTGGGAGCGTCGGATTCCTATGTGGCTGGTGCTCGGACTCACGCAAAGCCCCTTGGTTCGCTTCTGTTTTGTGGGAAAACAAATGGACCCCTTCGCGGACCGATGCACGACACTGTTGGATGGGTCGTGGGGTTTGGATGGATACAGGAGGCTTGAGGGTCCATGTTGGAGACTTCTGATACATAGTGATCAAAATAAGTGAGCGAGACATGTTCAATGACCGAGAATGCATTTTACTCAATTTGTTGTGAGGTTCGAACAAGAAGGCACCTTTTCTTTATGGGCATGCTATGTGTTAGTCGGCTGATCTTTTAAAATGATCAACCGCGTTGTGACCGTTTTGATCTATGACGCAATTGTGTTGTGTGTTTCTCTTCTCTATTTCTCTCATGACAACAAGAGCCTTGTTGCATAAGCCTCTCCGGCTCATGGCAGAAAACATCGCCATTGCAATAAGAGCCTTGCTGCAATTGCAACAAGAATTTGATGTGTTTGGTTCTCTTGTGAAACTTGGATTCCTTCGCCAAGGCAATTGCTCAAGTGTTGTCATAAAATATTTTATTGGACCCGATGCACTGGGTATTACACCCAGATCGTATATGAACTCCTTCATCCAGACTCCTTCATGTGTTGCTTCCGAAGCAGCTATGTACTCCGCTTCACACGTAGATCCCGCCATGACGCTCTGCTTGGAACTCTACCAACTGATAGCTCCACCATTCAATACAAATATGTATCCGGTTTGTGACTTAGAGTCATCTGAATCAGTGTCGAAGCTAGCATCAACGTAACCATTAACGATAAGCTCTTCGTCACTTCCATAAACGAGAAACATATCCTTGGTCCTTTTCAGGTACTTCAGGATGTTCTTGACCGATTTCCAGTGATCCACTCCTGGATTACTTTGGTACCTCCCTGCCAAACTTATGGCAAGGCACACATCAGGTCTGGTACACAACATAGCATACATGATAGAACCTATGGCTGAGGCATAGGGAATAACTTTCATTTTCTCTCTATCTTCTGCAATGGTCGGGCTTCGAGTCTGATTCAATTTCACACCTTGTAACACATGCAAGAACCCTTTCTTTGACTGATCCATTTTGAACTTCTTCAAAACATTGTCTAGGTATGTGCTTTGTGAAAGTCCTATTAAGCGTCTCGATCTATCCCTATAGATCTTGATGCCCAATATATAAGTAGCTTCACCAAGTTCTTTCATTGAAAAATTCTTATTCAAGTATCCTTTTATGTTATCCAGAAATTCTATATCATTTCCAATCAATATATGTCATCCACATATAATATCAGAAATGCTATAGAGCTCCCAGTCACTTTCTTATATATACAGGCTTCACCGTAAGTATGTATAAAACCATATGCTTTGATCACCTCATCAAAGCGTATATTCCAACTCCGAGATGCTTGCACTAGTCCATAAATGGATCGCTGGAGCTTGCACACTTTGTTAGCACCTTTAGGATCGACAAAACCTTCTGGTTGCATCATATACAACTCTTCTTTAAGAAATACATTAAGGAATGCAGTTTTGACGTCCATTTGCCATATTTCATAATCATAAAATGTTACAATTGCTAACATGATTCGAATAGACTTAAGCATCGCTACGAGTGAGAAAGTCTCATCATAGTCAACTCCTTGAACTTGTCAAAAACCTTTTGCCACAAGTTGAGCTTTGTATACAGTAACATTACCATCAGTGTCAGTCTTCGTCTTGAAGATCCATTCATTCTCAATGGCTTGCCGATCATCAGGCAAGTAAGTCCATACTTTGTTCTCATACATGGATCCTATCTCAGATTTCATGGCCTCAAGCCATTTATCGGAATCTAGGCTCATCATAGCGTCTTCATAGTTTGTAGGTTCGCCATGGTCTAATAACATAACTTTCAGGATAGGATTACCGTACCACTCTAGTGCGGATCGTGCTCTGGTCGACCTATGAGGTTCAGTAGTAACCTGATCTGAAGTTTCATGACCATTATCATTTGCTTCCTTTCTAGTTGGTGTAGGCATCACGGGAACGGTTTTCTATGATGTGCTACTTTCCAATTTGAGAGAAGGTACAATTACCTCATCAAGTTCTACTTTCCTGCCACTCACTTCTTTCAAGAGAAACTCCTTCTCTAGAAAGGACACATTCTTAGCAACAAAGATCTTGCCTTTGGATCTATGGTAGACGGTGTACCCAATAGTTTCTTTAGGGTATCCTATGAAGATGCACTTCTCTGATTTAGGTTAGAGCCTATCAGGCTGAAGCCTTTTGACATAAGCGTTGCATCCCCAAACTTTAAGAAACAACAGTTTAGGTTTCTTGCCAAACCACGGTTCATACGGTGTCGTCTCAATGGATTTAGATGGTGCCCTATTTAACGTGAATGCATATGTCTCTAATGCATAACCCCAAAATGATAGTGGTAACTCAGTAAGAGACATCATAGAACGGACCATGTCTAACAAAGTACGGTTACGACGTTCGGACACACCATTATGCTGTGGTGTTCCAAGTGGCGTGAGTTGTGAAACAATTCCACATTGTTTTAAATGAAGGCCAAACTCGTAACTCAAATATTCGCCTCCGCGATCAGATCATAGAAAAATTATTTTCTTGTTACGATGATTCTCCACTTCACTCTGAAATTCTTTGAACTTTTAAAATGTTTTAGGCTTTTGTTTCATCAAGTAGATATACCCATACCTACTCAAATCATCTGTGAAGGTCAGAAAATAACGATACCCACCGCGTGCTTCAACACTCATCGGACCACATACATTGGTATGTATTATTTCCAATAAGTCATTAGCTCGCTCCATTATTCCGGAGAACGGAGTTTTAGTCATCTTTCCCATGAGGCATGGTTCGCAAGTATCAAATGATTCATAGTCAAGTGATTCCAAATGTCCATCCGCTCGGAGTTTATTCATGCACTTCACACCAATATGACCTGAACGACAGTGCCACAAGTATGTTGCACTATCATTATCAACTTTGCATATTTTGGCATCAATATTATGAATATGTGTATCACTACGATCGAGATTCAACAAGAATAGACCATTCATCAAGGGTGCATGACCATAAAAGATACTACTCATATAAATAGAACAACCATTATTCTCTGATTAAAATGAATAACCGTCTCACAATAAACAAGATCCAGATATAATGTTCATGCTCAACCTGGGCACCAAATAACAATTATTGAGGTCTAAAACAAATCCTGAAGGTAGATGTAGAGGTGGCGTGCCGGCGGTGATCACATCGACCTTGGAACCATTCCCGACGCGCATCGTCACCTCGTCCTTAGTCAATCTTCGTTTATTCCACAACTCCTATTTCGACTTACAAATATGAGCAACCAAACTAGTATCAAATACCCGGGCACTACTACGAGCATTAATAAGGTACACATCCATAACATGTATATCAAACATACCATTGTTCACTTTGCCATCCTTCTTATCCGCCAAGTATTTGGGGCAGTTTCGCTTCCAGTGACCATTCCCTTTGCAGTAGAAGCACTCAGTTTCAGGCTTGGGTCCAGCTTTGGGCTTCTTCCCCGGAGTGACAACTTGCTTGCCATTCTTCTTTAAGTTCCCTTTCTTTCCCTTGCCCTTTTTTTCTTGAAACTAGTGGTCTTGTTAACCATCAACACTTGATGCTCCTTCTTGATTTCTACCTCTGTAGCCTTAAGCATTACGAAGAGCTCGGGAATCGTTTTATTCATACCTTGCATATTATAGCTCATCACGAAGCCTTTGTAGCTTGGTGGCAGTGATTGAAGAACTCTGTCAATAACACTATCAACTGCAAGATCAACTCCCAGCTGAGTCAAGTGGTTATGATACCCAACCATTTCGGGTATGTGTTCACTGACAGAACTGTTCTCCTCCATCTTGCAGCTATAGAACTTGTTGGAGACTTCATATCTCTCAACCCGGGCATTTTCTTGAAATATTAACTTCAACTCTTGGAACATCTCATATGCTCCATGACGTTCAAAATGTCTTTGAAGTCCCGGTTCTAGGCCGTAAAGCATGGCACACTGAACTATGGAGTAGTCATCAGATCGAGCCTGCTAGATGTTCATAACATCTGCAGTAGCTCCTACATCAGGTCTGTCACCTAGCGGTGCATCAAGGACATAATTCTTCTGTGCGGCAATGAGGATAATCCTCAAGTTACGGACCTAGTCGGTGTAGTTGCTACCATCATATTTCAATTAGCTTTCTCTAGGAACGCATTAAAATTCAAGGGAACGGTAGCTCGGGCCATTGATCTACAACATAGATATGCAAAACTATTAAGACTAAGTTCATGATAAATTAAGTTCAATTAATCAAATTACTAATGAACTCCCACTTAAATAAACATCCCTCAAGTTATCTAAGTGATACATGATCCAAATCAACTAACCCATGTCCGATCATCACGTGAGATGGGGTAGTCATCAATGGTGAACATATCTATGTTGATCATATCTACTATATGAATCACGTTCGACCTTTCGGTCTCCAGTGCTTAGAGACCAGGTCTATACATGCTAGGCTCGTCAATTTTAACCCAAGTATTCTGCATATGCAAAACTATCTTACACCCGTTGTATGTGAACGTAGAATCTATCACACCCGATCATCACGAGGTGCTTCGAAACGGCGAACTTTGGCAAGGGTGCATACTCGGGGAGAACAATTTTATCTTGAAATTTAGTGAAGGGATCATCTTATAATGCTACCATCGTTCTAAGGAAAATAAGATGCATAAAGGATAAACATCACATGCAATCAAAATATGTGACACGGTATGGCCATCATCATCTTGTGCTTTTGATCTCCATCTCCAAAGCATCGTCATGATCTCCATCGTCACCAGCTCAACACCTTGATCTCCATCGTTATGTCGGGGTTGTCTCGCCAACTATTGCTTCTATAACTATTGCTAACGCATAGCGATAAAGTAAAGCAATTACATGACGCTTGCATTTCATACAATAAAGAGACAACCCTAAGGCTCCTGCCGGTTGTCGATATTACAAAACATGACCATCTCATACATCAACATATATCACATCACGTCTTGACCATATCACATCATAACATGCCCTGCAAAAACAAGTTAGATGTCCTCTACTTTGTTGTTGCAAGTTTTACGTGGCTGCTATGGGCTTCTAGCAAGAATCGTCCTTAACTACACAAAAACCACAACATTGATTTATCAAGTTTGATGTTTTAACCTTCCTCAAGGACCGGCCATAGTCAAATTCGATTCAACTAAAGTAGGAGAAACAGACATCCGCCATCCACCTTTATGCAAAACTAGTTGCATGTTAGTCGGTGGAACCGGTCTCATGTGCATGGACATGTAAGGTTGGTCCGGGCCGCTTCATCCCACAATACTGCCCAATCAAAATAAGACGTTGGTGGTAAGCAGTATGACTATCACCGCCCACAACTCTTTGTGTTCTACTCGTGCATATCATCTACGCATAGACCTGACTCGGATGCCACTGTTGGGGAACGTTGCATAGAAAACAAAAAAAATTCTATGCACACGCAAGATATATCCATGGAGATGCATAGCAACGAGGGGGAGAGTGTGTCTGCGTACCCTTGTAGACCGTAAGCGGAAGCGTTTAGTAACGCGGTTGATGTAGTCGAACTAATTCGCGATCCAACCGATCAAGTAACTAACGTACAACACCTCCGCGTTCAGCACACGTTTAGCTCGGTGACTTCCTCGCCTTCTTGTTCCAGCAAGACGATGAAGTAGTGGATGAGTTTCGGTAGCACGACGGCGTGGTGACGGTGGTGGTCATGCTATCTCCGCAGGGCTTCTCCTAAGCACTACGAAAATATGACCGAGGGACGAAAATGTGGAGAGGGGCGCCACACACGGCTAAGAGATTATCGTGGGCTATGTGTGGCGCCCCCTCCCACATATATATAGGTGGGGAAGGGAAGAGCAGCCAAGGAGGCGCCCCAAGTGGAGCCGAATCCCACTTGGGATCCTGCCCCTAGCCGCGCCCCCTCGCCTTTCTAGGCGCGCGGGGCAAGGCAAGGGAGGGTTCCCCCCTTCCTTTCTCCCATGTGGAGAGGAAGCCAGGAGGAGCTAGCCCTCCCCCCTTTCCTTCCCTAGGGCCGGCGTCTAGGGATAGGGGCATGTCAGCCCCCTTGTCCGCTGGTGTGTCTCTCCCCTTGTCCAATTAGGCCCATAGACCTCCCGGGGTTGTTCGGAACCCCTTCCGATGACCCGATGACTACCCGATGCACTCCGAAACTCTTTCGGTGTTCGAATATCATTGTCCTATATATCGATCTTTTCCTCTGGACCATTTCGGAGCACCTTGTGATGTCCATGATCTCATCCAGGACTCCAAACAACATTCAGTCACCAAGTCATACAACTCATATAACACTATATCATCAATGAACGTTAAGCGTGCGGACCCTACGGGTTCGAGAACTATGTAGACATGACCGAGACACCTCTCCGGTCAATAACCAATAGCGGAGCCTAGATGCCCCTATTGGTTCCTACATATTCTACGAAAATCTTTATCGGTCGAACCGTTATGACAACATACGCAATTCCCTTTGTCTGTCGGTATGTTACTTGTCCAAGATTCGATCGTCGGTATCTCTATACCTAGTTCAATCTCTTTACCGGCAAGTCTCTTTACTCGTTCCATAATACATCATCTCGTAACTAACTCCTTAGTCATTTGCTTGCAAGCGTATTATGATGTGTATTGCCGAGAGGGCCCGGAGATACCTCTTCGATACTCGGAGTGACAAATACCAATCTCGATACATGCCAACTCAACAAACACTTTCGGAGATACCTGTAGAGCATCTTTATGATCACCCAGTTATGTTGTGATGTTTGATAGCACACAAGGTATTCCTCTGGTATTCGGGAGTTGCATGATCTCATGGTTGAAGGAACATCTATCTGACATTCAAGAAAGCAGTAACAATAAACTGAACGATCATATGCTAAGCTAACGGATGGGTCTTGTCCATCACATCATTCTCCTAATGATGTGATCCCGTTATCAAATTACAGCACATGTCTATGGTTAGGAAACCTTAACCATCTTTAATCAACGAGCAAGTCTAGTAGAGGCTTACTAGGACATGAAATTTGTTTATGTATTCACTCATGTATTTAAGTTTCCGATCAATACAATTCTAGTATGAATAAATAAACCTTTATCACGAATAAGGAAATATAAAATAACAACTTTATTATTGCCTCTATGGCATATTTTCTTCACTTTACTCCTCGGATATTGTCATAGTGTGTTTTGGGCTGATCTCCTTGACATATGGGCCAAATACTACGGGGTATTTTAGAAAAATTTCATGGGCCCAAGTTGGCCCCTGAGAAGTCTCGCCACTGCTTAAAATATCCTGTTCACTCCATCTGATTCTACCACATGTACTATCTAGAAGATTCTATGGTTAAGCTTAAGCACATGCACAAATTTAAAAACACAATCACTTCTCCTTTGTTCTAGAAGATTTCATACTTTAATTCTTCAAACTTCTTCCTTCTAAATGAATTACCACCCCATGTTTTTTTACTTCAATGCACAAACTTCTAATTGTAACTTCTAATTCCCCCAAGTGTTTTCCTCGAAAATACTTGCACTCAATTTTACTTTATGTTTTTTTTTTTCAATTCAAGTTGATGATAGCGCCTTCATAAAGTCCAATTGTCTTTGAAGATACAATACTAACTAGTCAAAATTGTAATACAAGATACTTAAAAACAAATGTGTTGAACATATTTCACATGAGTTTTTGTGTTGTACATATCGTGCAGTCCTCCGAATATTCCGTAGCTATAATTTGATTTCAATAGGATGAACTACGAGAATTAAATCTACATGTTATATGGTGTGCATGTATGACTGCAAACTTACATGTGTGTCCGTTAAATGTGGTATGTCGATACTCATCCGTACTTTGGTTATCTATAAGCTCTCACGTGCAGTGCACGCATACATTACTAGTTATACATTAGAGAGAAAAATATTGCCATCATTATTAGTAAATGCAATATTTTTCTTTGAAAAATTACTCAAGAGCTTAGCCTTTTCAAGATGAAATCCACACCAACGAAAAGCTTAAAACTGCATATCGTGAGGACAAACAAGTCGTCCAACAGCTCGCTGCCAGCTAGTACGATGTGTAGCCCTACCCGGGGAACCAGGGTGAAAGACAGTTCAGATGGCCACCAAGCATTCAGCAGGATGTCGCAAAAAAGCAACGAATGAATTCGTGCGTGATTTTCCCGGTGTAACAGTGCGCCAGTACTTGGTGTGAACGGCCCCAATATCCTCTCCCCACAAAAAATCAGGTGTCAATATTTTCATCAGTTTATTATTAGGGAGGAGGACAATTAGATATCTCCCGTCCTTTCCTTGACCGTTTGTCTGCTAACGGAGGCGATGGGCAACAGTGACAGCACAACTGTATTTTTCCGATGAAAGGCACGTTGCCCTGGATCTCGCCAACATGCCGCGGTCCATCGATGGCTCCTGCCGTCTTTTTTCTCGAGCCACCCGCGCGCTGTCAGCTGTGAGAGATAGATAGATACCGTGGAAAACGACCTGGCTATCTTGGACGCGCTCTGAAATCTGGCGTGTGCGTGTGTGCTTTTTCCTATGGACGTAGCGTTCGGAGCAGCCACACGAATGTACCTCCTGTCGACACCGCCGGGGGACACAGGTTTTGCTTGACATCACTGGCACTTTTGTCGAGTGTGATCGAGGAGATTTCCGACGGACAAGCGTGTGTATGCGTGTCAAGCCTATCTGCAAGCTGTGTCCTCATGTAGTGTAGGAGTATATCTGTTTTGGCTCTTAGGAAATCTATTGACAAATGGTCAAAAAAATGTTCTATGTATTGATAAGCTACCAAAAGAAGATGGCACCAAATACCCGCGAAAATATACGACCCGTACATATTTGTCTTCTTGCATAGGCCATTTGAAACCACCGTTTCCACAAACAATTCCTCGCTTCCTCCTCATGCGATCTAGAGATGATAAGGTGTCCGTCTTCCTCCCCCTCACATGTGCACCCCACCACCGGTGGCCCTATGGATCTTGAAGGTGCGGCGGATCCCGGTCGCTCGTTAGCGGGAGGGATCTCGTCTTTCCTTTAAGTAGTTTTATTTACCATCTTAGTGGGGACGATCGTGGCGACCTAGAGTCAGAAAAAGAATAACGGTCTTTCCACCTTATTCCTGTTTTGATGGTGTGCTTAGCGTCGGTGACAGCGTGTGACGACATGTCTCTACCGCATTTTCTTGGACCCGGTTGGTGCCGGCCTTTGGTAGATCTGCTTGGATCTGGCTGACTTCCGTTTCATGCAGATCCGTCTGGATTTGGCCGGCTCTCGTTTTCTTTATTGTGTTTGCAAGTATAGCCTTCCGATCTATGTTCCTCATTGTCGATGACGGTTGATGCTCTAATGTGTTGGTCTGTTGGGGCCTTAGCATGACAACTTTCCGACTATTTACTACTCTCTTCGTCTCAAAATAAGTGTCTCAAGCTTAGTATAAAGTTGACACACTTATTTTAAGACGAAGAGATTATACAATAAGGCTTGTCCGATCACGGCGATGGAGGGACGATGACAACGGTGCATTTTCGGCTCGCTCAAGTGATTGTAATCGTCGCTTGGCGGTTCATAAATCTAATTATAATCTGTATTACTTTCAAGGATCTTTGTACCGTTGTTGCATATTATTGATAGATCGGAGGACTCTTTCGCAACAGAAAAGACCTCGCCCTCCAAGTGGCCTGGAAGGTAAGGATGGAGACATCTAGGGTCGAGGGGCTGCATGGATTTTTCTTCAGTGGTGGGAGATTTTTGATCTGATGGGGCACTGCGTGGTTATGGAAGTTCTCTTTCCCTGTTGCCAACCTGGTTGCATATGTGGCTGGTAAAGAGGACAAGAGGGCAAACACCAAAGGAAAAACCGGAGATTGGGTAGATGATCTTGTTCACTCGTGGGTAGATAAGATAGTTTTGTGTTGGGTCCAGTTTGGTTAGGCTCATTGGATGTATCCATGCGAATATTTATGTGGATGACAAAGTTTGCATGCCTCTGTTTAAAGTAAGGGAAGCAGATCTTTTTCTCTAAACAATCTGATTTGCATCGACATGGTTGTAATTTTTATTACTTCTGGCGTTTTTTGTATTGCCATGATTGAAGATGAATAGATTAAAAGTTTCTCAAAAAAATATAGAGCTAGATATACAGGCGGCTCTGAACATGAAATATGACCTAAGAAAAAGATATAACCGGAGAGAGAAAAGGAAAACAAGTTGAGATCTAATCATAGACAACGTCTGTTTAGTTGCTCTCTTCCCAATGATGATGCTTCCTTTTTCTTTCTTTACAATCACACAAGCTAGCGCAATCTTAATTCTTACATGAAGCTCACTCGCGTCCCTTTCATTGGTCCCTCCACAAATCTTACGACCCGCTTTCCTGGCATGCTTGCTTTTTGCCAATTATTGTTTCATTCTTGCGGATCACGCCCGAATTTTTCACCTATTTAAGACCTGAGCATACAACTTCTGTTTATTTATTGAGATGAGCACCCAACTCCTGATTTCACTGACATCGTAAAATCAGGAATGCTTCTTATGTATATCCAAAATCATAACTGTATACACCAAAGAAGTATGATTATTGGAGTATAATATCATCTAACCAGTTCACCCATCAGTTCGAACCGTGTGAAGGAACGGACATTATACTTCAACACTCTCCTCACATCTATAATCCTTTGAAGTTAAGACGTAGGTGGAGGAAGATGGTGCTGAGTTTTGAAACCTGAACCTCTTGGTTGCAAGTTGTATTCACCTAACGAGTTCACGCATCAATTCGAATTGTTGGGGAGAGATCGACATTATACTCCAACAATGATAATCCTAGATGGAAATCTAAGCGCCCAACCGACCCCATGAGATGTCTAACCGTCTATTTAACTTCTTATTGTTAGTAATATTTCTATTTTGAATTTTTGAATAGGTTATTACTTGCTTTGAGGATCGTTTGGCACACTCATGAGGATGATTTGTCCGAAAATAAACTGCTCAGAGCACCTCTAGTTAAACCCCAAAAAATCGCAACTCCTCATAATTGTAATTTTTTTGGCATTACCAAAAGACCTGTAACTCACAAATATTGGGGGTAAACAAAAAGGAAACCTCCTCCCCGAAAGTTAGGGCAAAATTGACCGAACACAAAACCCATATCAGTCACTCCGACATAGGCGAGAGGACATTTCCGGTTTCAATCGATGTTTGTATGCCGTCTCGATTAGACATCGTCAACCCCGCTCTGGCCACCCAATCGCATGTCATGTCCCCCTCCACCCCACCAAACCTAGCCCAACCATGGCCGGAGTCTGGCGCTGACAAAACATCCACCGAACCAGCGCCGCTACTACCTCCCTATCCCACTGAGATGCGCCCTGAGCCACATATGGGAACATACCCATCTCTCGGCCACCACTACATCATTGCCCCGCCACCAGGAACAAGGACCGACTACCTTGCTCGACCACGAGCTCCTTCGCATCTGCACTGGCCCCTCTAGCCAAGCTGCGGTGAGCTATCATGTCGCCAGACGAAGGCGGAGATTAACGCCCATCCTACCTCTCGTCGACCGTCCACCCAGGCGAGTCACCCAACTCACCGCCATGTATCTCCTCTCCCATGCTCACAACATGTTCAACAGGTGGACCATGAGGTACTTTTTCTTCATTTTCCATTAGTTTCCCTTTTATGAGCATGTTTCTAACCGAGTAGGGAACAATGATAGGTGAACATGCTTGTTCAATATTTCTTCGACACCTCATCAGAGGAGGAGGTTGAAGATGATGATGACTTCGACACAGCCTTGGTGGTGATGGTTGTGGAAGAAGAAGGGAGAAAGACCAAAGTAGGTTCTCAACTGAGCTATCGATATATTTGGCTCAATAAAACATATGCTAATACCAAGATTATGAGAGATTAGTTTGTCAAGAATGTGTGTATCCAGCAAACATGTTTAGCCGACATTTCAGAATGTTGAGGGAGCTTTTTCTTCACATTTCTACTGCAACCTAAGGGCATCTCCAACACCGACCCTCAAACCGTCTGTATCTGTCCAAACCTTAATACGTCCATTTTGCATCATGCTTTTATGTTGATATTTATTGCAATATGAGCTGTTATTTCACATTATGGTATAATATTTATGCCTTTTCTCTCTTATTTTACAAGATTTACATGAAGAAGGAGAATGCCGGCAGCTGGAATTCTGGACTAGAAAGGAGCAAATCTGAGATACCTATTCTGCACAACTCGAAATGTCCTGAAACTTTATCGAGAATTGTTTTGGAACAAAAACTGTTGGAGATATGCCCTAGAGGCAATCATGTATGACGATATTCCTATGTGTTTATGAATAAAGATAGTCCTTGGACGTTATCAATGATGTGTATCAGCAAGTAGGTGACTTGTTTGTGGGACTATGCATTGTATGACGACTGTCCTAAAAGGTCCCTAGTCGAAAGGGATGTGTGGACGCGCAGCCAACTAGAGTAGCATATGACACGGTCGATGGCTTGGTCTCACTAGCCATGGGGCATTGGATGCTAACCGGATAATATGGACTTGGAAGGATCTGGTTGGATTCGACGTAGTCGGATCCGAGTCAGGGTAAGGTCCGAGTCGGACAGACCCAACTATGAGACACAACAATATGTCATCTGTGAGTCTCGAGTACAACATATGTTCTATGTCCTAAGACCTGAGCTGACGCATGTACTCGGGATGGTGACAGACTTGCTTTGGGCCGACCAAATGCTACTCCGTAACTGGGTAGTTATAAAGGTAGGTTTCGGGTTTGTCCAGAACCATGCTGCGAGACGTGGTCGAGCAAGATGGGATTTTCCCCTCCGACCAGGAGAGATATACTCTGGGCCCCTCGTGTGATCTGACCAGGATAAGCATGGCCATGCGACAAGGATTATGAGATAATCCGGTTTGTGGTCGGCATCACTGAAATGAGAAAGAGGTCAGGCTAGCACAAGGATGATAGACTCGCCTTGAGCCCGACAACATATATCGTGTGGCAAAAGGAACGGGAGTGTGATGTACAGGTTCGCCTAACCAGCTTCAACGTCTGCTTGGTGGTCGGCACGCCTTGCTACAGGCCGCTACCAGCCATGTAGTCCGGAGGTGATCCAAACTACGACCAAGCCGGCTTGAACCTAAGGGGTCGCGCGCTTAAGAGAAGGAATCTACGAGGTCAGATCCGAGGACACTAGTCGGATGTGATCCGAGCTGTATTCAGATTGTGGCCGAGTAGACTTATGGGCTTTAGGGTCCGTGCGAGGCCCAAGTGTTGAGCCCACGACGAACGCCTATATAAAGTGGGGTGCGGCACACTCATGCGATTAATCGCTTTGACGATGTCACTAGGGTTTGCATGTGTTGCGAATAAACACCTCCACTCGCCACCGGTTGTGTGATCGGACCTAGCAGTCCGCCGCACGACGTTCCTCCTGCACGCGCGGATACTGTTACAGGCGGTGCACTTGCGCCGCTCCGGTGAACCTATATGTGGTAACCGACTACCGGCTATACAAGGGAGATCGGACAAGGAGGAGACAATCCACGCGGACGTGCTACCCCAACTCTTCTTTCGCTGCATGGCACTGCGCGTCTAGTGGTAACGAACTGTGATCCATCTCCCGTAGCATGTTCTTGGTTGTTCTGCGCGTAGGAAAATTTTAATTTGCAGTCGACGCACCCTACCGTAGAACCCAACAAAAAATATTGGGAAAATAAACAATAGAAAGGGACCCACCAGGTGGCCACATGCCTGGGGGCGCGCCTACCCCCAGGGCTTGTGGGCCCCCTGGCCATCGTTTGGTGCCCATCTTCTGCTATATGGACGGTTTTGACCTAGTAAAAATCATAAGGAAGCTTTCGAGACGAAGCGCCGCCGTATCGAGGCAGAACCTGGGCATAAGCAATCTAGGGCTCCGGCGGAGCTATTCTGCCGGGGAAATTTCCCTCCGGGGGGAGGGGTGATCGAAGCCATCGTCATCACCAACAATCCTCTCGTCGAGGGAGGGTCAATCTTCACCAACATCTTCACCAGCACCATCTCCTCTCAAACCCTAGTTCATCTCTTGTATTCAATCTTTGTCCCAAAACCTCAGATTGGTACCTGTGGGTTGCTAGTAGTGTTGATTACTCCTTGTAGTTGACGCTAGTTGGTTTATTTGGTGAAAGATCATATGCTCAGATCCTTAATGATATTTATTACCCCTCTGATCTTGAACATGAACATGCTTTGTGAGTAGTTACGTTTGTTCCTGAGGACATGAGAGAAGTCTTGTTATAAGTAATCATGTGAATTTGGTATTCGTTCGAAATTTTGATGGGATGTATGTTGTTCTAGTGGTGTTATGTGAACGTCGACTACATGACACTTCACCGTGATTTGGGACTAGGGGAAGGCATTGGGAAGTAACAAGTTGATGATGGATTGCTAGAGTGACAGAAGCTTAAACCCTAGTTTATGCGTTGCTTCGTAAGGGGCTGATTTGGATCCACATGTTTCAAGCTATGGTTAGATTTATCTTAATTCTTCTTTCGTAGTTGCAGATGCTTGCGAAAGGGGTTAATCATAAGTGGGAGGCTTGTCCAAGTAAGGACATCACCCAACCACCGGTCCACCCACATATCAAATTATCAAAGTAACGAACGTGAATCATACGAGCATGATGAAAACTAACTTGATAGAAATTCCCATGTGTCCTCGGGAGCGCTTTGTTTTATATAAAAGTTCGTACAGGCTTATCCTTTGCTACAAAAAGGATTGGGCCACCTTGCTGCACTTTTTCTACGCTTGTTACTTGTTACCCGTTACGAACTATCTTACTACCAAACTATTTGTTACCGATAATTTCAGTGCCTGCAGAAAATACCTTGATGAAAATTGCTTGTCATTTGCTTCTACTCCTTGTTGGGTTCGAAACCCTTACTTATCAAAAGGACTACGATTGATACCCTATACTTGTGGTTCATCAAGACTCTTTTATTGCACCGTTGCCAGGGAGTGAAGCGCCTTTGATGAGTGGAATTTGGTAAGGAAAAAATTATATTGTGTGCTCAAATTTACTATCACTTGTCACTATGGAAAATCATGCTTTGAGGTGTTTGTTAGGGGTTTCTTCACCTCGACCGGAAGAAAAAATAGTTTCTCCTCAACCTACTACACCTACTGAAAATATTTATTATGAAATTCCTTCGGGTATGATAGAGAAACTACTAGCTAATCCTAATGCAGAAGATGGAACACTACATCCTGATATGCATCTAATCTATGTGGATGAAGTTTGCGGATTATTTAAGCTTGAGGTTTGCCCGAAGATGAAGTCAAGAAGAAGGTCTTACCTTTATATTTGAAGTAAAAGGCATTGACATGGTATAGAATATGTGATGATATTGAAGCTTGGAATTACAACCGATTGAAATTGGAATTTCATCAGAAGTTTTATCCTATGCATCTGGTTCATCATGATCGGAACTATATATATAATTTTTGGCCTCGTGAAGGAGAAAGTATCGCTCAAGCTTAGGGGAGGCTTAAGTCAATGTTATATTCATGCCCCAGTCATGAGCTCTTAAGAAAAAATATTATTCTGAATTTTTATGCTCGGCTTTCTCGTAATGATCAATTTATGCTTGATACTTCTTGTACTGGTTCTTTTATTAAGAATACTATTGAATTCTGATGGGAATTTTGGGAAAGAATTAAATGCAACTCCAAAGATTGGGAGCTCGACGAAGGTAAGGAGTCAGGTATAAACCTTGATCTTGATTGTGTTAAATCTTTTATGGATACCGATGCTTTTCGTGAATTTAGCACTAAATATGGACTTGACTCTGAGATAGTAGCTTCTTTCTGTGAATCATTTGTTACTCATGTTGATCTCCCCAAGGAGTAGTGGTTTAAACATCATCCTCCCATTGAAGTAAAAATAGTAGAATCCAATGAAGATAGAGAAGAAACCACCACTTATAATGTTGATCCTTTTATTCCTACTGCTTGCATTGAGAAACCACCTTTTCTGTTAGGATAAAAGAACATGCTAAAGCTTCAGCTGTGGTTCGTAAGAGTTATACTAGAACACCTACACCCCTGAACAAATTAAAGTTGAACCTAATGTTGCTATGGTTAAAGATCTCTTGGCCGAAAATATTGATGGGCATGTTATTTATTCCTGTGATGAAGCTACTAGAATTGCTAAAGTCGATGAAAAGATAAACATAGAATTATTGTTGGCATGCCTGTCATCTCTCTGTTAAAATAGGAGATTATTGTTATCATGGTTTATGTGATTTGGGTGCTAGTGTGAGTGCAATCCCTTTTACATTATATCAAGAAATTATGAATGATATTGCACCTTCTGAAATAGAAGATATTGATATTAATATTAAACTTGCTAATAGAGATACTATCAGACCACTTGGGATTGTTAGAGATGTTGAAGTCTTGTATGGGAAAATAAAATACCCCACCGATTTTCTAGTTCTTGGTTCTCCACAAGATGATTTTTGTCCCACTATATTTGGTAGACCTTTCTTGAACACCGTTATTGCTAAGATAGATTGTGAGAAAGAAACTGTTAGTGTAAGTTTCGGGGATGTGTCTCATGAGTTTAATTTCTCCAAATTCCGTAGACAACCCTGTGATAAGGAATTACCTATGAAACTGCAACTATCCTCGGTGGTTTTGGTAATTCCTAACAACATATAGCTCATTGAGCTAATGCTATTTCAAGATAAATATTTCAGGAAAGCTCAATGATTGGCATGCCATGGATTAGAAAAGTGGACCCCTCAAAATGCCAAGGACAAAAGGATTGGCTCAAGCTCAAAGCACAAGACTCTACATTTTTCATTTTAGTGATCCAAGATCACATTGAGTCCATAGGAAAAGCCAATACTATCAAGAGGGGTGAGGTGCTGCTTAATGAGGTTCTTGCTCAAAATGCTTAGTGATATGCTCCAAAGCCCTCAACTACTTTCTCATATCCACATATGTCCCAAACCAAAAGTTAAACTCGGCCCCACCGAAATTTTCTATCCGGTGCCACCGAGTTCTCTTGACATAGCCACTGCCAGAAACCCTAGTCTTTTTGGTCTCACCGATAGGGATCTCGGTCTCACCGAGATGGGATTGTAATCTCTCTGTTTCCCTTCGTAACGTTTCGGTAAAACCGAGATGAGCGATCGGTCCCACCGAGATTGCAATGCAAACTCTCTGTATCCCTTTCGTAACGTTTCGGTCTAACCGAGATGAGCGAATCGGTCTGATACGTCTCCAATGTATCTATAATTTTTTATTGTTCCAATGTATTATATTATCAACCTTGTATGTTTTATATGCATTTATATGCTATTTTATATGATTTTTGGGACTAACCTATTAACCTAGAGCCCAGTGCCAGTTTCTGTTTTTTCCTTGTTTTAGAGTATCGCAGAAAAGGAAAATCAAATGGAGTCCAATTGACCTGAAACTTCACGGAACTTATTTTTGGACCGGAAGAAGCCCACGGAGTATCGGAGATGGACCAGATGAGTACCAGGCTGCCCACGAGGGTGGGGGCGCGCCCACCCCCTGGGCGCACCCCCTTGCCTCGTGGACAGCCCGGAGATCCACCGACGTACTTCTTCCTCATATATATATCCATATACCCTAAAAACTTCGGGAAGCAGAATAGATCGGGAGTTCCGCCGCCGCAAGCCTCTGTAGCCACCAGAAACCAATCGGGACCCTGTTCCGGCACCTTGCCAGAGGGGGGAACCCTCACCGGTGGCCATCTTCATCATCCCGGCGCTCTCCATGACGAGGGAGTAGTTCACCCTCGGGGCTGAGGGTCTGTACCAGTAGCTATGTGTTTGATCTCTCTCTCTCTCTCTCTCTCTCGTGTTCTTGAGGTGATACGATCTTGATGTATCGCGAGCTTCGCTATTATAGTGGGTTCTTATGATGTTTCTCCCCCTCCACTCTCTTGTAATGGATTGAGTTTTCCCTTTGAAGTTATCTTATCGGATTGAGTCTTTAAGGATTTGAGAACACTTGATGTATGTCTTGCGTGGGATACCCATGGTGACAATGGGGTATTCTATTGATACACTTGATGTATGTTTTGGTGATCAACTTGCGGGTTCCGCCCATGAACCTAAGCATAGGGGTTGGCACACCTTTTTGTCTTGACTCTCCGGCAGAAACTTTGGGGCACTCTTTGAAGTACTTTGTGTTGGTTTGAATAGATGAATCTGAGATTGTGTGATGCATATTGTATAATCATACCCACGGATACTTGAGGTGACATTGGAGTATCTAGGTGACATTAGGGTTTTGGTTGATTTGTGTCTTAAGGTGTTATTCTAGTATGAACTCTATGATAGATTGAACGGAAAGAATAGCTTCATGTTATTTTACTACGGACTCTTGAATAGATCGGTCAGAAAGGATAACTTTGAGGTGGTTTCGTACCCTACCATAATCTCTTCGTTTGTTCTCCGCTATTAGTGACTTTGGAGTGACTCTTTGTTGCATGTTGAGGGATAGATATATGATCCAATTATGTTATTATTGTTGAGAGGACTTGCACTAGTGAAAGTATGAACCCTAGGCCTTGTTTCCTAGCATTGCAATACTGTTTGTGCTCACTTTTATCATTAGTTACCTTGCTATTTTTATATTTTCAGATTACAAAAACCATTATCTACTATCCATATTGCACTTGTATTACCATTTCTTCGCCGAACTAGTGCACCTATACAATTTACCATTGTATTGGGTGTGTTGGGGACACAAGAGACTCTTTGTTATTTGGTTGCAGGGTTGTTTGAGAGCGACCATCTTCATCCTACGCCTCCCACGGATTGATAAACCTTAGGTCATCCACTTGAGGAAATTTGCTACGGTCCTACAAACCTATGCACTTGGAGGTCCAACATCGTCTACAAGAAGAAGGTTGTGTAGTAGACATCAAGCTCTTTTCTGGCGCCGTTGCCAGGGAGGTTAGCGCTTGAAGGTATATCTTTAGATCTTGCAATCGAATCTTTTTGTTTCTTGTTTTATCACTAGTTTAGTCTATGAAAGAAAATTATAAAAAAATGGAATTGAGGGTACCTCATATGCTTCATACTTTTAATATCTTTCATGAAAATAAGGATTGTGTTAATTGTGCTCAAGTGCTAGAAGAAGAATGCATTAGAATGTTTGGCACTAAATATTCGAATGATGATCATGATTGCAATGTTGTTAGTATGAATTCCTCGAATATCCATGATGCTAATGATATGCAAAGCCACAAGCTTGGGGAAGCTATGTTTGATGAAGATGATATTTTTTGTCCCCCAAGTTTTGATGAGAAAATTTATTATGATGATAGCATGCCTCCTATTTATGATGAGTATATTGATGAAAGTGGATTTGGAGAGGTCATGACTTTATTTAGTGATGAATCCACTATTTCTGAAGAGGTTCCAATTGATTATGAGAACAAAGTTGCTATCAATGATGATTATTGTGATGACATGTATGCTATAAAGAATAATTATAACCATGAAACTTGTCATCGTGATTTTAGTTTTCAATTGGATTATGCCTCACATGATAGTTATTTTGTTGAGTTTGCTCCCACTACTATTGCGAATGAGAACAATTTTGCTTATGTGGAGAGTAGTAAATTTTCTATGCTTGTAGATCATGAAAGCAATGCTTTATGTTCTGGTTATATTGTTGAATTCATTCATGATTCTACTGAAAATTATTATGAGGGAGGAATATATGCTTGTAGGAATTGCAATAATATCAAGTTTCCTCTCTATGTGCTTAAAGTTTTGAAGTTTGCTTGTTTTGTCTTCCTATGCTAGTTGATTATTGTTCCCATAAGTTGTTTGCTCACAAAATCCCTATGCATAGGAAGTGGGTTAGACTTAAATGTTCTAGTCATATTCTTCATGATGCTCTCTTTATGTTTCAATTCTTATCTTTTATGTGAGCATCATTGAAATCATCATGCCTAGCTAGGGGCATTAAACGATAGCGCTTGTTGGGAGGCAACCCAACTTTATTTTTGTTCCTTGATTTTTGATCCTCTTTAGCAATAAATAATTTATCTAGCCTCTGTTATGATTGAGTTTTTATGTTTTAATTAGTGTTTGTGCCAAGTAGAACTGTTGGGAAGACTTGGGGAAAGTCTTGTTGATCTTGCTGTAAAAAACAGAAACTTTAGCGCTCACGAGAGTTGCTGCCATTTTTTATTGGAGAGTGATATTTAGTTAATTATTTTTGAAGATGATTAATAGATAAATTCCTCACGTCCAGAAATTTATTTTAGAATTTTTGGGGTTCCATAAGCTTGCGTTAGCTACAGATTACTACAGACTGTTCTGTTTTTGACAAATTCTGTTTTTCGTGTGTTGTTTGCTTATTTTGATGAATCTATGGCTAGTAAAAGAGTTTATAAACCATAGAGAAGTTGGAATAAAGTAGGTTTAACACAAATACAAATAAATAATGAGTTCATTACAGTACCTTGAAGTGGTGTTTTGTTTTCTTTCGCTAACGGAGCTTACGAGTTTTCTGTTAAGTTTTGTGTTGTCAAGTTTTCAAGGTTTGAGTAAAGATTCGATGGACTATGGAATAAGGAGTTGTAAGAGCCTAAGCTTGGGGATGCCCAAGGCACCCCAAGGTAATATTCAAGGACAACCAAAAGCCTAAGCTTGGGGATGCCCCGGAAGGCATCCCCTCTTTCGTCTTCGTTCATCGGTAACTTTACTTGGAGCTATATTTTTATTTACCACATGATATGTGTTTTGCTTGGAGCGTAATTTTATTTTATTTAGTTTTGATTGCTGCTTGAATAAAATACCAATATCTTAAATTCTGAAATGTTAGAGAGTCTTCATATAGTTGCATAATTATTCGACTACTCATTGATCTTCACTTATATCTTTCGGAGTAGTTTGTTGTTGCTCTGGTGCTTCACTTATTTCTTTTTAGAGCACGGTGGTGGTTTTATTTTATAGAAATTAATGAAATATCATGCTTAACTTATATCATTTTGAGAGTCTTTAGAACAGCATGGTAGTTTGCTTTGGTTATGAAACTAGTCCTAATATGATGGGCATCCAAGAGGCATATAATAAAAACTTTCATATAAAGTGCATTGAATACTATGAGAAGTTTGATACTTGATGATTGTTTTGAGATATGGAGATGGTAATATTAGAGTCATGCTAGTGAGTAGTTGTGAATTTGAGAAATACTTGTGTTGAAGTTTGCAAGCCCCGTAGCATGCACGTATGGTGACCGTTGTGTAGCAAATTTGAAACATGAGGTGTTATTTGATTGTCTTATGAGTGGCGGTCGGGGACGAGCGATGGTCTTTTCCTACCAATCTATCCCCCTAGGAGCATGCACGTAATGCTTGGTTTTTGATGACTTGTAGATTTTTGCAATAAGTAAGTGAGTCCTTTATGACTAATGTTGAGTCCATGGATTATATGCACTCTCACCCTTCCATCATTGCTAGCCTCTTCGGTACCGTGCATTGCACTTTCTCACCTTGAGAGTTGGTGCAAATTTTGTCGGTGCATCCAAACCCCGTGATACGATACACTCTATCACACATAAACCTCCTTATATCTTCCTCAAAACAGCCACCATACCTACTGAAAGGATCGATATGGTTGACTAGAGGGGGTGAATAGGCAACTAATAATGTTTAGCTTTTATTCACCAAATTAAACTTTGCATCAAAGTAGGTTGTCTAGAAGTGCAACTAGGTAAGCAACCTATATGATGCAACAACAACAAGCACACAAGCAAGCAAGGGAAGTAACACTAATAAGCTTGCACAAGTAAAGGTACGAGATAACCAAGGGTGGAGTCGGTGAAGACGAGGATGTGTTACCGAAGTTCCTTCCTTTTGAGGGGAAGTACGTCTCTGTTGGAGCGGTGTGGAGGCACAATGCTCCCCAAGAAGCCACTAGGGCCACCGTATTCTCCTCACGCCCTCACACAATGTGAGATGCCGTGATTCCACTATTCGTGCCCTTGGAGGCGGTGACCGGACCTTTACAAACAAGGTTGGGGTAATCTCCACAACTTAATCGGAGGCTCCCAACAACACCACGTAGCTTCACCACAATGGACTATGGCTCCGTGGTGACCTCAACCGTCTAGGGTGCTCAAACACCCAAGAGTAACAAGATCAGCTAGGGATAGGTGGGGGAATAAAATTTCTCTTGGTGGAAGTGTAGATCGGGGCCTTCTCAACCACTCCCGAGCAAAATCAACAAGTTTGATTGGCTAGGGAGAGAGATCGGGCGAAAATGGAGCTTGGAGCATTGATGTAGCTTATGGGGGAAGAGGTAAGTCAACAAGGAAGAACGGGACCTCCTTTTATACTAAAGGACCCCATCCAACTGTTACCCCAAAACAGCCCCGCAGAGGGCGGTACTACAGCACGGGGCAGCGGTACTACCGCTACTACCGCTCTCCCTTGCGGTACTGCCGCCCAGCCTGGGAGGGCTTCAAGATAGAGGAGGGACCGTGCCCAGCACGGTACTGCCGCGGTGGTAGGGCGGTACTACTGCTCTTGAGCGGTACCACCGCATCTACTACCGCTGCAAGTGCCGCTCAACCCGACACAAGATGTGCCCCCCTCGAGTCGAGGCGGTAGTGGCCCGGTAGCGCAGCGGTACTGCCGCTAAGGACCCTCAAGTGGTACTACCGCTGGGCACCGCGGTACTACCGCTGGGGCCAAAGACTGCCCATTCAGCAGGGAATCCAACCTCCAACGAAGTGGGAAGGCTCAGAGGGTGTGAAACGGAAGTGTATGTGATGATTCCACCCTAGCCTTACCAAAGCAGACCCCCTCTTGATAGTACGGTGACTCCTACGAAACTAGTCCACCAAACAAGAAACAAAAGAGCTACACCATCTTGAATAACACTCCGAGGGGAAAGAAATCGTCTCGTGCCAAAGGATGAATCTCTGAAATGCTCAAAGCACACGGTTAGTCCGCAAACATGTTGTCATCAATCACCAAAACTGCATCGAGAGAGATATGCCTTAACAATCTCCCCCTTTTTTGTGGATTAGTGACAACCAGGGATTTGCACAAGGATACGATATGAAAGTAAAGAAGCTCAGAACTACAAAATATAGACGGGCTCCCCATGAATGTGTGCACCTAGTTAGAAGTGCCTTTGGAATGCAAGACACACACATTAGGATCAACACTCCCCCTATATTTTATAGTCCAACAATTCTAAGCATAGTATACATGAGAGCAGGGTATATAACAGGATAAGCATGCAACTCATAAGATACCACAGTACTAGATAGACATAGATAGTAAAGGTAAAGATAAGGTAGGTAGCATATGTCTCACACCATATGTCTAGAACTTAGGTCTCACTGGCACCAAACCAAACCAAGCAAACGACGAGAAAACACAAGACACCACAAACCACAAAGACACACTCGCAACACGGCAACAACACAAATCCCTAAACTCTCTCCCCCTTTGGCATCGAGACACCAAAAGGGCAAAGAGCGTTGCTACGGCTCCAGGTGATAGCAAGCTGAGAATCTCGAACATCACATCTCAACGGGATCGTCTGCATCGCCGTCGTCGGTCGGAAACTGCTCGGCGCCTGAATCGGTCCATGGGCAATGCTGCTGAACCCACTCCTCCTCGTCAGTTATCCTCTCCTCAGATCCGCTATTAACATGGCACCCAACTGTTGCATGAGCTCCTTGTGACGTCTACGGGCCTTCTTCTCAGAGACATGAGACATATAGTGGCCATGAGATTCCATGCAGAAGAGCTTCTTCATCTTGCGCTTAATCTTCTTAGCCCATGAGGGCTCCACACCAGAGGGCTCATAGTCCTCATCCTTCTCAGCCTCAGCCTCGTCCTCGGTCTCCATGTTAGCCTCAGAAGGTGGTTCACCAGAACGAGAGGCCTGGGTGCCCCAATTGTCCTTCTTCCTCAGACACTTGATATCATGAGAAATCAACTCTCCAGTTTCCAGCGCAGTCCTTGGATAGTGATGTGCACAGGCCTTCTTAATGAGCAGCATGATGAAAGGACCATAGATCGGGCACTTGCACTCAGAAATGGCAGACAGAAGTTCAGACCACATAACATGAGAAATATCCAGGGACTCTCCAGTGTTTGCTTCCTTCTCATGCTGGCAGAAGAGAAGCATGTCCACAAGATAGGAGTGGACCATATCCAGATTCCCAATGCGAGGGAAAAGAGTCTCTCGGAAGATGCGGTGAAGAACTTCCAGATATGTAGACAGCTCATAGGTTAACTTCTTAGTCTTGGGGTTAACCTTCTCAGAACAGTAGGGCCAGAGGGCTTGCTTGTGAGTGGAGGTGACATTGCGGTGAGGGAGGAAGCCGACTGGATTCTCAAGTCCGAGATCTTCCACCCCAAGTAACTCCATGAAGGCCTTCCACTTGACAGTGAGCAACTTCCCATTCGTCATACAAGTCAGAGTCCTTTCTGCATCAGTTCCAAGATGGACAGTGGCATAGAATTGACAAATCAAATCAGCATCAAAGTCCTTGTTGAACTGCATGATTCTGAGAATGTTCAACTGAGTGCACATATGAAGGGCTTCCCCAAAGTACTCAGGGTCCTTTTCCATAGGATCGGTGTCGATGGAATGGACATCAACAAAGTGATTCTTCTTAGCCTTGATCACATCGAAGAAGATGGCGAACTGAAAGTGGTTCCAGAATGGGCAGTTGACCAAAGTGGGATCTTGGTCTTCCTCATAGGGGTTGCGGCGACGCTTTGCCCAAAATTCCTTGGCAGTCATCTCAGACACAGTCTTTCCCTTTGGCTTGCTTGCTGATCTCTTCGTGTGCTAAGGTGGCGGTGGAGCACTTGAGGTTGCGCCTGCTGGCGGCGGTTGTGCACTAGAGGAACCACCTGCTGACTCAGAAGTGCGGTAGCGCTTTGATGTTGCACGACCGGGGTTGACACGGCGGGCCTACTGCTTGGGATGATCACCACCTGGAACCAAACACACGAGCAGAAGAAACAACATGAAAGAAAAGAGCATAAGCCACAAAACGAAACAACATGGACAAAACTTGGTAGGAAATGATGGAACTGAGCATCTAGCGGTAGTACCGCGACCCAACAACGGCAGTACCGCTTGCGCGGTAGTACCGCTCGAGGAGGGCGGTAGTACCACGCCAAATGGGGAACGGTGGTTCCCTACTACCGTGGACAGGTCTGGCACTACAGGAGATGCCAAATTCAAAAACAAACCTACCAAACTTCAATCCACAGGGCCTAGAAGCCATCTCCATCCTACTCAAGCCTCGCCTTAGCCAAAAGATGAGAAGAACAATGCCTATTGCCCCTAAAAACTAGATGCAAGATCTAGGCAAAGAGAGAACGGGAGCGGAGGCAATACCGGCATCCATGGCTAGAGGACGTGGTGGGGATCGACTCCACCAGAGGAACTTGAGAGGGACGGCACGAAAACGGCGGCCGGGCGGGCCCCTCCTGCGGCGAGAGGTCGCTGGAGCGACGAGGAAGACGAGCGAGTGGGGGCGAATGGGTATGGGGGAGAGACAACTCCCCCTGCCCCGACATAACCCCTCCCCCATCGCCCGCCCCGCAGCGGTAGTACCGCTGGGGTGGGCGGTAGTACCTCTTGACGCTTGTCAGCGGTAGTACCGCGCACGCAGCGGTAGTACCGCTCTGCCGCAAAAAGGACCAACCAAAAAGGGCTTAGCTCAAGAGAAGAAATCGAGACAAAAACGAGAACACACACACACACACAAAACCGACAAAAAGAATGAAGACACACACCTCTCCAAGAGAGGGCGGTGGCCGAGGCCACCTATGTTTGAGTTCATAGGTATGGCGCCGCAAAGATTTTAACCTTGGGCCCATGACCAATACTCATCTTTGAAGCACAAGTACCATAAAAAATGGCTAATGTGAAAGAGTTTGGTTGGTTTATGCATTATGGGGGGAGGGAAGGTTCATTGAGAGAACAACACTCCCCCTATGTCCATGCCTACACCTAAACTAGACAACAAGTTGAGTGACGTGGGGTGTGCAAGGGTTCAAGTCACATTGCTCGAATCAATGATATTTAGCTCATGCCTTAACTCGCGAAATCTTGCTTCATCCAAAGGCTTCATGAAAATATCTGCAAGGTTATCATGAGTGTTGACATAGTTGAGCTCGATCTCCCCTCGCCTAATGTGATCCCGGATGAAGTGATACCTAATCTCAATATGCTTTGTCTTGAAGTGTTGCACCGGGTTGAGAGAAATCTTGATGGCACTTTCATTGTCACACCAAAGAGGCACTTTGTCACACGTGACACCGTAATCCTTTAAAGTTTGCCTCATCCATAATAGTTGTGCACAACAACTACCGGCAGCCACATACTCCGCTTCCGTGGACGAGAGAGAAACACAACTTTGCTTCTTGGAAGACCAACTCACCAAAGAGCAACCAAGAAATTGGCACCCTCCGGAAGTGGACTTCCTATCCACTTTGTCTCCCGCCCAATACGAGTCCAAATAACCTAAAGATTGAAGTTTGCTCCTCTTGGGTACCATAAGACAAAGTTTGGGGTATGATCCAAATATCGAAAGATTCGCTTGACCGCCACAAAGTGACTTTCCTTAGGTGCGGCTTGAAACCGTGCACAAATTCCCACACTCAACATGATATCCGGTCTAGATGCACAAAGGTAAAGCAAGGAGCCAATCATGGAGCGATATACCTTTTGATCCACCGCTTTACCATTGGGATCAATGTCAAGTTGGCACTTGGTGGGCATGGGAGTGGAAACCGGCTTGACATCACTTAGCTTGAATCTCTTGAGCATGTATTGAGTGTATTTCGCTTGGTTGATGAAGGTTCCTTCTCTCCTTTGCTTCACTTTGAACCCGAGAAAGAACTTCAACTCTCCCATGGAAGACATCTCAAACTTTGAGGTCATGAGAGCGGCAAATTCCTCATTGAAAGCTTTGTTAGGGGAACCAAAGATAATATCATCAACATATAATTGGCACACAAACAACTCCCCTTTGACCTTCTTAGTAAAAAGAGTGGGGTCGATTAGCCCAACTTTAAAACCACAGTCTTGTAACAACTCGGTAAGGTGGTCATACCACGCACGTGGGGCTTGTTTAAGGCCATAGAGTGCCTTATCAAGTTGATACACGTGATCGGTAAAGTAGGGACCTCGAACCCTGGGGGTTGCTTGACATAAACCAATTCATTAATAGGACCATTAAGAAAAGCACTCTTCACATCCATTTGTTGTAACTTAAAGTTATGATGAGAAGCATATGCAATTAACATGCAAATGGATTCAAGACGAGCAACGGGAGCAAAGGTTTCACGGTAGTCGATACCCTCGACTTGGGAGTAGCCTTATGCTACCAAACGAGCCTTGTTGCGAATGATAATCCCATGACCATCTTGCTTGTTCTTGAATATCCACTTGGTTCCAATGACATTGTGGTTTCCCGCAGGCCTAGGTACCAATTGAAGGAAATATGCCCTAGAGGCAATAATAAAGTTATTATTTATTTCCTCATATCATGATAAATGTTTATTATTCATGCTAGAATTGTATTAACCGGAAACATGATACATGTGTGAATACATAGACAAACATATAGTCACTAGTATGCCTCTACTTGACTAGCTCATTAATCAAAGATGGTTATGTTTCCTAACCATTGACATGTGTTGTCATTTGATTAATGGGATCACATCATTAGGAGAATGAAGTGATTGACATGACCCATCCCGTTAGCTTAGCACTTGATCGTTTAGTATTCTGCTATTGCTTCCTTCATGACTTATACATGTTCCTGTAACTATGAGAATTGTGTAACTCCCGTTTACCGGAGGAACACTTTGGGTACTACCAAACGTCACAACATAACTGGGTGATTATAAAGGAGTACTACAGGTGTCTCCGAAGGTACATGTTGAGTTAGCATAATTCATGATTAGGTTTTGTCACTCCGATTGTCGGAGAGGTATCTCTGGGCCCTCTCGGCAATGCTCATCACCTAAGCCTTGCAAGCATGTAACTAATGAGTTAGTTATAAGATGAAGTATTACAGAACGAGTAAAGAGACTTGTCGATAACGAGATTGAACTAGGTATTGGATACCGACGATCGAATCTCGGACAAGTAACATACCGATGACAAAGGGAACAACGTATGTTGTTATGCGGTTTGACCGATAAAGATCTTCGTAGAATATGTAGGAACCAATATGGGCATCCAGGTCCCGCTATTGGTTATTGACCAGAGATGTGTCTCAGTCATGTCTACATCGTTCTCGAACCGTAGGGTCCGCACGCTTAAGGTTTCGATGACAGTTATATTATGAGTTTATGTATTTTGATGTACCGAAGGTTGTTCGGAGTCCCGGATATGATTACGGACATGACGAGTAGTCTCGAAATGGTCGAGACATAAAGATTGATATATTGGACGGATATATTTGGACACCGGAAAGGTTCCGGAGAAGTTTGGAGCCCCGGGAGGTTACCGGAACCCCCGGGAGGTATATGGGCCTTATTGGGCCCATGTAGGAGGAAGAGAGAAGGAGCAAGGGAAGGGGGCGCGCCCCCCAAGCCCAATCCGAATTGGGGAGGGGGGCCGGCCCCCCCTTTCCTTTCTCCTTCCCCCTCTTCCTATTACTACTACTAGTACTACTTCCTAATACTAGTACTCTTTCCTTCCCCCTCCAAATAAGATAAGGAAAAGAGAGGGAAACCTACTTGGAGTAGGTTTCCCCCTCCTCATGGCGCGCCCCCCCTAGGGCCGGCCACCTCCTCCCTCCCTCCTTTATATACGGGGGTAGGGGGGCACCCTAGAACATACAAGTTGATCATTGATCGTTCCTTAGCCGTGTGCGGTGCCCCCCTCCACGATATTACACCTCGGTCATATTGTAGCGGTGCTTAGGCGAAGCCCTGCAACAGGAGAACATCAAGATCGTCACCACGCCGTCGTGCTGACGGAACTCCCCCTCGGCGCCTCTGCTGGATCGGAGATCAAGGGTGCGTCATCGAGCTATACGCGTGTCAAGAACTCGGAGGTGCCGGAGTAACGGTACTTGGATCGGTTGAACCGGAGGACGTACGACTACTTCCTCTACGTTGCGTCAACGCTTCCGCTTCGGTCTACGAGGGTATGTAGACAACACTCTCCCCTCGTTGCTATATCATCACCATGATCTTGCGTGTGCGTAGGAAATTTTTTGAAATTACTATGTTCCCCAACAGTGGCATCCGAGCCTAGGTTTTATGCATTGATGTTATATGCACGAGTAGAACACAAGTGAGTTGTGGACGATATAAGTCATACTGCCTACCAGCATGTCATACTTTGGTTCAGCGGTATTGTGAGATGAAGCGGCCCGGACCGACATTACGCGTACGCTTACGCGAGACTGGTTTCACCGTTACTAGCACTCGTGCTTAAAGGTGGCTGGCGGGTGTCTGTCTCTCTCACTTTAGTTGAACCGAGTGTGGCTAAGCCCGGTCCTTGTGAAGGTTAAAACGGAGTCTATTTGACAAACTATTGTTGTGGTTTTGATGCGTAGGTGAGATTGGTTCTTGCTTAAGCCCGTAGCAGCCACGTAAAATTTGCAACAACAAAGTAGAGGACGTCTAACTTGTTTTTGCAGGGCATGTTGTGATGTGATATGGCCAAGACATGATGCTATATTTTATTGTATGAGATGATCATGTTTTGTAACCGAAGTTATCGGCAACTGGCAGGAGCCATATGGTTGTCGCTTTATTGTATGAAATGCAAACGCCCTGTAATTGCTTTACTTTATCACTAAGCGGTAGCGATAGTCGTAGAAGCAATAGATGGCGTAACGACAACGATGCTACGATGGAGATCAAGGTGTCGCGCCGGTGACGATGGTGATCACGACGGTGCTTCGAAGATGGATATCACAAGCACAAGATGATGATGGCCATATCATATCACTTATATTGATTGCATGTGATGTTTATCCTTTATGCATCTTATCTTGCTTTGATTGACGGTAGCATTTTAAGATGATCTCTCACTAATTATCAAGAAGTGTTCTCCCTGAGTATGCACCGTTGCGAAAGTTCTTCGTGCTGAGACACCACGTGATGATCGGGTGTGATAGGCTCTACGTTCAAATACAACGGGTGCAAAACAGTTGCACACGCGGAATACTCAGGTTATACTTGACGAGCCTAGCATATACAGATATGGCCTCGGAACACGGGGACCGAAAGGTCGAGCGTGAATCATATAGTAGATATGATTAACATAGAGATGTTCACCATTGAAACTACTTCATCTCACGTGATGATCGGACATGGTTTAGTTGATTTGGATCACGTAATCACTTAGATGACTAGAGAGATGTCTGTCTAAGTGGGAGTTCTTTAGTAATATGATTAATTGAACTTAAATTTATCATGAACTTAGTACCTGATAGTATTTTGCTTGTCTATGTGTGTTTGTAGATAGATGGCTCGTGCTGTTGTTCCGTTGAATTTTAATGCGTTCCTTGAGAAAGCAAAGTTGAAAGATGATGGTAGCAATTACACGGACTGGGTCCGTAACCTGAGGATTATCCTCATTGCTGCACAGAAGAGTTACGTCCTGGAAGCACCGCTGGGTGCCAGGCCTGCTGCTGATGCAACTGACGACGTTAAGAACGTCTGGCAGAGCAAAGCTGATGACTACTCTATAGTTCAGTGTGCCATGCTTTACGGCTTAGAACCGGGTCTTCAACGACGTTTTGAACGTCATGGGGCATATGAGATGTTCCAGGAGTTGAAGTTAATATTTCAAGCAAATGCCCGGATTGAGAGATATGAAGTCTCCAATAAGTTCTACAGCTGCAAAATGGAGGAGAACAGTTCTGTCAGTGAGCATATACTCAAAATGTCTGGGTATAATAATCACTTGATTCAACTGGGAGTTAATCTTCCGGATGATAGCGTCATTGACAGAATTCTCCAATCACTGCCACCAAGTTACAAGAGCTTTGTGATGAACTATAATATGCAAGGGATGAACAAGACTATTCCCGAGCTCTTCGCGATGCTGAAAGCCGCGGAGGTAGAAATCAAAAAGGAGCATCAAGTGTTGATGGTCAACAAGACCACTGGTTTCAAGAAAAGGGGCAAAGGGAAGAAGAAGGGGAACTTCAAAAGGAACGGCAAACAAGTTGCTGCTCAAGTGAAGAAACCCAAGTCTGGACCTAAGCCTGAAACTGAGTGCTTCTACTGCAAGCAGACTGGACACTGGAAGCGGAACTGCCCCAAGTATTTGGCGGATAAGAAGGATGGCAAAGTGAACAAAGGTATATGTGATATACATGTTATTAATGTGTACCTTACTAATGCTCGCAGTAGCACCTGGGTATTTGATACTGGTTCTGTTGCTAACATTTGCAACTCGAAACAGGGACTACGGATTAAGCGAAGATTAGCTAAGGACGAGGTGACGATGCGCGTGGGAAATGGTTCCAAAGTCGATGTGATCGCGGTCGGCACGCTACCTCTACATCTACCATCGAGATTAGTTTTAGACCTGAATAATTGTTATTTGGTGCCTGCATTGAGCATGAACATTATATTTGGATCTTGTTTGATGCGAGACGGTTATTCATTTAAATCAGAGAATAATGGTTGTTCTATTTATATGAGTAATATCTTTTATGGTCATGCACCCTTGAAGAGTGGTCTATTTTTATTAAATCCCGATAGTAGTGATACACATATTCATAATGTTGAAGCCAAAAGAGCAGAGTTGATAATGATAGTGCAACATATTTGTGGCACTGCCGTTTAGGTCATATCGGTGTAAAACGCATGAAGAAACTCCATACTGATGGACTTCTGGAATCACTTGATTATGAATCACTTGGTACTTGCGAACCGTGCCTCATGGGCAAGATGACCAAAACACCGTTCTCCGGATCTATGGAGAGAGCAACAGATTTGTTGGAAATCATACATACAGATGTATGTGGTCCGATGAATGTTGAGGCTCGTGGCGGATATCGTTATTTCCTCACCTTCACAGATGATTTGAGCAGATATGGGTATATCTACTTGATGAAGCACAAGTCTGAAACATTTGAAAAGTTCAAAGAATTTCAGAGTGAAGTAGAAAATCATCGTAACAAGAAAATAAAGTTTCTACGATCTGATCGTGGAGGAGAATATTTGAGTTACGAGTTTGGTTTACATTTGAAACAATGTGGAATAGTTTCGCAACTCACGCCACCTGGAACACCACAGCGAAATGGTGTGTCCGAACGTCGTAATCATACTTTACTTGATATGGTGCGATCTATGATGTCTCTTACCGATTTACCGCTATCGTTTTGGGGTTATGCTTTAGAGACGGCCGCATTCACGTTAAATAGGGCACCATCAAAATCCGTTGAGACGACGCCTTATGAACT
>NC_041386.1:541955387-541971806 GCF_002162155.2 Triticum dicoccoides | reverse complement strand
AAAGGAGACAATTGGGTACACCTTCTATCACAGATCTGAAGGCAAGATTTTCGTTGCTAAAATCGGATCCTTTCTAGAGAAGGAGTTTCTCTCGAAAGAAGTGAGTGGGAGGAAAGTAGAACTTGATGAGATAACTGTATCTACTCCCTTATTGGAAAGTAGTTCATCACAAGAACCGGTTCCTGTGACAACTACACCAATTAGTGAGGAAGCTAATGATATTGATCATGAAACTTCAGATCAAGTTTCTACTGAACCTCGTAGGTCTACCAGAGTAAGATCCGCACCAGAGTGGTACGGAAATCCTATTCTGGAAGTCATGTTACTAGACCATGATGAACCTACGAACTATGAGGAAGCGATGATGAGCCCAGATTCCGCAAAATGGCTAGAGGCCATGAAATCTGAGATAGGATCCATGTATGAAAACAAAGTATGGACTTTGGTTGACTTGCCCGATGATCGGCAAGCCGTTGAGAATAAATGGATCTTTAAGAAGAAGACTGACGCTGATGGTAATGTTACTATCTGCAAAGCTCGACTTGTTGCAAAAGGTTTTCGACAAGTTCAAGGGGTTGACTACGATGAGACTTTCTCACCCGTAGCGATGCTTAAGTCTGTCTGAATCATGTTGGCTATTGCTGCATTTCATGATTATGAAATTTGGCAAATGGATGTCAAGACTGCATTCTTGAATGGATTTCTAGAAGAAGAGTTGTATATGATGCAACCTGAAGGTTTTGTTGATCCAAAAGGTGCTGACAAAGTGTGCAAGCTCCAACGTTCCATTTATGGACTGGTGCAAGCATCTCGGAGTTGGAATAAACATTTTGATAGTGTGATCAAAGCATATGGCTTTATACAGACTTTTGGAGAAGCCTGTATTTACAAGAAAGTGAGTGGGAGCTCTGTAGCATTTCTAGTTTTATATGTTGATGACATATTATTAATTGGAAATGATATAGAATTTCTGAATAGCATAAAGGGATACTTGAATAAAAGTTTTTCTATGAAAGACCTCGGTGAAGCTGCTTACATATTGGGCATCAAGATCTATAGAGATAGATCAAGACGCTTAATAGGACTTTCACAAAGTACATACCTTGACAAAATTTTGAAAAAGTTCAAAATGGATCAGGCCAAGAAAGGATTCTTGCCTGTGCTACAAGGTGTGAAGTTGAGTCAAACTCAATGCCCAACCACAGCAGAAGATAGAGAGAAAATGAAAGATGTTCCCTATGCTTCAGCCATAGGCTCTATCATGTATGCAATGCTGTGTACCAGACCTGACGTATGCTTAGCAATAAGCTTGGCAAGTAGGTACCAAAGTAATCCAGGAGTGGATCACTGGACAACGGTCAAGAACATCCTGAAATACCTGAAAAGGACTAAGGATATGTTTCTCGTATATGGAGGTGACAAAGAGCTAGTCGTAAATGGTTACGTCGATGCAAGCTTTGACACTGATCCGGACGATTCTAAATCGCAGACCGGATACGTGTTTTTATTTAACGGTGGAGCTGTAAGTTGGTGCAGTTCTAAACAAAGCGTCGTGGCGGGATCTACATGTGAAGCGGAGTACATAGCTGCTTCTGAAGTAGCAAATGAAGGAGTCTGGATGAAGGAGTTCATTTCCGATCTAGGTGTCATACCTAGTGCATCGGGACCAATGAAGATCTTCTGTGACAATACTGGTGCAATTGCCTTGGCAAAGGAATCCAGATTTCACAGGAGGACCAAGCACATCAAGAGACGCTTCAATTCCATTCGGGACCAAGTCCAAGTGGGAGACATAGAGATTTGCAAGATACATACAGATCTGAATATTGCAGACCCGTTGACTAAGCCTCTCTCACGAGCAAAACATGATCAGCACCAAGACTCCATGGGTGTTAGAATCATTACTATGTAATCTAGATTATTGACTCTAGTGCAAGTGGGAGACTGAAGGAAATATGCCCTAGAGGCAATAATAAAGTTATTATTTATTTCCTCATATCATGATAAATGTTTATTATTCATGCTAGAATTGTATTAACCGGAAACATGATACATGTGTGAATACATAGACAAACATATAGTCACTAGTATGCCTCTACTTGACTAGCTCATTAATCAAAGATGGTTATGTTTCCTAACCATTGACATGTGTTGTCATTTGATTAATGGGATCACATCATTAGGAGAATGAGGTGATTGACATGACCCATCCCGTTAGCTTAGCACTTGATCGTTTAGTATTCTGCTATTGCTTCCTTCATGACTTATACATGTTCCTGTAACTATGAGAATTGTGTAACTCCCGTTTACCGGAGGAACACTTTGGGTACTACCAAACGTCACAACATAACTGGGTGATTATAAAGGAGTACTACAGGTGTCTCCGAAGGTACATGTTGAGTTAGCATAATTCAAGATTAGGTTTTGTCACTCCGATTGTCGGAGAGGTATCTCTGGGCCCTCTCGGCAATGCTCATCACCTAAGCCTTGCAAGCATGTAACTAATGAGTTAGTTATAAGATGAAGTATTACAGAACGAGTAAAGAGACTTGTCGATAACGAGATTGAACTAGGTATTGGATACCGACGATCGAATCTCGGACAAGTAACATACCGATGACAAAAGGAACAACGTATGTTGTTATGCGGTTTGACCGATAAAGATCTTCGTAGAATATGTAGGAACCAATATGGGCATCCAGGTCCCGCTATTGGTTATTGACCAGAGATGTGTCTCAGTCATGTCTACATCATTCTCGAACCGTAGGGTCCGCACGCTTAAGGTTTCGATGACAGTTATATTATAAGTTTATGTATTTTGATGTACCGAAGGTTGTTCGGAGTCCCGGATATGATTACGGACATGACGAGGAGTCTCGAAATGGTCGAGACATAAAGATTGATATATTGGACGGATATATTTGGACACCGGAAAGGTTCCGGAGAAGTTTGGAGCCCCGGGAGGTTATCGGAACCCCCCGGGAGGTATATGGGCCTTATTGGGCCCATGTAGGAGGAAGAGAGAAGGAGCAAGGGAAGGGGGCGCGCCCCCCCAAGCCCAATCCGAATTGGGGAGGGGGGCCGGCCCCCCCTTTCCTTTCTCCTTCCCCCTCTTCCTATTACTACTACTAGTACTACTTCCTAATACTAGTACTCTTTCCTTCCCCCTCCAAATAAGATAAGGAAAAGAGAGGGAAACCTACTTGGAGTAGGTTTCCCCCTCCTCATGGCGCGCCCCCCTAGGGCCGGCCACCTCCTCCCTCCCTCCTTTATATACGGGGGTAGGGGGGCACCCTAGAACATACAAGTTGATCATTGATCGTTCCTTAGCCGTGTGCGGTGCCCCCCTCCATGATATTACACCTCGGTCATATTGTAGCGGTGCTTAGGCGAAGCCCTGCAACAGGAGAACATCAAGATCGTCACCACGCCGTCGTGCTGACGGAACTCCCCCTCGGCGCCTCTGCTAGATCGGAGATCGAGGGTGCGTCATCGAGCTGTACGCGTGTCAAGAACTCGGAGGTGCCGGAGTAACGGTACTTGGATCGGTTGAACCGGAGGATGTACGACTACTTCCTCTACGTTGTGTCAACGCTTCCGCTTCGGTCTACGAGGGTACGTAGACAACACTCTCCCCTCGTTGCTATATCATCACCATGATCTTGCGTGTGCGTAGGAATTTTTTTGAAATTACTACGTTCCCCAACACCAATCTCCACACTTTGTTACGCTTGAAGTTATTGAGTTCTTCATGCATGGCATTGAGCCAATCCGGATCTTCGAGCGCCTCATAGACCTTTTGGGGTTCAACACATGAGACAAACGCGTGATGTTCACAATAGTTGGCTAATTTCCTACGAGTGCTTACCCCCTTCCTTAAGCTTCCAAGCACATTTGTCATGAGATGATCCTTGGTGGAGAGCTTGGAAGCAACCTTGGCGGCACGACGCTCCAATTCCTCCTCGGGGGTGAGACGAGGAGTGGTCACTTGATCATCTTGAGCGTCGTCTTGAGCTTGTTCTTGATCTCGTGGAAGCTCTTGATATTGAACTTGCTTGGAGGAGGGAACTTGACCTTGGGCATCACTTGATGTTACAACACCATCTTGAGATTGACCTTGCCCTTGGTCTTGTTATTGAGGTTGAGGGCCCTCACTTTGTTCTTCGGAAGCGTGTGGGTCTTGGGTTGGTGAAGGTTCCACTTGAGTGGAACATGGTCCTTCTCCTTCGGCCACAAGGGGTTCCTCAATGGGTAGGATATGACCAACACCCATTCTTCTTATGGCTTGGGGTGGAATTTCATCACCTACATCACAAGTACCACTTTGCTCCACTTGGGAGCCGTTATTCTCATCAAACTCCATGTTACATGTTTCCTCAATAAGTCCCGTGGACTTATTGAGAACACGGTAAGCATGAGAGTTTGTAGCATAACCAACAAATATGCCTTCATAAGCTCTAGCCTCAAATTTAGACAAACGGACACCTTTCTTGAGAATGAAACACTTACACCCGAACACCCAGAAGTACTTGAGGTTGGGCTTGTTATCGGTGAGTATCTCATATGGAGTCTTGTTCAAGCCTTTGCGGAGGTTGAGCCGATTAGATGCATGACACGCGGTGTTGATGGCTTCGGCCCAAAAGTTGTAGGGAGACTTAAACTCCGCCATCATGGTCCTTGCCGCATCCATCAACGTCCGGTTCTTCCTCTCCGCTACACCATTTTGTTGAGGGGTATAAGGTGCGGAATATTGATGCTTGATTCCCTCATCACTCAAAAACTCATCCAAGGTGTAGTTCTTGAACTCGGAGCCGTTGTCACTTCTTATAGTCAAGATCTTTGCATTGTGTTGTCGTTGAGCTTCATTTGCAAAGTCGATGACGGTTTGTTGGGTCTCGCTCTTCCTCTTGAAGAAATATACCCAAGTGTATCTTGAATAGTCATCCACAATCACCAAGAAATACTTTCTACCCCCAAGACTATCGAAGGATGGAGGCCCAAAGAGATCCAAATGAAGGAGCTCCAAAGACCTAATTGAGTAGATGATAGTCGTGGGAGGGTGAGCCTTCTCATGTAGCTTTTTAGAAGGCGATGGGCACCAACATCCGCTTCAGCACAGCTTTCCATCCTCAAACTAGCGGTCAAGTCGAGCATGTCAACCAGATTCTTGAAGATATGCTCAGGGCTTGTGTGATCTCCTTTGCCATGAAGTGGGAGGATTGTCTTCCATATGCTGAATTCTCCTACAACAACAGTTTTCAAGCAAGTTCGGGCAAGGCCCCATTTGAAATTCTGTATGGCAGGAAGTGCCGTACCCCTCTCAACTGGTCTGAAACCGGTGAATGTCAGCTTCTGGGTAATGACTTAATCATAGAGGCAGAGGAAATGTGCAAAGTCATTCGAGATAACCTCAAAGCAGCCCAATCCCGCCAGAAGAGCTACTATGATAGTAAGCACCGTGATTTGGCTTTCGAGATCGGAGATCATATTTACCTCCACATCTCTCCTATGAAAGGTACTCGTCGCTTAGGTATCAAAGGGAAGCTTGCCCCCAGATACGTGGGACCTTTCAAGATCGTTAGCAAGAGAGGCGATCTCGCCTATCAACTCGAGCTTCCTTCAAACTTTGCAAATGTGCATGACGTGTTCCATGTCTCTCAGCTCCAAAAGTGCTTCAAGACTCCTGACCGCACCGTCAACTTCGAAGACATTGAGCTCCAAGAAGATCTCTCTTATCGTGAGCACCCCATTGCTATTCTTGAAGAGACTGAACGCAAGACTCGCAACAAGTCAATCAAATTCCTCAAAGTCAAGTGGTCACACCATTCCGACCGTGAAGCTACCTGGGAACGCGAGGATCACCTCCGTTCTGAGTACCCGGCGTTCTTTCAGTCCTAGATTTCGCAACGAGATCCTTTCGTAGTGGTGGAGTGTTGTAACACCCCGGATGTGATTTACCTAATATGTAATCCAACTCTTGCCATTTCCGGCGTTAAGTTATTTTATTTTCTCGGGTTCGGGTTTTTGTCTCCGCGTGTTGTTATAATTGTCATGCATCTCATATCATTTCATCATGTGCATTGCATTTGCATACGTGTTCGTCTCATGCATTCGAGCATTTTCTCCATTGTCCGTTTTGCATTCCGGCGCTCCGTTCTCCTCCGGTGGTCATTTCTACCTTTCTTTCATGTGTGGGGGTTAAACATTTTCGGATTGGACCGAGACTTGCCAAGCGGCCTTGGTTTACTACCGGTAGGCCGCCTGTCAAGTTTCATACCATTTGGACTTCGTTTGATGCTCCAACGGTTAACCGAGGGACCGAAAAGGCCTCGTGTGTGTTGTAGTCCAACACCCCTCCAATTTGGCCCAAAACCCACCAAAACCCTCTCCATCATCTAGAGCGTTCGATCACAATCGTGTGGCCGAAAACCGCACCTCATTTCGACTCTCCTAGCTCCCCCTATGCCTATATAAAGGCCCCTCCTCGAAAATCCCGGATCCCCTCCATCCCTAACCCTATATCCACCACCTCGCACCGCACCGGACACGTCCGGTCCGGTCGGACACGTCCGCCGCACCACCCGGGCCAATCCCGCGCTGCCACGTGGCGGGTGCGCGCCCACATCGCCGCTTCCGCCGCCGGCCCGCAGCGGGCCCTCGAGGCCCAGCTCCTCCCGCCGCCCGAAGCCGCCTTCCTCCGCCTCAGCGCCGCCCTGCTGCCTCGACGGAGAAACTCATCGCCAGCCGCCGCGCCTCCTCGCCCGAAGCCACCTTCCTCCGCCTCAGCGCCGCCCCGCTCTCCCCGCTGCCTCGCTGGAGCAGCTCGTCGCCGGCCGCCGCGCCTCCTCTCCACCATCGCCCGACGCCGCCGGCCGCCGCCTCCCCAAGTCCTCGCCGCCGACGCCGGTCACGCCGGCCAAGTCTCCGGTGAGCAGCGCCCCGCTCCGGCCACCCTCGCTCCGGCCGCCCTCGTCCACTCTGGCGGTCAACCTCCTCAGCTCCGGCGAACAGTGCATCCCGGCAGTCCTCGGTTCCCGCAACCTCAGATCCAGATCTGAAAAACCCTAAGGGTTGACCTCATATTTCTTCCTAAGTCACTAAATATTTTGCCCTTGTTCATCGTGTCGTAACTTTGCATCTGTAGATCCGTTTTGGGCATATAGCATATCAAAATGTTCGTCTCAGAGAGCACATCATTTAATCTCATTGCATCATTTTCATTTGAGTTCATCTTGATGCCCGAAATGCTATTGGAAAAGTGCTATTTGGGATAATTGTCAGATCTGCTGCTCCAATTAGATATTTGTCATTTTTGCCATGATTAATGTGTGCATGATATGCCCCTGAGCTCTACATGAGTTTTGTTATATGTTTTGCCATCTATCCAGAGGTGCAACCCATGTATTTTTGTGATGTGTGTGGTGACTAGCACAAGCTTGCAAAGTGGTGCATTCGCTAATGCTGATTTCAGGGACTTAGCATTTCCACTAAGTCCTTGATCTGTTTATCTCAATATGCCATATGTTCATGTTGTTTCCTAGTGATCCGTGCCTCTTTTGAGGATGATCAGTAAGGATGTTTTGTTGATCTTGTAGTGCTTTATCCATCCATGTCTTTGTTTTCAATTATGGAGCACCCTAGCTTGAGTCAATCGAGCTCGACTTTTGCTATTTCGTGAATCTGGGCAGATTGTCTACTTGTTAGCGATTTTGCCGAGGATGTTGTAGTTGATCCGTGCATGCTATGTTATTGTTCTTGCCATGTCTAGCTCGTATGATGTTTATTCTTGATGGGTGTATGCTTAGATTGTCATGAATTGCTCTGTAGTGAGTGCATCGAGCTCGTAAACATGCCTACTTGAAAACTGATTTGCATGCTCCAGTTTTCACTAAGTCTGTGATCTGATTATGTTTTTGCCATGTTCACATGCTTGCAAATGTATTTTCTGATCCCTTTTGGCTCAAGGTCACTAAGGGACTTTTGTTAAGATCTTTGAGTAGCTCCATTACATGCTTTACTTTGCCATGTTCAGGTCCTGTAGCCTATAGTTTTCATGCTCCAAAGTGTGCTACCTGATCTGAAATTCCAGACAAGTGTTAATTTCACTAAGTCTGAAATCTGTTTACCAAATGCATTTTTGCCATGCTTTTTTGAACCTGTTAATGGATGAATTGGCCGTATCTCAGTGTTCCTATTTTGTTAAGCATCATGAATGGATCCCTGCCATGTACTTTATTGTCATGTTTGAGTGCTGTAGCATGTTCATCTTGTTGCATTTAGATGGCTACTTGCTGTATATCGCAGACCGGTGTCATATTTGAATTGCTTGCCATTTCCAAACTGTAACTCCGATTCCTGTGATCTTTATATCGTTTTCAAGCGATTTCATCTCACCTTTCCAGTGGCACACTTGGTTTTCCAAGTTGAGGCCAGGTTCTTTCTTTCCTTGTCAAATCTCGCATATGCATCACATATCGCATCCCGCATAGCATACCATCTTTGCATCATGTTGTTTGAGTTTGCACGTGGTTGATTGTGTCCTTGTTGCTTGTTTGTCTTGTTTGGGTAGAGCCAGGAGACGAGTTCGCTAATGAGGAGCCCGTTGAGTTTGCTTTCGAGGATCCAGTCAACTTTGACAACTTTGCAGGCAAGATGATCATACCCTCGAAATCACTACTATCTTTGCTTTGCTAGATGCTCGCTCTTTTGCTATGCCTATGCTACGATGCCTACCACTTGCTTATCCTGCCTCCCTATTTTCCATGTCAAACTGCTAACCCACCATGTCCTAGCAAATCATTGATTGGCTATGTTACCGCTTTGCTCAGCCCCTCTTATAGCGTTGCTAGTTGCAAGTGAAGATTGGAGACCGTTCCTTGTTGGAACATTATTTACTTGTTGGGATATCATTATATTGCCTTGTTATCTTAATGCATCTATATACTTGGTAAAGGGTGTAAGGCTCGGCCTCTCGCCTAGTGTTTTGTTCCACTCTTACCGCCCTAGTTTCCGTCATATCGGTGTTATGTTCCCGGATTTTGCGTTCCTTACGCGGTTGGGTTATAATGGGAACCCCTTGATAGTTCGCCTTGAATAAAGCTTTTCCAGCAATGTCCAACCTTGGTTTTACCATTTGCCACCTAGCCTCTTTTTTCCTTGGGTTTCCGAAGCCCGAGGGTCATCTTATTTAAACCCCCCCCCCCCCTCGGGCCAGTGCTCCTCTGAGTGTTGGTCCGACCGAGTAGACTGCGGGGCCACCTCGGGGCAACTTGAGGGTTGGTTTTACTCGTAGGATGTCTCATCTGAGTGTGCCCTGAGAACGAGATATGTGCAGCTCCTATCGGGATTTGTCGGCACATTCGGGCGGTGTTGCTGGATTTGTTTTAACTTGTCGAAGTGTCTTGTAGAACCGGGATACCGAGTCTGATCGGAACGTCTCGAGAGGAGGTCTATTCCTTTGTTGACTGTGAGAGCTTGTCATGGGCTAAGTTGGGACTCCCCTGCAGGGATTTGAACTTTCGAAAGCCGTACCCGCGGTTAGGGCAGATGGGAATTTGTTAATGTTCGGTTGTAGATAACTTGAACCTTAACTTAAATAAAATGAATCAACTGTGTGAGTTACCATGATGGTCTCTTCTCGGCGGACTCCGGGAGGTGAACACGGTGTTGGAGTAATGCTTGCTGCAGGTTGTCCTCTAGTTACTCGTTCGCGCTTTGCCCTCTCTTCTCACTCTCTTGTGCTAACAGGTTAGCCACCATATATGCTAGTCGCTTGCTGCAGCTCCACATATTTTACCTTGCCTTACCTTTAAGCGTAAATAGTCTTGATCGCGAGGGTGCGAGATTGCTGAGTCCCTGTGGCTCACAAATTACTTCCAAACCAGATGTAGGACCCGATGACTCCGTTCCAGATGACGCGCTTGAGCTCAAGTGGGAGTTCGACGAGGACTCATGCCGATACTACGTGTCTTTCCCTGATGATCAGTAGTGGTGCCCAGTTGGGGCGATCGGGACCGTGTCACATGTTGGGTTGTTCTTTTATTTTGGCGCTGTAGTCGGGCCATGAGTGTTTGAATGTTGTAATTCTATTTATGTACTTTGATTGATGTGGCGAGTGTAAGCCAACTATGTATCTCCCCTTTTATTATCTATATATTACATGGGATGTTGTGAAGATTGCCTAACTTGCGACATTGCTTTCAATGCGGTTATGCCTCTAAGTCGTGCCTCGACACGTAGGAGCTATAGCCGCATCGAGGGCGTTATAAGTTGGCATCAGAGACTTCCCCGACCTTAGGAGCCCCCATTGCTTGATCGTTTTTAGTGGCCGAGTTATGTCTAGAAAAAATGTTTTGAGTCATTTAGGAATTATATATCGGAGAGTTTAGGAATTCTTTTTACTCCCCAGTCTCCTCATCGCTCTGGTAAGGCATCCTGACGTAGAGTTTTGACTCTTCTATTCTCAAATTTCACTAAAAAAATTAGGATCACGCGGGTATCTTGGAATCGTTTCGATGGTTTTGTGACGAGAACATTGTTCTTGGTGTCTCCTGTCTTTAGGGGTTGTGGCAGTGTCCCGGGGAGTTGAGCTCCGAGGTGTTGTTGTCACAATTTTATCGTTGCAGTTCTGGAATACATGAGTTTAGTATGCCGACATCGAAAATCTCTTTTATGCAGTTCGTTGGTGAGATAACCTCGACGCCACCCAGTACTGGGGCGAGAGTTCGGGAGTATTGCCATAACTTGTATAACGGATGCTTTTCGAAGGTTGAGGTAGATGGTTTCCGAAGTTTTTCTCGGTTATGTGTTGAAGGATGGATACAGCTGGATGTAGGATGTAGGATTTGCTAGATTTGGGTGAGATATTATGCTTCCCCTGTATCCCCAACACCTGATTGCATAATCGGAAAGGTTTGGGAGTTTCATAGGTGGGGATTCTTGTAGCTCTAGTTCTTCTTCCACGGATATTTGGTTTGAGATTGGGATTTCTTACCAACTATTCATTCTGGATCCGTACCTTGTTGATTTATTCCTCTACCTAAATTCTAAGTGGCTTCTCAATTTATGGATATGTGACCATTTCAAGTGGAATGCATTCGTTCTTATGTTCGGATGTGAAGACTTTATGTTGCAATTTCAACCCGTTTGATTCAGCTTCATTTTATCTATCAATATGCTAACGGTTGTCACCCTCTTCAGGATGGCTCCCGCTAAGAGCACCAATCAGAATCAGGATCCGCCTCCACCTCCACCTCCTCCGGAGGCATGGCAAGCTGTGATGGCCGCAACCAATGCAAACACGCAGTTGATCATGCAAATTCTTCAAGAGCGCAATCAAGCGAACCAAGGCAACCAAGGCAACAATCAGAATCACTTTGCTACACTCAACCAGTTCCTTGCTAACGGGCCAAAGACTTTCAGCAATTGTGTTGAGGCAACTGATGCTGACGATTGGCTCGTGGATCTGTGCAAGCATTTCGAGTGCAGTAACGTCAGGCCTGAGGACTTTGTCAAGTTTGCTTCCTTCCAACTCAAAGACCAAGCTGCAGAATGGTTCCAGCAGTACAAGGATTCCAGAGGAGGCTGTGTGATTACCTGGGATGAATTCCGTCAAGACTTCAAAGCTCATCATATTCCTCAGAGCGTGGTTGAAAGCAAGCGTGAGGAATTCCGCAACCTGAAGCAAGGCTCTTTATCTGTCTATGACTACAACAAGTTGTTTCAGAAGCTCGCCCGCTTTGCTACGCAGGACGTCCCTGATGAGAAGAGCATGATATACCAGTTCAGGGGTGGTCTCAGAGAAGAAATCCAGCTAGCTCTTGTTCTCTTTGAGCCCTTGAGGTACGATGAGTTCTACAACATGGCATTGAAGCAAGAGGCTGCTCAACTGAGGTGTGATGCTTCCAAGAAGCGAGTCAGAGATGCTACTCCTTCTTCCTCTACTCAAGTGGCCAAGCAGGAGAAGTATTGGCTTCCTCCTCCTCCGTTCCGTTAGCCGTATCAGCAGAAGAGCAAAGGTGGCAGTGGATCTTCCCACCCACCCAACCCTGGCTTTCAGAACAAGACTTCATCTCAAACTCCAAGATCGAGTGCTCCGTATCACCGTCCGCTTTTAGAGGTCACGTACAACAAGTGCCAACAGAAGGGTCACTATGCCAACAAATGCTTCAATCAGAGGCGTCTTCCTCCTCCTCCTGTGAGATCGGCAAGTACAGCTGTGGTCAAGCATAACCCCAAGCACGCCAAGGTCAACTTGATGAATGCAGCTCAGGCAGAGGACTCGTCAGATGTCATCATGGGTAACCTTCCTGTTAACGATGTTCCTGCAAAAGTACTTTTTTATACTAGTGCATTGCATTCTTTCTTGTCATGCCCTTTTGCATCGAAGCACAATGTTGATACTAAGGTCATGCCCAAAGTCATGCAAGTTGTTTCTCCCGGCAAGCTTTTGACTTCTAGTTTGGTTGCTCCCAATATATCTATCATGTTGGGCGACTACAAGTTTCTTTCTTCTCCGGTGGTTCTTGGCAACTCGAATATTGATCTTATTCTCGGAATGGATTGGCTTTCTAAGCACAAGGCGCATCTTGATTGTGCAGCCAGGCAGATTCAATTGACTCATTCGTCTGAAGATGTAATTGTCTTTGCCGCTCGTGATAATACAATCCGTCTGTTTTCCCTCAATGAGAAGGGTGAACTGGATGCCATCTCGCAAATTCCAGTCGTTTGCAAATATCAAGACATCTTTCCAGAAGAGCTTCCAGGAATGCCTCCGCACCGGCTAGTTGAATTCGTCATCGATCTTGAGCCTGGCACGGAACCAGTGTGCAAGCTTCCTTACAAGCTCGGACCTGAAGAGTTGAAGGAGCTGAAGAAGCAACTCGATATTCAAGAGAGAATGGGTCTCATCCGACCTAGTTCTTCTCTGTGGGGTTGTGGTGTTCTTTTTGTGAAGAAGAAGGATGGAACGGATCGACTTTGTGTTGATTACCGTCCATTGAACAAGAAGACCATCAAGAACAAATACCCACTTCCCAACATCAACGAGCTGTTCGAACAACTCAAAGGTGCCCAAGTATTCTCCAAGCTTGATCTCCGTATGGGTTATCATCAGATTCGAATCCGTGAGCAAGATATTCCCAAGACGGCTTTCAGGACAAGCTATGGTTCATACGAATACACCGTCATGTCTTTTGGCCTCGTCAACGCTCCTCCGACTTTCTCTCGCATGATGAACTTCATCTTCAACGCCTACACTAATGACTTCGTTTTGGTCTACCTTGACGACATTCTGGTCTTTTCGAAGAACAAGGAAGATCATGCCAAGCACTTGCGTTTGGTACTCGATAAGCTCAGGGAACACCAGTTCTACGCCAAGTTCTCCAAGTGCGAAATTTGGCGAGGTTCTTTATCTTGGTCATATCATCTCTGCCAAGGGCATTGCGGTGAATCCTGAGAAGGTGTCTGCAATTGTGAATTGGGAACCACCTCAGAACATGAAGCAACTCCGTAGCTTCCTCGGTCTCGCAAGCTACTGTCGAAGATTCGTTGAAAACTTTTCTAAGATCATGAAGCCTCTCTCAAATCTTCTTCAGAAGCACGTCAAGTACGTTTGGTCTCCGGAGTGTGACATTGCTTTCAACACTTTGAAAGAGAAATTGGTCACTGCTCCAGTTCTGACTCCTCCTGATGAATCCAAACCGTACGAGGTCTTTCGCGATGCCTCTCTCCAAGGTCTTGGCGCAGTGTTGATGCAAGAGAAGAAAGTTGTGGCTTATACCTCTCGCCAGTTGAAGCCCAACGAGAAGAACTACCCCACTCATGACCTCGAGTTGGCGGCAGTTGTGCATGCTCTTTTGACTTGGAGACATCTCTTATTGGGAAGAAAAGTGGACATCTTCACTGACCACAAGAGTCTCAAGTACATCTTCACTCAGCCTAATCTCAACCTCAGACAAACTCGATGGGTCGAAATGATTCAAGAGTATAATCCAAGTATCGAGTATACTCCAGGCAAGGCCAATGTGATTGCTGACGCATTGAGCAGGAAGGCTTATTGCAACAGTCTGATTCTCAAGCCTTATCAACCCGAGCTTTGTGAAGCTTTCCGCAAACTTAATCTGCAAGTTGTTCCTCAAGGTTTCATCACCAACCTTCAAGTCTCTCCTACCTTGGAAGACCAGATTTGCCAAGCCCAACTTCTTGATGCTATGGTGAAGAAGGTGAAGATTGGGATTGCCAAGAGTCAACCCAAGTACAAGTGCTATCGCCTTGATGACAAGGATACTCTCTTCTTCGAGGATCGTATTGTTGTGCCCAAAGGTGACCTTCGTAAAGTGATCATGAACGAGGCTCACAATTCTCTCCTCTCCATCCACCCTGGGAGCACGAACATGTATCAGGACCTCAAGCAGGCTTATTGGTGGACTCGTATGAAGCGCGAGATTGCTCAGTTCGTGAATGAGTGTGATGTCTGCAGAAGAGTGAAGGCAGAACACCAAAGGCCAGCTGGTCTCCTCCAACCTCTTGCCATTCCAGAATGGAAGTTTGACCACATTGAGATGGACTTCGTGATTGGGTTTCCAAAGTCCAAACGTGGCAATGATGCTATATTCGTTGTCATCGACAAACTCAATAAAGTGGCTCACTTTCTGCCTATCAAAGAGTCTATCACTGCAGCTCAATTGGCGGAGCTCTATAACTCTCGAATTGTCTCTCTGCACGGTATTCCACAAGTGATCTCTTCAGACCGTGGCAGCATCTTTACCTCCAAGTTTTGGGATTCTTTTCAGAAGGCCATGGGCACCAACATCCGCTTCAGCACAGCTTTCCATCCTCAAACTAGCGGTCAAGTCGAGCGTGTCAACCAGATTCTTGAAGATATGCTCAGGGCTTGTGTGATCTCCTTCGGCATGAAGTGGGAGGATTGTCTTCCATATGCTGAATTCTCCTACAACAACAGTTTTCAAGCAAGTTCGGGCAAGGCCCCATTTGAAATTCTGTATGGCAGGAAGTGTCGTACCCCTCTCAACTGGTCTGAAACCGGTGAACGTCAGCTTCTGGGTAATGACTTAATCACAGAGGCAGAGGAAATGTGCAAAGTCATTCGAGATAACCTCAAAGCAGCCCAATCCCGCCAGAAGAGCTACTATGATAGTAAGCACCGTGATTTGGCTTTCGAGATCGGAGATCATGTTTACCTCCACGTCTCTCCTATGAAAGGTACTCGTCGCTTTGGTATCAAAGGGAAGCTTGCCCCCAGATACGTGGGACCTTTCAAGATCGTCAGCAAGAGAGGCGATCTCGCCTATCAACTCAAGCTTCCTTCAAACTTTGCAAATGTGCATGACGTGTTCCATGTCTCTCAGCTCTGAAAGTGCCTCAAGACTCCTGACCGCACCGTCAACTTCGAAGACATTGAGCTCCAAGAAGATCTCTCTTATCGTGAGCACCCCGTTGCTATTCTTGAAGAGACTGAACGCAAGACTCGCAACAAGTCAATCAAATTCCTCAAAGTCAAGTGGTCACACCATTCCGACCGTGAAGCTACCTGGGAACGCGAGGATCACCTCCGTTCTGAGTACCCGGCGTTCTTTCAGTCCTAGATCTCGGTACGAGATCCTTTCGTAGTGGTGGAGTGTTGTAACACCCCGGATGTGATTTACCTAATATGTAATCCAACTCTTGCCATTTCCGGCGTTAAGTTATTTTATTTTCTCGGGTTCGGGTTTTTGTCTCCGCGTGTTGTTATAATTGTCATGCATCTCATATCATTTCATCATGTGCATTGCATTTGCATACGTGTTCGTCTCATGCATTCGAGCATTTTCTCCATTGTCCGTTTTGCATTCCGGTGCTCCGTTCTCCTCCGGTGGTCATTTCTACCTTTCTTTCATGTGTGGGGGTTAAACATTTCCGGATTGGACCGAGACTTGCCAAGCGGCCTTGGTTTACTACCGGTAGGCCGCCTGTCAAGTTTCGTACCATTTGGACTTCGTTTGATGCTCCAACGGTTAACCGAGGGACCGAAAAGGCCTCGTGTGTGTTGCAGTCCAACACCCCTCCAATTTGGCCCAAAACCCACCAAAACCCTCTCCATCATCTAGAGCGTTCGATCACGATCGCGTGGCCAAAAACCGCACCTCATTTGGACTCTCCTAGCTCCCCCTATGCCTATACAAAGGCCCCTCCTCGAAAATCCCGGATCCCCTCCATCCCTAACCCTATATCCACCACCTCGCACCGCACCGGACACGTCCGGTCCGGTCGGACACGTCCGCCGCACCACCCGGGCCAATCCCGCGCTGCCACGTGGTGGGTGCGCGCCCACATCGCCGCTTCCGCCGCCGGCCCACAGCGGGCCCCCGAGGCCCGGCTCCTCCCGCCGCCCGAAGCCGCCTTCCTCCGCCTCAGCGCCGC
>NC_041386.1:541940715-541954829 GCF_002162155.2 Triticum dicoccoides | reverse complement strand
GCCGGCCGCCGCGCCTCCTCGCCCGAAGCCGCCTTCCTCCGCCTCAGTGCCGCCCCGCTCTCCCCGCTGCCTCGCCGGAGCAGCTCGTCGCCGACCGCCGCGCCTCCTCTCCACCATCGCCCGACGCCGCCGGCCGCCGCCTCCCCAAGTCCTCGCCGCCGACGCCGGTCACGCCGGCCAAGTCTCCGGCGAGCAGCGCCCCGCTCCGGCCACCCTCGCTCCGTCCGCCCTCGTCCACTCCGGCAGTCAACCTCCTCAGCTCCGGCGAACAGTGCATCCCGGCAGTCCTCGGTTCCCGCAACCTCAGATCCAGATCTGAAAAACCCTAAGGGTTGACCTCATATTTCTTCCTAAGTCACTAAATATTTTGCCCTTGTTCATCGTGCCGTAACTTTGCATCTGTAGATCCGTTTTGGGCATATATCATATCAAAATGTTCGTCTCAGAGAGCACATCATTTAATCTCATTGCATCATTTTCATTTGAGTTCATCTTGATGCCCGAAATGCTGTTGGAAAAGTGCTATTTGGGATAATTGTCAGATCTGCTGCTCCAATTAGATATTTGTCATTTTTGCCATGATTAATGTGTGCATGATATGCCCCTGAGCTCTACATGAGTTTTGTTATATGTTTTGCCATCTATCCAGAGGTGCAACCCATGTATTTTTGTGATGTGTGTGGTGACTAGCACAAGCTTGCAAAGTGGTGCATTCGCTAATGCTGATTTCAGGGACTTAGCATTTCCACTAAGTCCTTGATCTGTTTATCTCAATATGCCATATGTTCATGTTGTTTCCTAGTGATCCGTGCCTCTTTTGAGGATGATCAGTAAGGATGTTTTGTTGATCTTGTAGTGATTTATCCATCCATGTCTTTGTTTTCAATTATGGAGCACCCTAGCTTGAGTCAATCGAGCTCGACTTTTGCTATTTCGTGAATCTGGGCAGATTGTCTACTTGTTAGCGATTTTGCCGAGGATGTTGTAGTTGATCCGTGCATGCTATGTTATTGTTCTTGCCATGTCTAGCTCGTATAATGTTTATTCTTGATGGGTGTATGCTTAGATTGTCATGAATTGCTCTGTAGTGAGTGCATCGAGCTCGTAAACATGCCTACTTGAAAACTGATTTGCATGCTCTAGTTTTTCACTAAGTCTGTGATCTGATTATGTTTTTGCCATGTTCACATGCTTGCAAATGTATTTTCTAATCCCTTTTGGCTCAAGGTCACTAAGGGACTTTTATTAAGCTCTTTGAGTAGCTCCATGCCATGCTTTACTTTGCCATGTTCAGGTCCTGTAGCCTATAGTTTTCATGCTCCAAAGTGTGCTACCTGATCTGAAATTCCAGACAAGTGTTAATTTCACTAAGTCTGAAATCTGTTTACCAAATGCATTTTTGCCATGCTTGTTTGAACCTATGAATGGATGAATTGGCCGTAGCTCACTATTCCTCTTTTGTTAAGAATCATGAATGGATCCCTGCCATGTACTTTGTTGTCATGTTCGAGTGTTGTAGCATGTTCATCTTGTTGCATTTAGATGGCTACTTGCTGTATATCGCAGACCGGTGTCATATTTGAATTGCTTGCCATTTCCAAACCGTAACTCCGATTCCGGTGATCTTTATATCGTTTTCAAGCGATTTCATCTCACCTTTCCAGTGGCACACTTGTTTTTCCAAGTTGAGGCCAGGTTCTTTCTTTCCTTGTCAAATCTCACATATGCATCACATATCGCATCCCGCATAGCATACCATCTTTGCATCATGTTGTTTGAGTTTGCACGTGGTTGATTGTGTCCTTGTTGCTTGTTTGTCTTGTTTGGGTAGATCTGGGAGACGAGTTCGCTAACGAGGAGCCCGTTGTGTTTGCTTTCGAGGATCCAGTCAACTCTGACAACTTTGCAGGCAAGATGATCATACCCTCGAAATCACTACTATCTTTGCTTTGCTAGATGCTCGCTCTTTTGCTATGCCTATGCTATGATGCCTACCACTTGCTTATCCTGCCTCCCTATTTGCCATTTCAAACCGCTAACCCACCATGTCCTAGCAAACCGTTGATTGGCTATGTTACCGCTTTGCTCAGCCCCTCTTATAGCGTTGCTAGTTGCAGGTGAAGATTGGAGACCGTTCCTTGTTGGAACATTATTTACTTGTTGGGATATCATTATATTGCCTTGTTATCTTAATGCATCTATATACTTGGTAAAGGGTGGAAGGCTCGGCCTCTCGCCTAGTGTTTTGTTCCACTCTTGCCATCCTAGTTTCCGTCATATCAGTGTTATGTTCCCGAATTTTGCAATCCTTACGCGGTTGGGTTATAATGGGAACCCCTTGATAGTTCACCTTGAATAAAGCTTTTCCAGCAATGCCCAACCTTGGTTTTACCATTTGCCACCTAGCCTCTTTTTCCCTTGGGTTTCCGGAGCCCGAGGGTCATCTTATTTAACCCCCCCCCCCCCGGGCCAGTGCTCCTCTGAGTGTTGGTACGACCGAGTAGACTGCGGGGCCACCTCGGGGCAACTTGAGGGTTGGTTTTACTCGTAGGATGTCTCATCTGAGTGTGCCCTGAGAACGAGATATGTGCAGCTCCTATCGGGATTTGTCGGCACATTCGGGCGGTGTTGCTGGATTTGTTTTAACTTGTCGAAGTGTCTTGTAGAACCGGGATACCGAGTCTGATTGGAACGTCTTGGGAGGAGGTCTATTCTTTCATTGACCCTGAGAGCTTGTCATGGGCTAAGTTGGGACTCCCCTGCAGGGATTTGAACTTTCGTAAGCCGTTCCCGCGGTTATGGGCAGATGGGAATTTGTTAATATCCGATTGTAGATAACTTGAACCTTAACTTAATTAAAATGAATCAACTGTGTGAGTTACTGTGATGGTCTCTTCTCGGCGAAGTCCAGGAGGTGAACACGGTGTTGGAGTAATGCTTGCCGCAGGTTGTCCTCTATTTACTCGTTCGCGCTTTTCCCTCTCTTCTCGCTCTCTTCTGCGAACAGGTTAGCCACCATATATGCTAGTCGCTTGCTGCAGCTCCACATATTTTACCTTGCCTTACCTTTAAGCGTAAATAGTCTTGATCACGAGGGTGCGAGATTGTTGAGTCCATGTGGCTCACAGATTACTTCCAAACCAGATGCAGGACCCGATGACTCTGTTCCAGATGATGCGCTTGAGCTCAAGTGGGAGTTCGACGAGGACTCACGCCGATACTACGTGTCTTTCCCTGATGTTCAGTAGTGGTGCCCAGTTGGGGCGATCGGGACCGTGTCGCATGTTGGGTTGTTCCTTTATTTTGGCGCCGTAGTCGGGCAGTGTTTGAATGTTGTAATGCTATGTATGTACTTTGATTGACGTGGCGAGTGTAAGCCAATTATGTATCTCCCCTTTTATTATCTATATATTACATGGGATGTTGTGAAGATTGCCTAACTTGCTACATTACTTTCAATGCGGTTATGCCTCTAAGTCGTGCCTTGACACGTAGGAGCTATAGCCGCATCGAGGGCATTATATCTTGCTCCACAAGAGGGCCACGGTATCAATATCAAAGAAAGTGGCAAAGCCCATGAGTGCTAGTTGACAAACGGAAACTAAATTGTATGCAAGGGACTCAACAAGCATGTCCTTCTCGATCGTAAGATCATGAGAAATGACAACTTTGCCGAGTCCCAATACCTTAGAAGACGAGGCATCACCCCACTCGACATTGGTGGGCATGGATGGAATCTTTTGCATGTCCACCACCAAGTCCTTGCTTCCGGTCATATGATTAGTAGCTCCACTATCGAGCAACCATGATCCCACACCGGAAGCAAACACCTACAAGAGATCAATGCTTGGTTTTATGTACCCATTTTGTAATGGGTCCTTTGAAGTTAGTAACAAGGGTCTTAGGAACCCAAATAGACTATTCAATGTACTCATAAGGAGAATCAACAAATTTGGCATAAACATGCCCATCTCTAGCACGGCACAATACATAAGAAGGGTTAAAGTCGCCGGCTTTGTTGGGAATGGAAGCATTGCCCTTCTTGGCATCACTACCCCTCACGGAGTTCTTCTCCTTCTTCTTAGTAGAAACCTCTCTCTCCTTCACAAAAGTTTTCTTGAAAGAGGAGGTAGTTTGGCCTTGTCATTCTTCTTATTGGTTTTGGACTTGGGCACGTACCCAATCCCTTCCTTGGACACAACTCCCTTTTGGTTGGTCAAAAGGTCGTTGAGATTCTTCTCGCCTTGTATGCAAGACACAAGGCCTTTCTAAAGTTGCACCTTTAGCTTAGCGTTCTCCTCAACAAGATGCACATGCTCACAACATGGGTTAGTAGCATTTGCATTATCAATTAACATCATACGAAGAAAAGTGGCTTTCTCCTTGGTTAGCTTTACTTGAAGTTGATCATGAGACTCTTTGAGGCTAGCATGAGCACCCTTCAAGACCTTGTGAGCCTTGTCAAGTAGATCAAACTCCTCTTTGAGTCTAGCAAGATCAACCCCAAGTTTGGCCTTCTCGGAGTTTAGCACACGAGAAACAACGTGAGCATGATCAAGATCTTTCGTTAACTTAGCATGATCAACGTTGTGTGACTCCTCAAGAGCCAAACGAAGACCACGCTCTTCCTCAAGAGCATTGGAAAGATCCGAAATCTCATCGGCATAGTCACGACTATGCCCCTCCATCTTGGAGATAGTATCTTCTTGAGCCTCGATCATGTCATTGGCTTCACCAAGTTGTTCCAAGAGAGCAACAAAATGCTTCTTGGCTTTACCCTTGAGTTTACCCATAAAGGACTCAAACTCATTTTCCTCCACATTAGATCCCTCACATTCATCAATGCAATCCGTCAAGGAAGGATTATTAATGATGGTGGTTTTGATGTTGGGGGTTACCTTGTTGGTGGCTTTAGTCATGAGGCACTTGGCGGTGATGTTCTCATTGGGTGAGTCAAAGAGAGACACTCATGGAGTTTTTGCAATGGCAACGGAGGCCATGGCAACCGACTCACCATCTTCATCATCCTCATGGTACTCTTCTTGAACCACCAACGCCTTGTGAGGGGTCTTCTTGGTGAAGTTGCTCTTGTTGGGGAAAGACTTGGCTTTGTCCTTTCGAATGAGCTTGCCACCATTGTCTCCCCTCTTCTCATACGGGCACTCCGCAACAAAATGGCTCACATTGCCACAAATGTAGCAAGTCCTCACACGTTGCTTGCTCTTTGTGCCACTTGAGTTGTTCTTGTTGAAATTTGGCCTTGAGTTTTTCTTGCTCCAAAATTGTCTTGAAGCAAGTGCCATGTGTTCGTGATAGGCATACTTTGTATCTTCGGGGTTGCTTTCCTCCTCTTCTTCTTCTTCAACACAAACCTTGGCCTTCAATGCAAGATTGGGCTTCTTTGTCCTTTGAGAACAAAGCACCGCATTGTCGGCGGTCTTGTCCAAGATGTTCATAGCCACTGAGGGAGTCCTGGATTAGGGGGTGTCCGGATGGCTGGACTATACCTTCAGCCGGACTCCTGGACTATGAAGATACAAGATTGAAGACTTCGTCCCGTGTCCGGGAGGGACTTTCCTTGGCGTGGAAGGCAAGCTTGGCGATACGGATATGTGGATCTCCTACCATTGTAACCGACTTTGTGTAACCCTAACCCTCTCCGGTGTCTATATAAACCGGAGGGTTTTAGTCCGTAGGACAACATACAGAACAACAATCATACCATAGGCTAGCTTCTAGGGTTTAGCCTCTCCGATCTCGTGGTAGATCTACTCTTGTACTACCCATATCATCAATATTAATCAAGCAGGACGTAGGGTTTTACCTCCATCAAGAGGGCCTGAACCTGGGTAAAACTTCGTGTCCCTTGCCTCCTGTTACCATCCGGCCTAGACGCACAGTTCGGGACCCCCTACCCGAGATCCGCCGGTTTTGACACCGACATTGGTGCTTTCATTGAGAGTTCCTCTGTGTTGTCATCGTTAGGCTTGATGGCTCCTACGATCATCAATAGCGATGCAGTCCAGGGTGAGACCTTCCTCCCCGGACAGATCTTCGTATTCGGCGGCTTCGCACTGCGGGCCAATTCACTTGGCCATCTGGAGAAGATCAAAAGCTATGCCCCTGGCCGTCAGGTCGGATTTGGAAGTTTAAACTACACGGCTAAGTGAAAGTGTTAAAGCAATATAGTCTGATTGCCTCGTTCGTTGCGCTACCACCTCCTTAATGGACCAAGACGTTGGATCAAGTGTGAATACGCGTTTTTTGCGAACACCCCCGCATTATATGCGTGGGGGCTGAAGCCGATGACTGCAAACTTTCAGGTTATATACACATATACATAAACGGCCGCACAGGAGGCATCATAATACTTTTAGGCAAAAGTATAAACACAACCTTCATAATTCAATAAAATATTGTTTTTACAATGGGAATACATGTTACTAGAACATAATATTCTTCGAGCACTGCGCCTCTATCGAACGAGCGCCTTCAAGGACCTCTTCAAAGTAGTGCTCGGCAGCTACTCGGCCCACGGCCGAACCCTGTGTTGCAATAGCGGTGGCCTCCATATCTGCCCAGTATGTCTTGACACGGGCAAGTGCCATCCGCGCACCCTCTATGCACGCCGACCTCTTCATAGCGTCGATGTGCGGCACAACGCCAAGGAATTGTTGCACTAAACTAAAGTAACTATTCGGCCTTGGCCCTCCGGGCCATAGATGATCCACAACAGACCTCATGGCAAGTCCGGACAACCTATGGAGCTTGGCCCACTCGGCCATTCGCTCATTCAACATCAGCGGACGCACTGGAGCATGGAACTATGACCAGAACAGCTTTTCCACTTCACGGTCTTTTTGATCCTTGAAGTACTCGGATAATTGATCAAGAGGGGCATAATTCGGATCTCCGAACTTAGTCCGCAACAAAAAGGGCTTCCTAGCCACGATATCTCCAGCTTGACGCAGCTCCTCCTTCATCGCTCTAATTTTGGAGCGGGTTTCCTTGGCTGCTACCATGGCCTTCTCCAGGTCTGTCGCCTTCGCTCGGCTTTATTTTTCAAGAAGCTGGTAACGGTCGGCGGTGTCTTTCAGCTCAACGGCCATCTTGGCCATCCTTTCCTTGCTCTGGCAATGTGCGGCCTGTTCGGCCCTCAGCTCATCGACCGCCTTTAGAGGGGACGCATCGCTATTTCTGGCTTGCTGCTTGGCTCGGGCAAGTTCTGCCCGAAGGGTCTCCACGGTGGCAGCTCCATCTGCAGTCACAACATATTAAAAATGCTGGCATCATGCTCCTCTTACTATGTGTTGATCACCGGAGAAATCACTTACCCTGTGCCTCGTCAAGCCGCTTGTTGACAAGCACGATGTCGGCATCTGCCGCATCAAGTTGCCGCTTTAGCTCGGCAAACTCATCAGTCCGGCTAGCCACCGGACCTTCAGCCACCTGCACATAAAGGCAGTCTGGTTACTACCTGGGACTATGATCCTCTGTTTGCCGCCGTTTTCGACGACAACCAGAGTCTCAGGGGCTACTGTCTGCATAGGGCACACCTAACGTGTGCGGTACTGTAAAAAACATACACTATTTCACGTACCTCAAAGCCTTTCAACAGGCTCATAAAACCTTCATGCAACCCGCTTTTGGCGGATGAAATCCTTTCAATTACCATACCCATTAGCGTACGATGCGCTTCTGAGATGGCTGCTTGCTCCAGAAGATCCTTCAGTGCGTCCAACCGCACAATGTATGGTTCTGGACTCTTTCTGTTGCTCTCTTTAGGAGCCGAATATTGAGGACTCCGGGTGGCCAAAGGATTACCCTCTGGCCTTGGCGGATCAGGAGAAACCCTCCGCAACGACACTTCAGGGCCGCCCGCCTCATGAGGCAGGGTGGCAGGGGGAGGTGTTTCGCTCTCCATTATCTTCGGAAGAAGATCCCCCGAAGATGAACTCTGTCGAGAAGGGCTACGATCCGAACTACAAGATATAAGCTTCGGTTATTGTCTTCAGAAGTAAAGTAGGATATATTCACTATTAAGTACTTTTTTTTACTTACAGCTCGGTCGAGGGCTGATCCCCTTGCGGACACTGTACGGCAAGAGTACCCCCCGAGGCCGGACCCTCTGGCGAAGATTTCTTCCCCCAGTTGGAAACCTTTGTTTCTGGGTCTTCAGAGGTGATCCTTTTCCTTCCTTGGGGAGAGGGAATTTTAGATCCTTCTCCCTGGCTATCCTCCTTCACGGAGGCACTAATTCCCCCGGTTTGGATGAATGATGAGTGAGGCCTGCTTTCAGCCTCTTTATTCCCCCCTTCATCTTCCCCTGAGGGCGCTTGATAAGGCGCCGTCTCGAGCATCCTGGCTAGTACTGGATTGGCCGAGCCTTCGGGAAGGGGGGCCGTACACCTGATCATCCTCGCCTTTGCTATCCAGTCCTAGTCAAAGAGTGACTTTTCATAATGATGTTATGATAAATAAAAAGACAGCATGTTCGGCCATGGGATTACTTACTTGGGTATTGGGACGATTACAGCTCAGACCCGCATCCTCGGTGGTGTCCGAACACTCTATTTGGGGTCCAAAGAACAATTTGTACATCTCTTCGAGTGTCATGCCGAGGAAGTGCTGAATAGTCCGCGGTCCTTCCGGGTTGAATTCCCACATATGGAGGGGTCGATGTTTGCAAGGCTGGACTCGACGAACTAGCATGACTTGCATTACCGAGACTAGATTGACATCTCTCTCGAGGAGATCTCGGACGCGACTCTGCAATATTGGTACATCATTTACTGGCCCCCAGTTCAGCCCCTTGTTGATCCATGGCGTCAGTTGTGGTGGGGGGCCTGAGCGAAAGTCAGGTGCGGCCACCCAATTGGAACTCCGGGGAGCTGTGATATAGAACCACTCCCGGTGCCACAAACTGGACACCTACAGGAAAGAACCCTCTGGCCATGGAGCCTCAGTGCTTTTGCTTATTACGGCACCTCCACACTCTGCGTGCCGCCCCTCGATCATCTTCGGCTTCACATTGAAGGTCTCGAGCCACAAGCCGAAGTGTGGGATAATGCAGAGGAAGGCCTCACACACGACGATGAATGACGAGATGTGAAGGAGGGAATCCGGGGCCAGATCATGGAAATCCAGCCCATAATAGAACATGAGCCCCCTAACAAAGGGATCCAAAGCGAGGCCTAGCCCTCGGAGGAAGTGAGAGATGAACACAACACTCTCATTGGGTTCGGGAGTGGGGATGACCTACCCTCGGGCGGGCAGCCTGTGCGAGATTTCGGCAGTCAGATACCTGGTCTCTCTCAGCTTCTTGATGTCCTCCTCTGTGATAGAGGAAGGCATCCACCGACCTTGGAGGTTGGATCCGGACATGGTTGAAGGTCCGAAGCCCCTGACCTGAGCCTTGGGTGTTGGAACTCGAGGCGGGGGGAGGATTCGATTGAGCACGAGAGGGAAAAAAGGACATGCCTTGGCCTCTTTATAAAGAGGGTGAATATCAAGCGTCCTCCTCGCGGCCGTTTGGGACTAGCCTAAAATCGAGGAGTCATACCAACATGCACGATTGGGTTACCCACATCCGTATTGATGAGAATCCTGTAATAAGGGGGACACGATCTCTGCTTCAACAAGACGTGTCAAGAAAACCACCTCGCAATATGTGCAGTGCTGGTTGAGAAAAACGGTTCGAATAATGACCGGGCCGTGACGTGGTGTCATGCTGTCAAACGTGTCAGCAGATTAGATTTGTGGAAACATTATTCTCTCTGTGGTGGTATGTGAAACTTGTTTCGCAGAGCTGGACACTATCCTTGTGTTCGAAATCTTCTATGGAGTATTCAGAGGAGGAACCCGCCTTGCAATGCCGAAGAAAAATCTGCGGTCGGATTCATTGTCATTGAAGCCTGGTTCAGGGGCTACTGAGGGAGTCCTGGATTAGGGGGTCTCCGGATAGCCGGACTATATCCTTTGGCCGGACTGTTGGACTATGAAGATACAAGATTGAAGACTTCGTCTCGTGTCCGGATGGGACTCTCCTTGGCATGGAAGGCAAGCTTGGCAATACGGATATGTAGATCTTCTCCCTTGTAACCAACTCTGTGTAACCCTAGCCCCCTCCGGTGTCTATATAAACCGGAGGGTTTAGTCCATAGGACAACAGATAATCATACCATAGGCTAGCTTCTAGGGTTTAGCCTCTACGATCTCGTGGTAGATCAACTCTTGTAATACTCATATCATCAAGAACAATCAAGCATGACATAGGGTATTGCCTCCATCAAGAGGGCTCAAACCTGGGTAAACATTGTGTCCCCTGCCTCCTGTTACCATCCGCCTTAGATGCACAGTTCGGGACCCCCTACCCGAGATCCGCTGGTTTTGACACCGATAGAGACCATCTTCATCCTATGCCTCCCACGGATTGATAAACCATAGGTCATCCACTTGAGGGAAATTTGCTACTGTCCTACAAACCTCTGCACTTGGAGGCCCAACAACGTCCACAAGAAGAAGGTTTTGTAGTAGACATCACGGTCCCACCGAGTTTGCCTGACCAACTCTCTGGTTAGTCTATTACCAAAATCTGTCTCACCGAGTTTGTATAATCGGTCTCACCGAGATTAAGTTATGCCCTAACCCTAATGACATCGGTCCCACCGAGTTGACATGTCGGTCCCACGGAAAACTCTAACGGTCACATTATGAACCAAATTAGTCCAACCGGGTTTCATGATTCGGTCCCACAGAGTTTGGTAAATTGTGTGTAACGGTTAGATTTTGTATGGAGGCTATATATACCCCTCCACCCACTCTTCATTCGTGGACAGAGCCATCAGAACATGCCTACACTTCCAACATACATTTTCTAAGATAGAACCACCTACACTTGTGTTGAGGTCAAGATATTCCATTCCAACCACATAAATCTTGATCTCTAGCCTTCCCCAAGTTGCTTTCCACCCAAATCTTCTTTCTACCAAATCCAAATACTGTGAAAGAGAGTTGAGTGTTGGGGAGACTATCTTTTGAAGCACAATAGCAAGGAGTTCATTATCAACACACCATTTGTTACCTCTTGGAGAGTGGTGTCTCCTAGATTGGCTAGGTGTCACTTGGGAGCCTCCGTCAAGATTGTGGAGTTGAACCAAGGAGTTTGTAAGGGCAAGGAGATCGCCTACTTCATGAAGATCTACCCGAGTGAGGCAAGTCCTTCGTGGGCGACGACCATGGTGGGATAGACAAGGTTGCTTCTTCGTGGACCCTTCGTGGGTGGAGCCCTCCGTGGACTCGCGCAACCGTTAACCTTCGTGGGTTGAAGTATCCATCAACGTGGATGTACGATAGCACCACCTATCGAAACCACGGATAAAAATCTCCGTGTCAACATTGTGTTTGCTCCCTCAAACTCCTCCCTTTACCTTCATATGCAATTGTTTTACTTTCCGCTGCTATACTCTTAGAATTGCATGTGTAGGTTGATTATTTGACTTGTGCAAAGTTGCTAAAATCTGCCAAGAACTAAAATTGGGAAAAGGCTAGATTTTTATTTGGTCAAGTAGTCTAATCACCCCTTTCGATCCTACAACCTAGTAAGGATGAAATTATTGGTCTTGCTTCTATTGCCGTGCCTCCTGCTGATCCTTTAGAGCAATATTTGCTAGACCATGAAAATGATATGTTTATTAATGAAAGAAATGAAGTAGATGAGATATGCTTTAAATAGATGCCTGTCTTGAAACATAATTTTCCTGTTGAGACTCTTGGAGATCCTCTACCACCCAAGAGTGATCCCATGTTTGATCTTAAACAAGACCGAATACTCTAAAATATGTTTATCTTGATGAAAAGAAGATATATCCTGTTACTATTAATGATAACCTTTCAGGGCATGAAGAAAAGAGATTAAGCATCGTGCCGCTATTGGATATACTCTTGATGGTCTTAAGGGAATTATCCCCACTCTATGTCAACATAAAAATAAGCGTGTATTATATCAGGGGTTAATTTGATAAATGACACTTCTAATCTGGTGATTCCGAGAAAATGCAACTGCAATTTCCAAACTTTCAAAAATGTCATTTCATGCCATTTTCAGTGGCATTTTTGGAAGTCTGAAGTGGCATTTTTCAAAGTTTGAAAAAATTACAGTGGCATTTTTTAAAGTTTGAAAATTGCAGTGGCATTTTTATAAATCGCCACAATTGAAGTGGCATTTATCTAATTAACCATATCGAAAAAGGTTAGAATTAGAACCAGATGAAACAAACAAAAACAAAAAAAAACCATTGAAAACCAAAAAGAAACAACAGAAACTGAATAAAAAATGAAAAAGGAAACCAAAGTAAAAAAGTGTGAAAGAATGGAAAACAGTGAAAGTCAATAAAGAAACATAGAAAAAGAAAAAGGAAGCCGTTAAAACCAAGAAAGAAAGAAAAAAACAAAGAAGAAAAATGAGAAAGAAAAGAAAAAAACTATGAAACATACAAAGAGAAACCGTAAAAAATAAAAGAAAAAACAGAAGTATAACAACAAAAAAAGACCAAAGAAAACAGGAGAAAAACTAAGAATACAAAACAAAATACAAAAAGAAAAGGGGAAAGGGAAACGAACTCGTCAGCGAACACAGACTTCCAAACGAACCAAAAAGAAACATGCTATTGGGTCGGCTATACGCGTGGCAGTGCAGAAAAGCTTTAGCCGATAATTATGCTAGTCCCGCTACAAGCGAGTTATAGCATTCACACTCGATCCAAGTCGCTGGTGTTTCTTTTGGGGAAAAGGTCGCTGAGTGCTGGTTAACCATGGCCGTTAACTTCGTTAATTTACCCGTTGACCAGTCACTTCTTTACAAAATACAAAAAATGTAAAAATTCACAAGATATTTTTTTTAAAAAAGTTTACAAAATATTCATGAATTCTAAAAAACCTTCGGAATTAGAATTTTTTTTTTGTTCATTTGGAAAAAAATCGCGAGTTCACGAGTCTGAATAAAGTTTATGCATTTCAAAAATTATCAAAAAATGGAAAAAGTTCATGAATTTGAAAAAAAATCATGAATTTTAAAAAACTAAAAATTTGAAAAAGTTCACAGATTTGAAAAGACTTCTTAAAAAATGAAATGTTTCACTAATTTAAAAAAGTTTGCAAAGTATGTAAAATTGCACTAATTTGCAAAAAATCGTGACTCTGAAAAGGTTCATGAATTTGGAAGGATCAATAATTTGAAAAAATGGCGGAATAGAAAAAAGTTTGTGAATTTTATAATTTTCATGGATTTGAAAACAAATTCATGAAAAAAGTAATATAAAAAAGAAAGATGAAAAGGTATTAAAATAAAAAATAAAACAAGAAACGAAGCAAAACCAGGGTAAAACCCATGACCAGGAGGTTCAAGAAGCTTGCCAGAACTAGACGGAAGTTTCGGAAAACTGGCTACGTAAAACTAAACCTCAATCAACTTGCGACGAGCAGGTGAGCGCCATGTAGGAATAGCCCTATTAGTAGGGTTATAAGTGCCAAATAGAGATTGCGCTTAGCGAGCGTCGGTGAGGAGAGGACTCGCCCGGAATAGACGAGTTCGTGGACAGCTTCCCTACAGCCATTAACAAGCAATTTGCTCTTTTATAAATCCCTACAAACAATTATGTCACTAATCAAACATTTCATATTTCCTAGAAAAAGTGCCTTTTTATAAATGTTTTAGCATACTTTTAAATACTTTTAGTGTTATTAAAAATTGTTGACTATGTACTTAAAAATATTTATTTATAAAAAATATTTCATTTTAAAAAAATCTTTGTGAATTTGGAAAAAAGTTTTTAGTATTTTTAAAAAATAAGAAATAACTAGGAGGGAAAAAATAGAATATGAAAATGGGAATAAAGTGGCATAAGAAAAATGGAGAAGAAAGAAAATGAAAACAGGACAGCGAGTGTGTGTGCGCATTCGTAGGATGAGTGTATGCATATGTGAGCGGTTGCGTCTATTGGCGGAGCTAGCGAAGGATTATTGATGTGGCGACAAGGAAATATATTTTTCTAGAGGGGCCAAATAATCTAATTCTCTTAATTTGTGCCATCCAAAATAGTGTTTCTTCACAAAAT